>NC_056626.2:370858831-371190081 GCF_002870075.4 Lactuca sativa | reverse complement strand
CATATCTTATTCGGTTGAAATCATATTGGCATAAAGTTTTTATAGAGTGTAGTTTATAGTTTATATATGATTTTAGACTATAATTTTATCATTTTTTGGTTCATATTCATAGACTTACAGTCCCTCAAAGTTAGGATATTAAAGCTGTAAAGTATATGTTTTTCAGTTTTTTTTTTCTATGAATGTTTTTAACATGTACATCTAATTCGTTTGAAGTCGGAATAACATTCTGTTTTTTCCAAAGTGTAGTCTAGAGTTTCTAAATGACTTTACACTATAATTTTGTCATTTTTTGTTTCATATTAATTGACTTGCAGTCCCCCAAATTCGGTATATTAAAGCTGCAAATTTTTTGTTTTTCAGCTTTATTTTTGTATTCTGTGAAATTTTAAAACATGTATATCTAATTCGTTTGAAACTGGATTATCATGAGGTTTTTTGCAAGATGTAGTTTAGAGTTTGTGCATAATTTTATACTATAATTTTGTCATTTTTAGTTTAATATTCATTGACTTACAGTCCCCAAAGTTGGGATGTCAAAGTTGAAAACCTTCAAAGTTCAACCACTAAGTAATTACTAAAAAATTCCGGTTTTTTTAGGTTTTCCGATTCTAGACCCACTTTACCTGGTTCCACCTGGCCTACTTTGATGTTTTCAGTTTTTCCGGTTATAAACCCACTTTACCCAGAATCGGTTCCTATATACCGGTCTGGTTTTCAATCCTACAAAATCTCGTTAACCGGTTCCCGGGTTTAGACCCACTCTCATCCCTAGTTAGTATGCATATTAATACACATGAATTAACATATAACTAAATTATTAATTAATATGATGTGACAGTTAATAGGTAGAATTTAAATAAATAAATAGATAATATAAAAGTGACAAGTGAAGAAAAAATAAAATGCTAATAAAATGACATTTGTCAAATTCAATATATAGTTAGACATTTGGCAAAAATAAATCAATATTTATTGTGGTAAAGATACGTAGTGTGCATAATCTCTGAAAATAAGATAACGATAATCAGTCAAATACTCAATGAAAATTTAAATTATAAAAATAAAATTCTATAAAATCTAATTGATTAAATCAAAATTCAAAATTAAGAAATAACGATGCGAATAACAATATGCATCAAAATCAAAATAAGAAACAAAATAAACTAACGACTGAAAAAAAAAAATAAGTACAAAAAATTATGAATTGTAAATAAGATGATTACAAGCAAACATGGTTCTTTTGTCGAGGTGTCGAGAAGTCAAAGATATAAATTCAAATATTAAATATGTATGAGACTAATATGTAATGTTTTAAAAATCGGTTTGAACTGGGTGGTCGAATGGTTGGACCGAGAACCAGAGAAAGGTGTGGTTCAACTAGCACCGACTTTATGTCTATTTCTGAGCGGGGATGAATCGACCGATTTCTACAGAAACCCAATTAAACCGATTAAATTAAACCAGTTAAATTAAACAAAACATATGGAAATGAATCATTTTGCATAAATAAACTTTTGTGCTTTTTTCACATATATTTAGATTTCTGTGAATAAAAACACATGACAAATGTTATGAAGTTTTTTAATGTGTTTGTATTCATCTAATACTATATTTTGTTTTTGTATTATACTTTTGTTTCTTTTTGATGTACGTGGATTGATATAAAACTTATGCTTATGTTTTTTAATGTAATTGGATTGGTCTACAACTTGTATTTATGTTTATTTTTAATGTTTAAACTTGTGTATATCTATGTGTGAGTAGAAAAATAGGAAAATAGATCAAAATTATAGAAAACGATTGAAACGGCGGTTGAACCGGTTACTGAGAACCGATCACCATACCGATTCAACTAAAATACCGATTTTTAAAACATTGCTAATATGTCAATGGGCTTTAATGGTACTAATTAATGAAGAGAAAACCATCTAAAAAGGTAATATAACTTTTATGGTGTAGATATTTAGTCTTTATTGCTTTTTTTCTTGTAAAATAAGTCATTTAACTTGTTGTTTTGTATATATTTAGTACTTATGACGAGCTACTTCCGGTTAAGTTCTAATACACATTTAGTCTTTAAGGTTTTTTTGTTGGAAAATAAATCATTGTTGTTTTTTTCTTGGAAAAAGAAGTCATTGTTGTTTTTGTACACATTCAGTCCTTATGACCAGTTTTTTTCTTTAGGTTTTGCTTACACATCATCATATTTAGGACAATCATTAACGAGGTGTTCTCATACGTGACTTGACCTTCATTTATATTAGTAACCTAGTTCAAAAATCGGTCAAATAATGTTGTTGCCTTAGTTTTCTCCAAGAACAAGATGTACTCGACTTCAGTTTCATCTATCTCAATAAAAGGGAACATGATTTTTTGTGATTATATCTCTCAACTCGCATTTATAATTCCAAGAAAAAATAACACCCTGAAAAAAAAGTTTATAATCATTCCTTGTAACACCCGGTTTCTAGATCGGATCTACTTAGGGCTTCGAGGAGTCAAGGCATGGTTTTTGGTAAAACCAAGCCTCACGATATGACCATGGAGAGGTCACGACGTGAGTAGTGATCAAATAAAAGTTTGGATTTAAACTTAGCTCATCACGACGTGAGCATTAGGATCTCACGACATGAGATGCGTCGTAGACCAAGCCCATGATCTTTTATGGTTTCCTTCATATTTAAACCTAAAAAACTTCATTTTAGGGTTCCAAAATAGCCTCCTTCGTCCCTAAGATCAGTAAAACCCTAACCCTAGCCTCTCCTTGTGATTCTTGAGTTTTGTGTGGAGTTTTGGTGGTTTGGAGAAGAAGGGGTCACCATTGAAGCATAGATTCAGCTTGGAAGTTCCATTTGCAACCTCTAGAAACACCTTTGAACCATTGTGAGTAACCAAGATCCAAGCTTTATGTTTCCTTGTTGCTAGATCTAAGATTTTATGCATATTTATCCATAGCTTAAGAGTTAGTGTTGGGTGTAACAAAATTCAAGCCGATTTAAAAAATTTTAAAACATTTAAAACCATTAAGTTATTACAGTTTGTTTTCAAAATAGTTTAAACATCAGAGTATCCCTATAATCAAATAATAAAATCATGAAATATGAGGAGCTGTACAATCATGCCTACGCCTTCCCGCGATCATCAGAAGTACCTGAAATAAGAATCGATAATTGTAAGCTCGAAGGCTTAGTGAGTTACTTCCAAAATACCAACGCCATACAGATATACCCATATCATATAAACATATAAGCAAACGGCATGCATAATGAGCCTTCAGCCTATCTAGACCGCTCTGCGCGCCTTCAGCACGTCTAGACTGCCTCGCAAGGCCTACAGCCTATCCGGACCGCTCGTCGAGCCTTCGGCCTGACTGAACCCCTTTGCAGAGCCTTCAGTTTATCCGGACCGCCCTAGGTATGTTGGCCTTCAGCACAAAGCAGGACCACCTCAACCCAACCCCCAATCAAAGAAACATGTGCACATAAATACCAGGATACAGACCTAACCAGGTCGCTAAGCATATCACCATCCTAATTACCAGGATGTAAATCTATAATCATATCATGCAATAACCCGGATACATATCCGTCAAGGGCCAACATTCGTGCCTTAGACCTAATTGATATAGTAAGGAAAACTCACCTTGTACTGCTGAAATGCTGCTGATACTTCGCTGGCTGCTAACTGACAATTCCCCGAACTGTTTCTCCCTCGGCTCCCGAGCTACCATTACCCAAAATAAAATTAGTCTAAACCATTAATTCTCCTTATGATAAAATGACCATTTAACCCCTAGTCCAACTTGCTCCATATCTCTGACCCAAACCATGATCTAAAATGGCCCAACACTAGGTAGGCTTACCAAACACACTAGTTGCCCACTAATGGCCCAATTTGCTAAATTGGGCCAAATCCCTCTAATGGGCCATACCCTAAGCCCAAACATATTCTTAGCCCAAATTATATGATTTCTGATGGCTCACTAAGGCCCAAAGAACTAAAATCCAATGCATGGCCCAACCCGAGGCCCAAAACACGTCAAACCCATATCTGATGAGTACGTCGGGCGTACCCCTCTGTACGCTAAGCGTACTAGCTGTATGGTGTGTACGCTGCGTGTACACGCATGTATGCCCAATGTACTCCACTGTTAAGTCACTTTTCCCATTAAGTGCTTAATACTCCATTCCACCGGCCATAAACATAGATCCAGGTCCTCTTCAACGTCTTAATCAATAAAGTCAGTGACTTGGTGACTAAACATGACCCTAATAGGCCCAAAATCCAAAATGGCATTCTATTCTCATAAATATGATCTTAACTCATTCATGAACCCAATAAGACATCCAAGATGGCAACTTTCTGCCTTAGGGACTCATTTAGAACTGAGAGTAGCAACTCTAAGCCTAGGAGTCAGATTTGAACCATAAAGCTTTATATCTGGGACCAAAATGACTCCTAAACCAAACTACACTAGATCTAAGCATACTTGAGGAAAGTTCAAGGCTTTATACCTAAAGATGATCTGAAATGAAGCAACAATCTCAGATCTACAACCTCTCCTTTGAACCACCACCTTGCTTTGCTCCTTTCTTGTTTGGAAAATGGATCCACAACATCAAAATGCTATCTAGTGGCCTTTTAAGCTCCAAGAACACTCAAATATGGATTAGGGTTTCGTAGTAGCTCTTTTAAGGTGGAAATGGAGGTTGGTCTTCGATACATAAGGTTCTGTATATAGGGCTTAACCCTAAAATTAGGGTTTGGGGACTCTGAACGTACGATGGGCGTACGCCTCTCCACACCTGCGTATGTATGACCTTATACGTTGGCGTAACCCATCTTACGTTGGGCGTACTCAACTAAACACACGCATGCATTCCATGCATGCATGGGACTGCCTTGTCACAAAAGTCCATTAGGGACTAAAATTGACAATAACTTCAAAGTGCTATAACTCCTTTTATTCTAAGCCCGTTTCCGACGAACTTTATATCCACAAAAAGGTGGCGGGGAAACCCTACGCTCCTAGCCACACCCCAAGCCTAAAACCTTCCGAATACGACCCAAGACCCATAAAAGACCGAATTGCCTATACCCTTGGCCTTTGAGACCACAACCGGGTACTTTCAGAACTGGGTGTTACAACTCTCCCCGACTTATACTGGATTTTGTTCTCGAAATCGCTCCTTACTCACACCCAAATCTAACTAACGATATGCGGAACGCAACTGATGGTTCTACGTGTAATCCATTCTTCTCAAGACAACCAAGAACCAACCAAACTTCCTTCCCGAAGAAGACGAACTTCAAGATTCAACAACTTACTTCCGCCTTTCCAGATATCAAATCCATGCGGGTCTGTCTCCCTGACAGACTATCCCTGTGTAACCATCTGCAGGACAATTATTCTTGACAGAAGATTTGGATAATCTTTCGAGTAGAAGGTTCATCCCTGGAACGGTTGGACTCATACGAGAGCTGTGCAACAGGTTCAAGTCCATTACTCTGAGATTATCCAATCCAACTGTAAGTGTCTTTGCCCCTTCTAATCCGCAAGCTACCCAACACAAAAACCCTCATAATCACTACTTCTGTCTGAACATCACGCTATCTCTTATCTATCTTCCAAAGAAAAACGAGACCTCCCAGGTCCAAACTCATATGTCCACTAACTGTAACACTGGATTCCACCCGGTTACAGAACCACTGATCACCCTCTCAGTCGCTCCCAGTGACTCCCGTATAAAACTTCGGGTACCAAAATTGCGTTGTCCACATTGCCACTCTTGGCTAGATAAATCCTAGAATCCCCGATCCTATATCTCGACCCCACAGTCTCTGCCGGGTCCCACCTGCCTTGTTATGATTACACGGGCCTCGGCCACGGGTCTCACCTAAACCATACTACGGAGTGACCTTGCTCCTAGGTCTCACCTGTCTAGGGCTACGTAAGTACCACTTCACCTCGAATCCTATCTACCTATCCTTTCCTGATTCTGATCATGCTAACTAGGAGGTGCGGGCCTCGCCCACCCTCTGCTGATTAGGAGATACGGGTCCCTACCCACATTCCACTAACTAGGAGTTATGGGCCCCTGCCCACACTCCACTATCTAGGAGATACGAGCCCTCGCCCACACTCCGCTAACTAGGAGATACGGTCACTAAACTTGAGCAACATGGCCAAAACTACAAGCATACTCCAACCTTTCCAAGGCAACCGTACCCAACCCTCGTAGGGTTCTAAAACCTGATGGTAAACGAGTTCCTAACAATATGATCACATTCACTCAATCCGAAATTCTGAAGTCTCAAGATGGTCTGGCTCCCTGACAGACCGCCCACACTGAATCATTGTTGAATTCATTGCACTTATCTCCAAATTGTTACTCATCTTCTGATAATCTGGGGTTTCTACTAGAAGACAGAGTCACAGACCAAATTCCCCCACAATACACTTATACGTGACAGAAAACCCATCTGGAATACCAGATTCCTGCCCGGTTGCTGAACCAACGAGCAATCTTACAGTCGCTCCACGCGACCTCCGAAGGAAACATTGACTAGCAATAACTGCCCTAGTTATATCGCCACTCATGTTTCCATCAATCCTTCTGATCCATCTTACCATAATGACCTGACAATCTTTTGCCATTGAATCAAGTACTAAAAGTGAACGCTACCAGAATAACTGTAGTCGGACATCATGCCCGGTCTCTAACGACCTACCGTTTCCTAATTCCAATAATGTTGTGGTCTATCCACAATCTTGCGAACTGGCCCACCTTGGCCTAATCATCTGAAAGAATCCTTGAATGCTATGAATCATCCCACAGTCTCACAACACTTCCCAAACTATCTGACCACTAGTGAATGCTACGGCTACCCCCGCAGTCTTACAACACTTTCGGCCTAACACAACCGTAGCCTGATACCATACTCTGAATCTATCAATCCAAAAACTCGCAGAGCCGAGCACACACTCGATCGAAGACCCGAACTAAACTCAATTCATGACTAAAACCCCAACCTATTTCCCAAATTCTGCTATCAAGCACCGAGAAGACGCGATTCACATGTTGGGGAGTTTTTACCGAACTCTAAACTCACACAACCTTCAAACCAAACAACCACTTGGCCTCCTTTTCTCCCTGGCGGAAACGCGAAACTTATCCCAATTTCAAAACCGATACTGCTTCTGCATTCCTGGATGATTCTTCCCCACTTAGATTCGACTAAGTCTCCATAATACATGAGAGTTGGAGAATTCCCAATCGTTCTCACTTTCCAACGATCGATATGATGGCAACCATCTCTTCCCAACTAGTACTCCATTACCAGCCAATGCCAAATGATCACACGCTTCTAAGAACTAGATGAACACTTCCTGAATCCCAGGGAAACCAACAGTCCTTAATGCTGGAATGATCCCAAACTCAAATCTTGAAGGCCACAAGATAGATGCTCCAACTAATACCTCAGCAACGAGCTTCTTCCCTTGGTGCTTTCATCCGCCAATCAATAATGGTTACTCAAACCACTAAATCCTGACAATGCTGAATAACCATCATGTGAGACCCTGTCCGCATACCTCCCACATAATACCCTTCTTCCCAAAGTGCTCCAAACAAATCTCTCACTCCCGGGCTCTAGAAATCAGATCATTCAAGGTCTCAGTTCAATTGTCCACAAACGAATTGTTGTGGATGAAGCAACCTCTTCCCTAAACCGGGCTATAAACTACTGCCATTACATAGCCTCCAATCCCAAAAGTGCAATAGATCGCACAATCAATCCTTACCGCCCGATACAACAGATCCAAGGCGAATCGGATCTTAGCTCCTATGGGTAGGGACGGTAATCGCGTACGCCTCACAAGATACTTATGCCACATAGACCAACCTATGCTGAAATAATGTCGCCAAAACCTGCGACTAACTGACCCCGAGCTGGAATACAACTTGATCCTGGGGTCACAAGCCTGCTCACTCCTTCGAGCTCGAAAAACTGGAAAGGCACAATCCTTGCCCTAGAAAATAACATTTCGGTCCATCAATTAACCATTCTACTTCCAGCTGCAAAACCCTGGCTAAACATAATCATCACTCCCTTCCAGAGTCCCCGCGACTCACATTCCGGCCTCGAGCAAAACCCCCGAAGCCTCAAATCCAGAAACATCTCCCTGATCCCAAGTAACTGCAACCCTCTAATCATCAGAATATGTCCCAGTAACAAGTCCCAGTACTGGAAAGCTCAACCAGCTCCTCCCCCTTCCGCCGTTACAGCCGATGTAGTTGTTGTGGCAGCCATCTCAGCAAGGCCTGCATAACGCTCGTCGAAATGCTCAACCATGGCGGTTTTAATAGTCCTAAACATATCCGTTATCTAACCCCAGACAATCTCGACTACCTCATCTCGGATGATATCCATGACACGATCCTCTGACAATACTGGCCCATCCTGGCTGCCAGGTCCCAATCCTGAATCGGATTTGGTCTCAAGACGTCTCGTAACCACCATTCGGATAATACACCAAAGACAGATCTCGAATAATCCATATAATAATAGGGAACCAACTCCCAACTAAACCACGGGGGTTGTGACTTCCTTGCTACGCATATGGATCATGTGCTTTCAGTAGTACGGGCCCATACTACCTTCCACACCTACCCATATTTGTCTCAAGTATCACCACAACACCTAACAATATACATAAAAATAGCGAGCACTCAATCCTCACTCCTAGAGGAATGCTAAATATCTCATAACTAGCCTCCCGACCCCTCACAACCCACCCATGAAACTTCCACCAACCCCTCAGCACTCGTGTATGCTAACCGTACATAATGCTAGACCCTATAGACTTTCGAATACTCGGTCCTACTCTAAGCCCACAACCAGAAAAGGGACAAGAAATAAAGCTAAACCAAACATTCTCAGGCTATAAGATCTTAATTATGTATAGTCGTGATGCATACACCAAGCGACTACAATAATGATGTCAATTTCATATAAGGAAAACCCTAAGCTACCAGGCATCATATAATCAGGAAATTCTATCATGCAATTCCTGAAGATCCCTAACATAGTACTAGCATGTTGTTATAACATATCTCAATATCAGATAACTGCATGGTATTTTGGGGTCTACTTACTGGCTCCGGCTGATCGTACACTTGCATACTCCTTTCTTATTTTGAAAATATTTTAAGAAAATAGTTTAAAAATCTTGTCCTTAGTTTGAGACTGGAGACACACGAGTGTTTCCTCCAATTCACTCAAACCAAGGCTCTGATACCAACTTGTAACATCCGTAAAAATTCAAGCCAATTTAAAACTTTTTAAAACATTTAAAACCATTAAGTTATTATAGTTTGTTTTCAAAATAGTTTAAACATCAGAGTATCCCCATAATTAAATCATAAAATCATGAAATATCAGGAGCTATACGATCATGCATTCGCCTTCTCGCGATCATCAGAAGTACCTGAACCAATAACCGATAAATGTAAGATCGAAGGCTTAGTGAGTTACCCCCCAAAATACCAACGCCATACATATATAACCATATCATATGAACATATAAGCAAACAACATGCATAATGAGCCTTCAGCCTGACTGGACTTCCTCGCAGGCCTTCAGCCTATTTGGACCGCTCTCCGAGCCTTCGTTACGTCTGGACCGCCCCGTAGGGCCTACAGCCTATCCGGACTACTCGTCGGGCCTTCGGCCTGACTGAACCCCTTTGCAGGGCCTTCAGTTTATCCGGACCGCCCTGGGTATGTTGGCTTTCAGCACAAATCAGGACCGCCTCAACTCAACCCCCAATCAAACAAACATGTGCACATAAATATTATACGCTAGCATATATAATAGTCAAACCGATCTAACAGATCGCTAAACATAGCAACATCCTATAACCAGGATACAGACCTAACCGATCACTAACATAGCATCATCCTATATACCAGGATACTGACCTAACCAGGTCACTAAGCATATCACCATCCTAATTACCAAGATGTAAATCAATAATCATATCATGCAATAACCCGGATACATATCCGTCAAGGGCAAACATTGGTGCCTTAGACCCTGTTGATATAGTAAGGAGAACTCACCTTGTACTGCTGAAGTGCTACTGATACTTCGCTGGCTGCTAACTGGCAATTCCCTAAACTGTTGCTCCCTTGCCTCCCGAGCTACCATTACCCAAAATAAAAATTAGTCCAAACCATTAATTCTCCTTATGGTAAAATGACCATTTAAACCCTAGTCCAACTTACTCCATATCTCTGACCCAAACCATGATCTAAAATGGCCCAACACTAAGTAGGCTTACCAAACACACTAGTTGCTCACTAATGGCCCAATTTGCTAAATTGGGCCAAATCCCTCTAATGGGCCTTACCCTAAGCCCAAACATATTCTTAGCCTAAATTATCTGACTTCTGATGGCCCACTAAGGCCTAAAGAACTAAGATCCAATGCAAGGCCCAACCCGAGGCCCAAAACACGTCAAACCCATATCTGATGAGTACGTAGGGTGTACTCCTCTATACACTAAGCGTACAAGTTGTATGGTGTGTACGCTGCGCGTACATGCATGTACACCCAACGTACTCCACTGTTAAGTCACTTTTCCCATTAAGTGCTTAATACTCCATTCCACCGGCCATAAACATATATCCAGGTCCTCGTCAACGTCTTAATCAATAAAGTCACTGACTTGGTGACCTAACTTGACCCTAATAAGCCCAAACTCCAAAATTGCATTCTATTCTCATAAAATGATCTTAAATCATGCATGAACCCAATAAGACATCCAAGTTGGCAACTTTCTACCTTATGGACTCATTTAGAACTGAGAGTAGCAACTCTAAGCCTAGGAGTCGGATTTGAACCATAAAGCTCTATACTTGGGACCAAAATGACTCCAAAACCAAACTACACCAGATCTAAGCATACTTAAGGAAAGTTCAAGGATTTATACCTCAAGATGATTTGAAATGAAGCAACAATCTCAGATCTACAACCTCTCCTTTGAACCACCACCTTACTTCTCCTTTCTTGTTTGGAAAATGGATCCACAACACCAAAATGCTCTCTAGTGGCCTTCTAAGCTCCAAGAACACTCAAATATGGATTAGGGTTTCGTAGTAGCTCTTTTAGGGTGGAAATGGAGGCTGGCCTTCGAGACATAAGGTTCTTTATATAGGGCTTAACCCTAAAATTAGGGTTTGGGGACTCTGAACGTCCGATGGGCATACGCCTCTCCGTACCCACGTCCATATGACCTTATACGCTGGGCGTACTCAGCTAAACACACGCATGCATTCCATGCATGCATGGGGTTGCCTTGTCACAAAACTCCATTAGGGACTAAAACTGACAATAACTTAAAAGTGCTATAACTCCTTTATTCTAAGTCTGTTTCCAACGAACTTTATATCCAAAAAAAGGTAGCGAGGAAACCCTACGCTCCTAGCCACACCCCAAGCCTAAAACCTTCCGAATAAGACTCGAGACCCATAAAAGACCGAATCGCCTATACCCTTGGCCTCTGAGACTACAACCGGGTACTTTCAGAACTGGGTGTTATAGTGGGATTCCATAAAGCTAGCAACTTTATGGGTCTTTATGGTCCCTGGTGCTTATATTTTATAAATCTAAAGTTTGGATGATGTTTGAGTTAATGTTTGAGATTTGATCTCCTTCTTCTCCATGAATGACCTAGTTTGAGTTCAAACCATGTATTGGACATAAAAGACCTTAAAGCATCGATTTTTATGATCATTGGAGTGTTAGGAAGCCTCTTGGAAAGATGGATTAGTGGCTTAATGGGTTAATAAGTTTTTGGATCAAGATGACATTAAAACTGATCTCACGACATGAGGTTATGCCTGTTACGTCGTGAGGATTATGATACCCGCCTACTTTGTCCTATAGTGGCTCACGACTTGAGCCATAGATGGCCACGTCGTGAGGGGATGTTGATTATTGACTTTTGTTGACTTTCATTGACCATTGACTTTTTTACAAAGTTTGACTTTGGGTCAAACTTGAGCATTTTGGGCTATTTATTAAGACTTTACTTGGTTTTTGTTATTAGCAAATTCACGGGTGCAAGCAGTGCTAAAAAGGGATCGTACCACAGTGTTTCAGAATTCTTCGATTCATGTGAGTTTTCCCCATTGTACTCGTGGGTTGAAGGCACCAATGTCGGCCCGATGGATTGTGTATCGTGGTATATAGGATGTTGTTATGTTTTAGTGATTTGTTATATCTGTATCCTGATATATATGATGTTGTTATGTTGTAGTGATATGTTAGATTGTTATCCTGGTATATAGGATGTTGTTATGTTGTATTGATTTGTAGATCTTCCTATTTGTATACTGACTGGTTTTATGATTATTTGTTGCTTGAATGATGTTATTTGTTATGTATATGTCTACATGTTATGGTTTTGGGTTGAGCCTTTACTTTTATGAGTGTGAGCCAATAGAATGGGGGTATTCCAATTCGATGACTGAGTGATCCCAAGGGTATTCTAGTCTGATGACTGAGTGGACCTATTGTAAATTGGCATTTCAGTTTGATGACTGATTGGGCCGAGGCATTCTAGTCTGATGACTGATAGGGTCGTGGATAATCCCACCTGATGGCTGTAGACTTGTGGGTATTCTGGTCTGATGATCGATTGGATCCATCATGCTTGTTTTTATATGTTATGTTGTGTGGTGGTATCTGTTGGATTAGGTGTCTTATAAGTTCATAACTATTCTGGGATGTACTTGACCCGATCAACATGGTCCATTTGGGTTGCATGGCATCCTGCATTTGGATAGACCAAAATGAGAGAAATAACACTTGGTTTATTAATATATTATAAGTTCTAATATATTAATAGGGTTATTTAGTTAGTATTGATCAAGAATTAATTTGGAATTAATTAAGTGATCAAAAGAAGACTAATTAAATATATGGGTTGATTGTGTAAATCATCCATACTTTTATAGTGGGCTAATGCTCCATGGATTATCAAGTTGGGCTAAAACCGATAGGATGCTCCATGTATGCTTCATGGTGTTTATAGAACCAATGGGTCATGGAAATGAAAGGTCATGACAATTAGGGTTTACATGGTGTAACCCTAATTGTACCACACTATATAAGGATCCATATGCTCACCAAAATCGGACAAAAAAGCAAGTAGAAGAGGGCTTAGCCGATTTTAGTAGTGTTCCATTTCTCTCAAGGTTTTTCCAAGTGCATTTGGTGTTGTGTGAGACATTTGAGGCATCACACTTGGGGTGCTAGGCTCACAAGGTTCTCAAGGAATCCAAAGTACTACAAGGTATGTTTTCTTACTATCTTTTATGATTAAAAGTTCCCTTGTATGCTAGATGGGTTAAGAACTTTGGAAAATCAATTTTGCATGTATCATAGATAAAACATAGATCCAAGGTTTCTAGGGTTGGATGTACACCATAGGAGTGTTAGAATTCTCAAAACCCAACAGTATCTTAGGGAAACTCACTAAGCTTTGGTTTACACTTTTAGTTTAATGTTTCAAGTACTTCAGATGATCGTGCCATGGTGAAGGCATGATCGTGCACATCCTTATAGATTTTATGTTAATTGGATTTTGGGACACTATGATTATTGATTATCACTTTTGAAACAATCTTTTGTAGAAACTTATGGTCATTGGGTTGTTTTTGAAAAACAAAAAATTTTACTCGGATTTTGGGATGTTACAAGTTGGTATCAGAGCCCTCGTTTGATAGAATTGGATGAACATTCGTGTGAATCCAGACTTAAACTAAGGATCTATGAATGCTTCAAATTATTTTCAAATCATTTTCAAATTAAATTTAAATTGTTTTCAAAAGTAACCCAAGAAGGATGAGATATGTGCGGTCAGCCGGAGCAAGAAAGTATACCCTAAGTTACCATACTGGTTTTTGCTTATAATGATTATTATAGAACTGCATGCTAGTATTATGCTAGGGATCTTCAAGAATTGCATGATAGGATTGCCTGATGTATGATGCATGGTAGCCTAGGAGAATTTTTTATATGTTAGATGAAATTGACATCATTAATGTAGTTGCTTAGTGTGTGCATTATAGTTGTACATAACAAAGATTCTATAGCCTAAGAATGTTTGATTTAGCTTTATTTCCTGTTCTTGTCTGATTAAGGGCTTAGGGTTGAGTCAAGTATTCTACTGTCTTTGAGATCCAGTGTTATGTATGATTAGCATGCACGAGTGGCTGAAGGGTTGGTGGAAGTTTCATGAGTGGGTGCAGTTCATAGCATGTAAGAATGAGGAATGATTAGCCACTCTTGAGAGAGTAAGGACAATATGAATGTGTATCCTTGATGCTTGGGCTTAGAGGTCGAGAATTTAGTATGAGGATCTACCTAATTTTATTATGTCCTAGTTCCAGTCGACTCCATTGCTCGAATGTTGCTTGCTTTGTGCTTTGTGGGATTCATATCGATGTGAGTTAACTATCAAATGAATATGTTAAATTACATGCTAAAAAGGTTAAAACATATTAGAGTGAATGATTTGATCCTATTTCACAACTCTTGTCTGAGTCTAACCATTGTAGGGTTGAGTCTTTTAGTCGAAAGATTATTTAAGTTTTGTTGCATGTAATTGTATTCATGAAGTGGTTAGCTGATATTAATAGGGGTACTTCAGAAGTTGATGGCAGGGGAGGTGGGGAAACTTAGGAGAGCCTAGGAAGTGCTTTAGTGCAGTTGCTACGCTGTTTAGCGGGTGTTAGCAGTACTATTATAAGCAGGTAACTTAGAGGAATTAGGATGAATCTTGAGGAAAGTATGGATATGTGTGGAAGGTAGTATTGGACACGTACTACTGGAAGTACATGATCCATACTCGAATCGAGAGAATTCATGAGGATCCCAAGGGATGGTTCGGGGTAGATGACACGGTTGATACCATGATTCGTGACAGTGTTATTGTATCTGTTGATCTTTTGGTTATGGTTGTTCTGGATGAGGATGAGTCTGGTGATTATTTGGACTTTATTGGCCATGTCAGTTGGGTTTGAATGGTGCGAACCTAGGTGAGTTAGTTGATTTTGAGGTCCTGAGGACCTTGCTCAAAGTAGTGCCAGTTGAGTCGTGGGACTCAAGAAGGAAGCGGTCATCGTGATCAGATCGAGGATTTCGGTCGAAGGATGAGTGATTGGCAGATGGATTGGAATGTCACTATCTATGGCAAGGGTTATGTCCTTCCATTTTTCCAAGTTCCGAGGAAAGAGTAAGCAGGCATGTGACTTACAGAGTTGGGATGTAAACCCAACATGAGACTAGTTAGCTGTAATTTTTGGCAACAGTATGGAAGTGTGGGAATGCACAGGAAGAATTTTGTGCTATAGATGCCTTGCGGTGAGACCAAGGGTATGCTTCTTGGGATATAGACATGTTAGGTGCTATAAATGTTGAAATTGTTTAGACACATATATAAGCTATCTAAGGAAAGGTGTATGAGGTTGAGAAGCTTAGATAAAGGCTTATCGAAGCATATCGTATTAGAAATATTAACTTTAGAATTCAATAAGTATTGCTTTCTAGAAGTCCAAAGGTTTTCTGAATACGTGTCAAGGCTGGTGGGAGCATAAATGTTATGCTGGTATGGAGATAATTATCATGTTAGTGGAAGCATGATTGTTATTTTAAGTATTGCAAGTTAGCAATATTAATTATAGAAAACAAAGTTTCAACCACTACTAGAAAAACAGCCTTTTACGACGCTCATTGCGCGTCGTAAAAGGCTCAGACGACGCGCAAATGCGTGTCAAGGAAGGCCCTGTCATAAAGAGAGACAACGCGCATTTACGACGCTCATTTACGATGTGCAATTACGAAGCGCGTTTACGACACACAATGCGTATCAAGAAAGGCCCTGTCATAAAGGAAGACGACACGCATTCGCGTGTCGTAACCTTACGACGCGCGTGTTAATGACACGCAATGCGTATCAAGAAAGCCCTTGTCAAGAAAGGCCATGTCATAAATGAAGATGACACACATTTTTGCGTATCATAATTTTAAATGTTTAAAAAAATATTATTTATAGATTTATTAATTTTCAAATTAAATTTGTATTTAATGTCTCATAATAGAAAATAACTATATACAAAAAATACAATCCATTGCATAATATAAAATAAAATTTCATACACAAAAAATAAAATAAATTGCACAAAATGTCATACAAATAATCATTCAAATGTTAAACAAAAATAATACATTGCTATTCCTATAAAACTAACAAATAATCATCCAACTCTGTTTCTTACTGGAATATGTGTGTAATTGTCTCCTTCATCAGCCTCCATGTATATTGTGATCAGATCTACCTTCCTACTTTGTATGATCTTATTCTGTCTGCTGCAAAAACCATGGGATTGCAGTCATAGCCCACACCAATTACAAGTTTCTCAGAGACAAAATAACCTGAAATAAAATGTTATTTATCAACATTTGAATAAGAATAAGTACAAAAACTATGCATAATGATAGTCTAAAATCTGAAATAAAATGTTGTTTATCTCATCCAAAAGGTGTATTTAAAGGGCATACTAACCTCACTGCCATTTAATGTCATGAAATAAAAATGCTTATGACCCTTTCTAGCATATTCTTTTTGTCAAGCCTCATAAGCAGGCATATCAAGCACCTACAAAAATATGTAAAAAAAAATGAAATTGTATTTACACTCAAAATTAAAATTATAAATAACCTGTTGATTTGAAAACAAATCTCAACAGGGGCATGTTCCCTTTACACATTCTATATTCAACATCCTAATAAGACATTCATCCTGACATCCCATGCACCCATCTAATGAAGGATTACACTGGCAAACCATGATCTAATAGTCATTTCCAGAACACACATTTTAGCAAACACACTACATGTTAGATCTAATAAATAATAAAACAAATAACCTCATCAATAGTATGATTTTTACGATTGCAATGTAGAAACATGTTTATCTTTATAAGCTTACAAGAGAGTTATGGAGGATCTGCAACAAAAGATTTTCAGGTCAACAAGTACCTATTAGCTGCTTTTGTCCTGATTGACTGGAATTCAACTGTATATTAGAAGCATCTTCCTCACCAGTTGCTTCAGATAACTCCAACTCCTCGTTATATCAGCATTCGACTTTTCTTGTGGAATTGAACAATCCCCAAAGCTTTTATCCATGTTGTCCTTACAAATCCTTCACATTATAAAATTTGAAGTATTTAGACACATCCCAATATATATTGTTATATCAAAGTTTGAAACAATATAAAATCATACCATCATTACAAAACACGTTGTAATGAGGAATCAATGCGCAAAAGTAAATTTAAAAAAAGAAGCAAGCTTTGTTATTCAAAAAAGAAGATGTAGGTTAAAACGGTCATTTAGTCCTGTTTGCAGAATATGAAGGGTAAAATGGTCATTTAGTCATAACATTCAAAAAAGAATCAAGATTTGTTATTCAGATGGTGTAGATGTAACGACCGAAAAATACAACCAATTTTAAATTTTTCAAAAACGGCTCGATTTCATTAAATCTTTACAAAAAGGTTTTCAATACAAAACACTTAACATATTCCCAGAATCACATTACTACAAAATCATGAGGAGCGGTACGATCACACCTTCGCTTTGGCACAGTCTCCTGAAGAACCTGAAACATAAAACCACAACTGTAAGCCCGAAAGCTTAGTGAGATATTCCCAAAATACCAACAACAAATACGCCCTTCCAGGCCACGACCTTCCGGTCCAAATCGTATTGCCTTTCGGCCCATAACATATTGCCTTCCGGCCCATAACATAAAAAGCATACATAACATAACAGAACATAGAACAACCATGCATATCGGGTCAAACTCCAGTCTAAGCAACCGTGTGCACATAACACATAATCATATAAAAGTTCACAGTCAGCACATCGATCAGACAAATCACATAACATATGATCACCCTAACCAGGATACCGACCTAGCCGATCACTAGCATAACATCACCCTACGACTCAGCCAACATACTATTTACGCACATACACCTTTCCAGGCCATGACCTTCCGGTCCACATCACAATGCCTTCTGGCCCACAACATATAATGCCTTCCGGACCATAACATAATGCCTTCCGGCCCATAACATAATGCCTTCCGGCCCATATCCCGCAATATCATAACAACAGACAACTACCCGGATTTCCATCCGATAAAGGGTCGGCCTTGGTGCCTTAAACCCCGTTGATATAGTGAGGATAACTCACCTCGAAACTGCCGGCTGAAGGATAAGATCCCGCTGCTCCAAGCTCCGACACGAACTCCTCCACTGAACACCAACACACTCACTCAATAAACACCCTTAATTACCAAATAACCCCTAAAAACAACTGGTCAACCCTTGGACAAGGTCCAAGTCAACCCATGACTGACTCTTCTCGCCGAGTCAACCCGATGACTCGCCGAGTCCCCATACTCATAACTTCCCTCAATCCGCAACCTAACTCGCTGAGTCACCCCGAGACTCGTCGAGTCCAACAACTCTGAGTCTACTCGCACACAACTCACCGAGTCATCCCTTGACTCGCCGATTCTCGACTCGACCGGAAAATATTTGGGACTCTTCGACAAGACTCGCCGAGTCCAAGAACAGACTTGCCGAGTCTAAGGCTATCTTCAACCTACTCGCCGAGTTGTTCATACAACTCGCCGAGTTCCAGGCCATCTTCATCCAACTCGCCGAGTTGTTCTTCCAACTCGTCGAGTTCCAGCTCATCTTCAAGCAACTCGTTGAGTACACCCATGTGACTCGCCGAGTACCACCGGTCTGAATCCATTCAGAAGCATTCTAGGCCATGCAACTGCTCCAAAACATAGATCTAGCCTCCTACAACTCATCCATCACGTAAAGTGGCAAACTTTACGTGAATCCAAAGAGATCTATGCATTTTTCACATTAGGGCTAAGGTTTGGGACATGATAGCTTCATCCAACACTCAACACAGGGACTTTCATGCATTCCAACTCTTCTCCATTCCAGATCTGAGGTAGCAACCTCAGATCTAACCTCTAAACTCCAACACATCCAAATATATAATCTCTAATACCCCCAAAATGATGCATCAAGGAAATGGCAGCTCAAAGACGAGATATTACCTCAAAAGAACGCCCCAACTGCAAAGAAACTTGAATCCAAGCAAAGCCCCTTGCTCCAAGCCTCTCCTTCTCTAAGACCTCTTCAATAACCACCTTTCCAAGCTCTAATTTGCTCAACAATGGTGCTTCTCCATGAATTTAGGGTTTCTGGGACTCAAGGGGTGATAAAGAGGCTGGGAAGGAAACATAATGTTCTTTATATAGGGCTCAACCCTGAGAATTAGGGTTTTCTCCACTCAGCGCCTACTCGCCGAGTCGGCTACTTAACACGCGACCAAATCGCGACTCTACTCGCCGAGTCCATCCATGGACTCGCCGAGTCACTCTTTCCCAATATACTCTTTTAGCCCTTCAACTCTACTCTTGATATTTCGGGATGTTACAATTCTCCCCCACTTAAATTAGGCTTCGTCCTCGAAGCCTACAGCAATTCAATCCCAAAGATACTCCCACAACGCGCCACCTGGCCTTAACCGGGCCAAGTCCCTCAAGGCATACCCATCGAAACTCAAACACACTTTCTCTTTCCTTACGGTGTCCTGATCACCGTCTCGAGCAGAGCACCAGCTGTACCCTCTGATAATCACACTCAACAACTGAGAATTACCCATGAAGCATCACTGCCCCAACTCCCAACAATCACTCGACCCATAAGGGCTAGAAAGCCATAAACCATCGGATCCCCGATCCGAATCCCACTCTATCCATTCCGTGACGACGGAAAGACCCATTCTAAATCTCAGAGCAACTCTTACGAGTTCTCCTCTTGGAATCACATACACATGCTGAACTTTCTCCAGCACCCTCAGGTTGGGAAAACCTGATACACTGATGATATCCTCCAACACCCTCCAGGATGAACCACTAATACATATCCAATACCCTGATCAGAATCACATTGAGAGCCCAAGACTCTCTCCCTGCATCCCTTCCGAGTCTCTTGGCTCTACATCTGCGAAATTCCCTCCACGATCTCAGCAAACATCCCAAACTGAATGAGCTTTTATTCCACTGCCGCAAACATGCTGCTCAATAACCATACTCGAATTACTCTATTCATAACTCTGCTCTGCCGCTTTCACTTCCGTGAACTTGCACTCCCTCTCGGAGTTACACACCTCTCTCACTTCCTTTTCCAAGGAATCCACTTGGCCATATTGCCACTCCAACAAGTGCCACAGTGCTCACCCAACGCTACACCACCCTTTTTAGCGTATCCGCTATCCATCCAACACACATACTCTGACTCTCATCGCAGGGACTCTCAAACCCCTGCACTATCTCCACTAATCAAGATCACTACCCGGGGCCAGACCTTCTAATGCAATCACACCGCAACATACACTATCCATATCCTCAAACTGATCCAACAATACCTGCAAAGTCTTCAGCATGACTGGACCGCCTCACCAGGCCTTCAGTCCATCTGGACCACTCTCAGAACCTTCATCCAATCTGGACCGCTCTCAGTGCCTTCAGTTTGGTTGGACCGTTCTCCGGGCCTTCGGCCTGACTGGTACGCCTTCCGGCCTTCAGTCTATCCGGACCGCTCAACTAGCATTCAACATTCCGAGCTATCCCCCCCGGAAGTCCTCCCATGCATACCGTTCTAGCCCTCAAGGGGGTTCCGAACTCTAACTCCATCATACATACTCAATCCCGGCCTGCTCCCAAGCCCTCCTCAATTAAATGCCCTAGGTTTGTATCCCGCCCCGCATGCCCGACACTTACTCTTATCAGTCTATACTCTGGGCTGACAGAACACTTGCTGAATCCCAACAGCTAAGCACTCTCGAATACTCGTTGATCTCCCGGAGAATTCTCCAATTCTCCCCCACTTGGGCACTAACTATCAACCATTGGTCGCCATTACTGACCTCCCAGAACAACTCTTGCACAAAGAAAACACTTACACGCGGACTGCTTCCCACAAGCATAAACAACCTTAACAAGACCTCACATCAAAACCGATCAACCTGCTCGAAAGAAACTCAATCTGCATCTAACCACTCCTCAGAAAGCAGATGCTACCCGGCTTTCAACCTAATGTCGGGTTTCCACTAATAACCCTCATAAATGATAACCAACGGAATTCCCAAAACAATAACCCATAACCAAAACCACAACCCGCAAAATGACGAATACCACAACGAAAACCAAACCAAATACCAGCTCATAAACATTACACCACAATAATCACAAGATAACAAGATATCAAGAAAGAAACATACCCGCAGCTGCATCTGGCACTGCCCTGACCTCCTCTGCTACAAGCTGAAAAGCACGACCCTGAGCCCTTAGGGGCTCTACTCCACCCTGACCTCCACCTGTGATCCTCAAAGTGGCCGGTGCTGGAGCCTGCACCGATCCTGCAGCAAGCTGTGGACAGTTGACCTTCAAATGCCCAACCTGATGACAATGATAACAAATCCTTAAATCCTGAACTGGCGCTGACTGCCGACAATCCCTCGCATAGTGCCCCTCCTTTCCGCACTTGCGGCATGCACCATCGGACCTACAAACCCCGGTGTGACCCCTCCCACACTTCCCACAAGTGTGGCTGCTCAGATCCCCCACTCTAACATCAACGGTCTTGGACCGTTTTGGCGCCGGCTGCGACTGCACCGGAACCTGCCTCAGCTCACGCAACTGCAACTCAATCTCTAACTCACGCCGCCTAGCGGCCCTGCAACTCCAACAAAGTCTCGCACCTCTGTAGAGACACAAACTGGCTGATGTCCCTCTTAAGCATGCTCAGATATCGAGACATCTGAGCCTACTCCCAAGCGAACTCTGGGCAAAACATTGCCCTCTCAGTGAACATCTTGGTGATCTCAGTCACCGACTCCGAATCTTGCTTCAGCTCAAGGAACTCCTGAGCCAATCTCTCCCTCTCCACCTGCGCAATATAACGAGTGCTGAACATTTCTCTGAACTGATCCCATGATACCGCAGCCCTCTGCGCATCTGAATATGACCCCGTGGTCAATCTCGACCAATCCTTCGCCCCGAGCCTCAACAGGTTTAGAGCACACCTCACCCTCTGATCAGCAGGGCATGAACACGTGAAGAAACACCCCTCCACGTCTGATAACCACCTCATAGAAACAATCGGGTACTGAGCTCCATCGAAGGTGGGAGGCTTCGTATTAGCGAAGTACCGATACTGAAAACCCCGACCAGCTCCTCCCCCTGCCGCCGCTGTAGCCGCCGCGGCAGTCGTCTCTGCGAGAGTCGCATAACGCTCATCAAAATACTCAACCATGGCGGTCTTAATCGACCCAAACAGCTCTGACAACTCAGCCCAGAACAACTCAGCAATCTCATCACGCAGGATCTCACAAATCCTCGCATCCAACTCGCTCGTGCTCATCTGACCGATAACCTCGGGCGGCACCGATCTGCTCGGAACTCTCTCTCCAGCTCCCGATCCTGATCCAGATCCACTCTCATCATGCCTCGGAATCTCCATACTGAAAAACACCACACAAAATCTCAGACTCTCCCACAACCTGGGATCCAACTCTCTCAACCCAACCCTAGAGATCATGGTTTCCCTGATACGCGTATGGGTCCTGTGCTTTCAGTAGTACAGGCCCATACTACCTTCCACACCTACCCATATTTGTATGAAGTACTACCACAACGCCCTAGAGAAACATGCATAACAACACTCAACCCTCACCACTAGAGGAACACTGAAAATATCCCATAAGGAACCCTAGGCTACAGGCATCACAAATTAGGCAACATATCATGATATCCTGAAGATCCCTAGCCTATCACTAGCATGCTGTTCTATCAAAGCTCAAAAACAAATAACATGCATGATATCTTGGGGTTACTTACTGGCTCCAGCTGATCGTACCTCCGCGTCCTCCCTTACTCATTTTGAAAACCATTTTAAATACTCTTTTGAAAACTCTCCTCGATTTGAGACTGGAGTCACACGAATGTTCCTCCAATTCACTCAAACCAAGGATCCGATACCAACTTGTAACGACCGAAAAATACAACCAATTTTAAATTTTTCAAAAACGGATCGATTTCATTAAATCCTTACAAAAAGGTTTTCAATACAAAACACTTAACGTATTCCCAGAATCACATTACTACAAAATCATGAGGAGCGGTACGATCACGCCTTCGCTTTGCCACAGTCTCCTGAAGAACCTGAAACATAAAACCACAACTGTAAGCCCGAAAGCTTAGTGAGATATTCCTAAAATACCAACCACAAATACGCCCTTCCAGGCCACGACCTTCCGGTCGAAATCGTATTGCCTTCCGGCCCATAACATATTGCCTTCCGGCCCATAACATAAAAAGCATACATAACATAACAGAACATAGAACAGCCATGCATATCGGGTCAAACTCCAGTCTAAGCAACCGTGTGCACATAACACATAATCATATAAAAGTTCACAGTCAGCACATCGATCAGACAGATCACATAACATATGATCACCCTAACCAGGATACCGACCTAGCCGATCACTAGCATAACATCACCCTACGACTCAGCCAACATAATATTTACGCACATACGCCTTTCCAGGCCATGACCTTTGGGTCCACATCACAATGCCTTCCGGCCCACAACATATAATGCCTTCCGGCCCACAACATATAATGCCTTCCGGCCCATAACATAATGCCTTCCGGCCCATATCCCGCAATATCATAACAACAGACAACTACCCGGATTTCCATCCGATAAAGGGTCGGCCTTGGTGCCTTAAACCCCGTTGATATAGTGAGGATAACTCACCTCAAAACTGCCGGCTGAAGGATAAGATCCCGCTGCTCCAAGCTCCGACACGAACTCCTCCACTGAACACCAACACACTCACTCAATAAATACCCTTAATTACCAAATAACCCCTGAAAAACAATTGGTCAACCCTTGGACAAGGTCCAAGTCAACCCCTGACTGACTCTACTCGCCGAGTCAACCCGATGACTCGCCGAGTCCCCATACTCAGAACTTCCCTCAATCTGCGACCAAACTCGCCGAGTCACCCCGAGACTCGTCGAGTCCAACAACTCTGAGTCCACTCACACACAACTCACCAAGTCATCCCTTGACTCGCCGATTCTCGACTCGACCAGAAAATATTTGGGACTCTTCGACAAGACTCGCCGAGTCCAAGAACAGACTTGCCAAGTCTAAGGCTATCTTCAACCTACTCGCTGAGTTGTTCATACAACTCGCCGAGTTCCAGGCCATCTTCATCCAACTCGCTGAGTTGTTCTTCCAACTCGTTGAGTTCCAGCTCATCTTCAAGCAACTCGTTGAGTACACCCATGTGACTCGCCGAGTACCACCGGTCTGAATCCATTCAGAAGCATTCCAGGCCATGCAACTGCTCCAAAACATAGATCTAGCCTCCTACAACTCATCCATCACGTAAAGTGGCAAACTTTACGTGAATCCAAAGAGATCTATGCATTTTGCACATTAGGGCTAAGGCTTGGGACATGATAGCTTCATCCAACACTCAACAAAGGGACTTTCATGCATTCCAACTCTTCTCCATTCCATATCTGAGGTAGCAACCTCAGATCTAACCTCTAAACTCCAACACATCCAAATATATAATCTCTAATACCCCCAAAATGATGCATCAAGGAAATCGCAGCTCAAAGACGAGATATTACCTCAAAAGAACGCCCCAAATGCAAAGAAACTTGAATCCAAGCAAAGCCCCTTGCTCCAAGCCTCTCCTTCTCTAAGACCTCTTCAATAACCACCTCTCCAAGCTCTAATTTGCTCAACAATGGTGCTTCTCCACGAATTTAGGGTTTCTGGGACTCAAGGGGTGATAAAAGAGGCTGGGAAGGAAACATAATGTTCTTTATATAGGGCTCAACCCCGAGAATTAGGGTTTTCTCCACTCAGCGCCTACTCGCCGAGTCGGCTACTTAACACGCGACCAAATCGCGACTCTACTCGCCGAGTCCATCCATGGACTCGCCGAGTCACTCTTTCCTAATATACTCTTTTAGCCCTTCAACTCTACTCTTGATATTTCAGGATGTTACAGTAGAAGATGAAGGGTAAAATGGAGAATTGTAGTCAATGTATGTTTACTTCTTTAACTTCTAGACGAAGGGTAAAATGGTCATTTAATGTTATTCAGATGTTCAAAGAAGAAACAAACTTTGTGCATACCACTTTTAAGTGCTCCAGACATCATTAAGTTATGTCTGAGTTTTTTTTATGTATTCTTTCTCATTAAGTTTCTTATATAAATGATCTTTTACAAATTTGCCCTCATTTAGTTTTGATCAAATTAGAAGTGAGCATACCTTATCTTTACTTATTTGAATGTAACGAGTAACAGCTCCAAAAGTGAAGTTATCTACACACACAAAGTTAGGTCCTGCAAAGTCTAGAATGACTCCATCCTCTCTGCCTATACCAATATGACCAACAAAAGGAAGAAGCCATGAAACAACAGGAAGAGGTGTCCATACAATGCAACATGGAAAACAAGATCTTTGATATGTGCATAATTAGTTCATATTAAGTATACATTTTTACTCATTTATTTGCTAAATTATTGCATATTATGGACAAAAGGTACTTAAAAGTGTTAAATTATGTTTTTCAGTCCAAAGATGAAGCTCGGAAGCGAAAGGAAGCAGGAGAAACTGTTAGAAGATCGAGAATGGAATCAAGAAGAAAAACATTAAAAATGGCACCTACTCGGCGAGTCAAATCGACTACTCGGCGAGTCCAATCGAAGAATCGAGAAGATAATGACTCGGGATCCCAGAGAGTTATCACAATACGGGGAATGTGAGAGGGACTCGACGAGTCACCACATGACTCGACGAGTCGATTCGTATATTTAAAGATAATTCCACAGATCGATAGAAGAGAGTTCGGGGACGATTCAAAAGTACTTTGCTACGATTGAGAAGCCAGAGAAACCCTAGAAGACGACGAAAGGAGCTAGAATTCAATTTCGGAGAATAATTGAGGCAAAATTTCATCATTCCTTTTATTCTTTTGTTTTATCATTATGATTAAGCAATCTAACTTTGTTTGTTTGCTGTTACTTACTTCAAATATGAGCTAAAACCTTTAGACTTCTGTTTGGGGATACAAAGTTGACAATATGGTTTGATTGATTGGTAGGATTAATTCCAAGTTGGTGAATTTTTGTTATTTTAGCTTGCTAAAGAACCTTGTGTGTGAATAATAATTAATTTTCTGTTAATAGGAAGATAATTGATTAGCATGAACATCTATTGATTATTGACCTCATATGCTATGTGATCACTATGCTATATGTCTAGGATTAATGAACATGAAACTAGAATTAATAAGAAAATTGAGTAAATTCATGTGCAAGCTTGTAAGATGACCATCAAACAAGGAGTTAATTAAAAGAATAAATTAGTTAACTATTGCAAGTCTAAACCCGAATAATTAATCTAGTGAATACAATTAAATTAGACAATTGGCCACTGTTTAAGTTAGTTTATTTGCTAAGGATTAGGGTAGTGAACACGAATCTAATCACTTGAATCGGTAACCAACGAAAGAATTAATCCATTGCACCATTACCTTGAAATCAACCATAGAGTTAACCAAGTTGAACTAAACAGAAGTTCCTTTCCAATTATTGAATCTAGTTAAGTCGTTATTTTCTAGTCTTAAATTAGTAATAGTTAGTAAGTTTCTAGTCTTGTAAAACTAGAGAAAACCCCTACTTCTTAATTAACTTAGATAAAATTAGTTTTTAATTTAATTTGCCGTTCCCTGTGATCGATACCCTGCTTATTTAGCTATACCACAATTGATAGGTTCACTGCCTTTTGTGTGTTATTTGATAATTAAAAGTAGGTTTAAAACTAAGTGAGTTTACACACATCAATCTTGATGGATCAATTTGCATGTTATGTGTTGGAATCTTGTGATCGATCATCATGTTGTGGTTGTGTTCTGTATCTGATTTCAATTCCATTGCAAGATATACACACAGTAATATGTGAATTGATTAGATACGATTTGTCCAATTTATCATTTCTGAATCGAGCTTAAATTTATAAAATAAAGAATGCTAATCAGTTAATTCAACCTACTCCTTTCAGATTTCTCTCAAAAAGTATTGGCCTCTTTCCTTCAGTTTAGAATATATTGGATATAGGTTTCCAGGGAGCTAGGTTTTGGACCCATCCACCACATACAAACTAACACACACAAAATGGAATGAGAAAATAATCAACAAGAGAAGATTTATGTCTAAACGTATTTAGAAGACAGACATTCATTTAGGAATAGAAAACAATAAGAAAAATCATAAATGGACTGTCGCAAAATCATGTTTGAGTTCCAGTACCTATATGCCAGAGAAAGGAACAAATTTATAAGCATTTTTTCCAATACCCTAATCATCCAGTAACATGCAACACTAGCTTTAGTATGAAAAGGACCAAATACAAATTTAAGGCACCCGTGAAATTTAATCAACAAAATTCATGAAGGCAAGAAAGAGAGACCTGCAGAAGGCATCCAATCTTGCATGCAAAAACTTATTTGTGAAGAGAGAAGACTCTCCTACATATTTTGATGAATTATAGAATATAAGCTCGGGGCTTATAACCTGCAAAAAAATGTATAAGAATATACATACTAGCAAATAAGACAACAGAGAACTAAGATGAGAAATATTGGCATGTCATAGAAGCACCCCTGCTGTTAGTAGCTTCATGAACAAGGTTATCATGAGTGTCAAACAGAATAACAGAAATGGACACAGACCATCCACATATCTTGGAAAATAATATCATTGAAGAAACAAATAGGAGTTGACTGTCAGATATTAAGCCACATTATTACAAGGTGTACACACGGTTGAATAAAAGACTTTGTGGGACGAAATAAATGTAATAGATATCTTCTCAAGATTGCACATGACTTAAGATGTAAATTTAAACTGAAATAAGAGAGAAAATGTCGCATTTTTGGGACTGGGGCGAAAGTAAAGGGATATTTGTACATCTTTTAGAGCCAATGTCTATGGATTAAGCGATATGTTGTAATGACAGATTATAAGTGAATTGTGGCGCTCAAGTGGTTCAAAGCTACAACATTCTATTCGTTCAAATGGTTCAAAGCTTTTATGATCGATAAATAATTATGGTTCTCACTTTCATGTATTTAAAACAAAAGATCAACTTTAAACAAAAACTGAAAAAAAAACTTTCTAGGGCTATTTTCAATGATAAGGGCATTTATGTCTTTTTACCTTATAGGAGATCTACTTAGGCTTCTCTCACCATCATACCCCCCCCCCCACCTATGTCTTTTATGATAATCAAGGTTCCTACTCCTACTGTGGGTCCTACTTTCTCTGTCCCTTCCATAATATTTGTCCCTGCTTCTGTTGCGACTTCTCCTCTTGTAGCCCCTGTATTCATCTCTATACCTAGAACTACATTGAGTAAACATCAAAAAATGTCCAACATGGAAAATGGAAGATGGATAATTGAATTGAAATTTACAAACCAATAAGTGTTAAACCTGATCAAAAAAATGTAAACATGGAAGATGGATAATTGAATTGCAATTTACAAACCAGTTTAGCATTTTCATGTCGTCTATTTGTTGTTATGTATTCTTTCATGGTGTCTTCTTCGGTCTTTGGAACTACCTTCACCTCTTCAACTTCTTTTGGTTGATATATCTGGTTGAAAATAGATAAAAAGATTAGCATTTTTGAGATATGTTTATGAAAGATAAATTCAGAAAGATGGAAACCTTCCTCTGTTCACTAATGAGATAAGCAAACTTTTCAATATTTGGAACTGCAAGCAATTAGGGCAGGAGCAACTTTCACTGCTTCATTTGCTTTCCAAAGCTTTTCCATAGTCTGAGTTTAACAAAAAAATTCTTCAAATCATATTGAAGAGTAGTAAAGTTTATACAGAATACATAGAGGTACGAGGTTAATTCAGTAAGATGTACCCAATGCACGATGTTAGAAGTTTAGAACCAAATTAATATAATAAAATTGACTAAAATTAATGAACTGAAATCGTGTATATGGTTCTATAAAGTGATCGCTACCCCTTACAATTAAGCTATACACAATTAACTGCTGGAAAATGTGAGATTTTGTTACCATATACTAAGTCGACGCACCCAACAAACAAATGATGTTCAAGTCGGCATTCCAATACTTTAATCGGTGTTCCAAAACTTCAATCGACGATCCAAATCATCGTTCCTATGTTCTAGATACACGAATAAAGGTATGAAATCGTATCCCATATCCAGTATGCATTCTTACTATGGTTCAATATAACCCTAGAACAACTTAAAGTTTAAATTAAAGCTATAAGTTAGAGATTTTCACACTTACGATAACAATTACGGAAATAAAGACGTTTGAGAGGGAGAAAAGAGAATATTTGCCACCGTTGACCTCTGTATGGCTGGTGCTTGGGTGGTGCTTGGCTGGTGCTGAGCTCCAAAATTACGAAATGGATAAATATTGAAAGATAGATAGAAGATAGAAAAAACAAGGATGAAAGATAGATAGAAGAGAGATCTAGAGGAGAGATTATCAGAGAGGGGGGAGTGGATTGCAAGGATGAAAGATAGATAAAAGATAGAAAAAACAAGGCGGGTTTTCAAAATTTTGGGGATTTCGTTTCCCCCCTTGTCTACTAAAAGCGCGTTCCATTAAAATTATAAAGCGACAGGTACAGATGACGCGCGTTTAAGATAAAGTGCCCTCCGTGTTTTTAATTTTTTTTCTTGAGACACTAAATTAGGGGCATGCAATAATGCGTGACGTAAATCCTTAATTTTTTTGGAGAGATAACACTATTTTAAGGGCACGTCCTTTTGCGTATCATTAATCAGTGCGTGTCGTAAAAAGCGCGTCATTAAAGGTCTGTTTTCTAGTAGTGAACTTGAAAAGGTTGAATAGTTGTTTTGCTATAATTAAGGGAGAGAATATTATACTTCGTTTCGAAATCTAAAAGCTTGGATCGAGAAATTTTAATCAAATTTAGTCAAAGGACATATATGGATGTTATGTTGAAAAGATACAACTTGAAAGGATTCTATATATGGAAATATTATAGCAAGGAACTGGTAAAGTATCACGTATTTCATTATGAATCGTGTCCCATACGCTTCAGGTATAAGATTGATTGCATATGTTGTAATATTCGACCGTTTTAAAATGTTTTCCAAATGCCTTGGGCATTAAGAGGGAAAAGGGACTAGAACCAGATTTAACTAAAATAATTAAACAACTGTCAAGTACAATCTAAGGTTCGCCGATGATTAGTCACTTGTGGGCAGTTGGAAGTATAGTAATGAATGGACCATAAAAGCATTATTATGATTAGATATGATTCTATTAATAATGAGTTGTTGTATGGCAAATATGGAAATGTTTCCATATTGGGAGTTGGATATCGAGAATCTATGTCTAGATTAGAAACTTTTATGCAAGAAGGATGTTCAAAGGAATGTACTTTGAATGCGAGACTTCACATATATGGAATTGTCTTGTAACAATCGCCAATAGAGAACTTAGTAATTTCATTGGCAAAGTCTTGGAGACTTTTGTGCAATAAGATTACAAAAGGATCATTGCATAAAATGTTAGAATCTAACATATTCTGGTAGTGGCAAGAATTTGGTATTCTTACACTAATGATAAGGATTAGGAGTTGTGAAATGAGTACCATTAGAAATGTGTTAAGTTGAACTATTTCACAAAGAATGGATCATAGGTAAACAGAGTATGCATGCTTGGTGTATGGGACAACTGTTGTTATAATTCAAGTAATAAGTTGATTATTCGAAACATTATACAATGAATAATGTGTAATCAATATGGTGACTAAATAAAAGGAGTTTTATTTATACTCAAAAGTTTGGGGCCATATTGGATTCGATTATTCTTGTGTTTCACTTTGCATGTTTTGACTTCCCGAATAATAAGATTATTCAAACCATCCACAGTCAATCATACTTTGGAAGTAGGTATGAAAGAAGACTGTCATGAATCTGACTGTAGATTGTCTAAAGTGTTTTAGACAGCAAAAGTTTGTTGCAGGGTTCATGAGTGCTCCTATAAGATTAGAGCATTGGATTAAACCCACGCTCACTTGGATCGCTTCATGGATTTTATCACGAGTGATTGGTGAGATGATAATATCTTATATTTTTAAAACAGAGATGTGTGAGTTGTATTCTGCAATTCGATTTCACATTGATAATATGTAAACGCACCAGTAACTTGGTGTTATAAAACATATTGTTGTGTGTGATTTGATGAGTAGGTACAAGTGAGCATTGAGTCAAAGTTTATGCGTTCATTTTACCCAAAGTGGGTTAAAAGCGATATCCGTGGGCCCCTCGATGATTTAGTGATGACACCCTAAGAGTTTGGCCAAGCCTGGACTAAGTTGATGTGTTAAATTGTAGTCTGTTGTCACTTGTCATAAATCGAAAATCAAGAAACAACACATGAACAGAGAGTATGATTAAAATACATGTCTCAGTTCATACGATATCTAGAATAGAGGAATATATGATCCCTTATCTAAAGGACACGTTTCTGATATGATTAGAGTTTGACAACGGCTTTTGAAAGCTACGATTGCTGATCAGGTTCTGAAGTCATACACAATATAGTTATTAGACTTATCCAAGTGGGAGACTGTTGGATTAGGTTTCTAAGCCCTTAACTATTTTGGTATCTACTTGACTCGATTGTGAGCATGGTCCTTTTGGGTTGCCTTCACCATAGCAACTGATAGGATGAACTAAGGAGAAAAAGGATTAATTATGATTTATTAATATTTTATATGAATAATATATTAAAAGAGAAAACATATTGTTTAATTAATATTAGTCAAGAATTAATACTAATTAATTTTGTGGCTAAAAGAGATTAATTAAATAAAGCAGACTGATTGTGTAATTATAAGATAGTTGCATAAATGGGCTAATGGACTCCATAGAAGTTGGAGTGGACGAAATCTATGGGGAAACCCATAAGAATTCATCCAAGGCCTCTAAAGAGGGAGTCCATGGGTTGCTTAGAGCCTAAGCAGTCAAATTAGGGTTTCCAAGTTGAAAACCCTAATAGCCTACCTATATAAGGAACCCCTAAGGCCCCCAAAACGTGGTGAAGTAATCCCTAAGGGTTCTTGGACGTTTTTGGTTCCTCCTCCCTCTCTCCATGTTCATCTTGTTGCATATGGTGTTTGTGACTCCATTAGAGGTGCAACATTTGAGGCACTAGGCTTTCAGAAGTCAATTACAAGAAGGATTCAGATTGTTATTGTAACATAATAATCAAGGTAAGATCTAAACTCTATTCTTTTGTCAATTTCGATTATTGTATGATAGAATTAGGGTTTATGAGCTTTGGATGATTATTGCATGTTCATTAGACAAACTAGATCCAAAGCTTTAGGGTTTGCATGTACACCATAGGATTGATGTAGTGCTCAAAACCCATCACTTTTCGGGAACATCATCTTGCGTGTGTTATACATTCCAAGAGTCAGGGATGGTTTACACCTAGTTGAGCCGGTATGAGATATGGTTTGGTTGAAATGTCAGTGGGTGGTAGTTTGAACCCTAAGTATAGAAGAATTAGGTATTCTGCTTGGAGGACCATCGATCTGTTTGAGTTGGTGGTGTTAGAAGAATGGTTCATAGGGATCTGCGGTGCAGGTATATGAGACTTCAATTCAAGATTTGATCATGTCAAGGGTGAAGAGCAAGTGGCTATCAAAAGTATGAGTTCAGAAAATACTCGAGTTGTCTCGCAGCATGAAGTAGTTGGTCAAGGAGCTCGTTGTAGCCATTGTTTCCTTTTAGGATACCAATGAATATACAAGGAGGCACTAGGGTCGCTCAGGTTGAGTATCGGTTGTTGAGGGATTTGTTATCTCGTTGTATAGATTGCTATTTATAGTCTAGATTAGGCAGTTGAAAATCGGTCAATCGATTTTAGAGTTTGGTATGTTTAGTCCCTCTTGGGCTTTGTCCAGTAGGGTACTAGTTCATGGGTTTACGTGTCAATGAATTTTCGATCATTGGTCATTCATTCATCATTAATGTGGAAATTCTTTTGTGAAGTTTTGAGTTATATCAGTTGAAGTTCAATGGATTCATCAACATATCATCAAGTTCGACTCGAGTTTGGAAGATGTCCTTGGTTATTGGGAGTCTAGAATTTGGGACAGTGTTACTTAATCTTCCGGACGCGACATTTGATTTTGTGTAGAATCTACTTTTTGGCATGTCGTGCTAGCAAGGTTGATAATTGGATGGATCCGACCATGGTTTTAGCAACATTTCTGGTTAACTTTAAAACTTTTATCGAGCTAGTTATGTATTATGGGATATGTTTCGTTCGTTCATGAGGATGTTATGTTAATGAATGAGGTTCGTCATTTCATTAGATCTACTAGTACATCATCCTTTGGGTAAGGCTGGAAAAAAACGCAGTAGATCCAAGGTTGGTTTCGGGTTATCCCTATACATGTTGTTAATGTTAGTAGAGATAGGTTCAGGTGTTTAAAGTATTTATTGTGTTATTGTATGCATAAATGTGAGCCAATCAAAATTAAATATTTAAATAAATAAAGAAGGGTAATTTAGTAATATAATTAATAATTTCCAAAAATAATCCCTATAATCCCTCGTTATCTAATTGACTTTTTCTAACCCTAAATTTATCCCCTTCATAAATTGCCTCACACCCTTACCATCAACCTCACACCCAAGCGCTTGTCAATTATGAATTTGTGATCAGACATTATCGATGTGATTTCAACAGAGGCACAGAGCATCCAGTTAATGATTTATTAAAGAGCGAAGCAATTATAATCATTAGGTATCGACCGAGAAAAGCATCAGCAATGAAAGCGCCAATAAGGGGAAGAAGCCTTGCCGTTCCAATCCACGTGCTGACATTCTCAGCGGCGGTGGCCTTCGATTGCCCCAAGGGACTGGTCAAGTATGTGTTTAAATTTAATTGATGCCATAATACGCAAATATCTTTGCCACTTCAACCCCTGTCCTCTATCATGGAAGCTTTTTTCCTGCCTTTATGAAGGAGATGTCTGTGGTGGTTGGATGTTTTAATGAGCGTGCATACAAGGTGCTTGATGTTCATCTGGCAACAGGCTTCCACAAGTACTTCATGTGGTGCAAAGGCAAGTTACATGGAAACCATCATTCTTTAATACAAGAAGGAAAGGACCTTGTTGCTTATGCAGTTATCAATGCCATTGCTATGTGCAAAATTATTAAAAAATATGATAAGATTTTTATTTGTCACTTAATTATCAAAGTGCTTTTAGATTCTTCATAATAAAACATGAGCAGTTGAGCACTCATAACTTTTTATTGCAGATACATGACTCTAAACAAGGGCAAGCATTCAGGTCACAAGTCCAGAGCATGCACATGGAACTCCTTCAGTCTCCATGGCTTTGTGAGCTTATTGACTTCCATATTAACTTAAGGGAATCAAAGAAAGTTATAAGGAAAGCATCTGAAATATTAGAAGACTGCTCTCTTATATTTAATGATGGAAAACCATCACTTTCGTGTAAGTTGTCTAATGCTGTGAAGCTTGAGATAAATTTGACTTGTTCCATATGCTTGGTCAGCCCTTGATAATGCCTTGTAAACTTTTTGTTATAATAATGCATACCTTGATTAATTAAAAATCATATATATAGTATCTGCTATTGAATAATCTGTCGTTTGTATTTGTTGAATGATCAGGATATTGTATTTGATCCTGTGTATTTGAGTTGTGGACACATATTCTGCTTCATGTGTGCTTGCAAATCTGGATCAGTAACAGTTGTAGATGGACTGAAGGCAACAACACCAACATCAAAATGTCCTCTGTGAATTGGGAACTTGTTCTGTTTGTCTAATTTTTACAGGAAATTGAAAGTTGTTTTGATGCACACCAAACGCTCGCTAAAATGCTTCAACTGAATGGTATTTCTTCATTTATAGTATTCTATCAGCAAAGAATGTTTTCTATGATAATCATGAACATATTATGTTAGAATGCCCTGAATTAATATAATTATTGGTAAATGAATCCCAATTCTATCAGAATTGAATCACGAATTCCAATTATGTTGGAATGGAATATGAATATTTTCTCACTAATTTATTCATTGGATTTGTTTCCACATAATTCTTTTAGAATGTATTAGTGTCTTTGTTAGATTTTGATGTTTTTTTCCCAACTTGAAAGTTTTTAGTTTTATTTTTTAACAATAAATGTAATTCTTAGCAATTGTTACATGTATTGTATAAGAATTAATGTAATTTTTGTTTTAATTCTTCAATTACTGGTTCGAAAATTTGTTATTCTACAAGAAATTTTTAAAGTCATGATCAAGAAATATGTTCAAGAATATTTTTATTATTTTATGGTTCTAGAATATTTTTATTTTTGAACATACTCAAACATATTTTGTCAGAATGTCCGAATTAAAAACCTTATAATTCGTAAAATCGGATTTTTAAAATTAATAGAATCTATGATATCTTAAAATATGCAAATTTCCTTTATTAAATCTATATTAATTGACTAAAATACATTTCTAGTTAAATTAGATGATATTTTTCAATTATATTTAATTCAATAATATATATTAATTATTTTCTTAAAATAAGTAAAATGATTGGCCCATATTTATTCATACAATAACACAATAATTACTTTGAATATAATAACCTTAGCCAATGTTAGTAGTTCCAACATCCTTTATAAATACATGTAGTTATCATTTTTGCCAACGAAAATTATAAATTTACAACATTGAAAGCCACTAAATCATAAAACCTCAATCGTGTTCCTTGAAGCATTTCACAGTCATAACTGTTTTTAAAAGTATGTCAAGTTTCTTCCAGCGTAACATAGTACATTGCAATTAGATACAATGAAAAAAATATACCAAATCTTGTTAAAATTTACTGTTTACATAAAGTTTAATACAAAAGAAGAAATGAGCATATTGATTTTGCAAAAACTTACTATGTATGTGTATGTGGTAAAATATGTATGTGTATGTGGTAAAAAAGACACAATTGATTTCTTTTATACCACTTTACATCTTAAGTCCCTATACACGAGGGTTATGTATTAAAATGGTACGACTTAAATTTATCGTACATAGTTATATTTCAATCTAACATACCCGAAACCCGATTCACTTTAATCCGACTAAACCGAACCTTAATAGGGTCGGGTTTCGTGTGATATATATATATATATATATATATATATATATATATATATATATATATATATATATATATATATATATATATATATATATATATATATATATATATATATATTTGAAAAAATTCCGCCTAACCCGAAACTGGTCGGATTGACCCAATTAACAACCTTAAATATTCCTATTGAATGAAGTTTGTATGATATTAAATATAGTTGATATTGTACAATAATAGCTACTAATTTCAAAAGTACAATGCTATTACCAAAACCAAGACATGTAACACATGATTCCAGTACTCAGATGAGCCGCATATGAGAACACCTCATTAATGATTGTATCATGTAGGATGCCATGTAAAAAAAACCTGACAAAATTCATCATAAGGATTAAATGTGTACAAAAATAACAAAGACTTATTTTACGAAAAAAAATTATTAAGGACTAAATATGTACAAACTGAGAATTTAACATGTAATAGTCTGTTATAATGACTAAATATATACAAAAACGATAAGTTTATAGACCTACTTTGCTCGGAAAAGAAAAAACAATGATTACTCAATGTATTAAAAATGATACATTTTTAAATTGTTTTCCCTTTAATGAATTGGTGTGTGATGTGTGTTTCCTACGCTTTAATTTAAGGAATAGGCGGATGATGGAATAGCGTAATAAAAAAAAAGACAAAATTGCAAAAATGGCCCATGTGGTATGTAGTTTTTTGGGGTTTTAGTCCAAATCCCGACTTTTTTGGCTTCATGGTCCTTTTGAGTTAGTTTTGTTGTGTTTTTGGTCCATCTGAATAGTAAAATGACTATAATACCCTTGGGCTATTTATTTTTTTTATTTTTCTTTCATTTCTTCTTAAATCTAATACTAATTTATTTATTTTAATAATTAAAAAAAGAAAAAGGGGTCTCTCTCTCTCTCTCTCTCTCTCTCTCTCTCTCACAGCAAACCACCCCCCAATTTATCTTCTCAAACCAAACACCTAGTTGCAGACCCAAATTGGTCTAATTTTTTTATCCAAGTTTTTTATGGTCATGTTCCACTGTATCTAAAACCATGTGCGAATTTATCATCTTGCTCCACTGTATGTAAATCCTTGTGCGAATTTGTGGTCTTACTCGTTCTTTCCTTGCTCTGGTGGTGATTTTTGGCTCTAACGAACTTTATTTTACCCTCCAAATCCAAAAATCTACAAATCAAAATCGAGTACTATTCATCATCTTCTACATCAACAATTTCAGTGGCTTCAGATGATTTTACAACACAAATCCATGGTTTCTCTCTTTCAATTTGGATTGCAGATGGTGGAGATGATGGTGTGGTGCGGAAGAGGTTAGTGATGTAAGGGTGGAGGTTTATCAAATGTAGATTAAGCTAACGTGATTGTAAAATCAATCAACAACTAAGGTTCTTAAGGGATTCACGTGTGGATTTATATCTCCCGGACATGTTTTTACAGGGGAGGCAAGAGGATTCCCCACAAGAAGCTTTTCGAGTTTTGGATATTGTTTTATAGAAACTATCTACTATTTGATATATATCATAAAGCTTTTCTTTTTTTGTAGGTAGGAGAAGTCCTTTCTCTTTCCAGTCGACATGAAAATTAGGAAAAAAAAAAGAACCATAATAGTTTGAGCAATCTGATGGATTCATTTATCTGATTATTGCAAGTTCTTCCAAAGATACATATGGTTTCAATGGTCTGCTACGGTAATTGTTTAGATCTAATGTTACATTAATTTTTAAGGATTTATGTTCTGGTCACATTATAGTTATGGGAGATTAAGATGATGCAATTTGGGGTTATATTGGTGGTAAATCACGAGTTGGAGAATGGTGGTGCAGGTAAGGAAGAAACAGAGAGAATGATTGAGAATGGTGGTGTAGGTAAGGAAGAAGAAGAAGAAGAAGGGGTGGGTAAGTGGCGTTTTTTTTTGTTTTTTTTTGTTTTTGAGAGAGAGAGGGAGAGAGAGAGAGAGAGAGAGAGCAGGTGGGTCCCATTCTTGGTTTGTTTAACATTTATAATTAAATAAAAGAAAATTAATATTTAAGTAAATAGAAAAAACAAATTAAAAGGGAAAAGTAGTCTTTTTAATTTTATCGGAGACCAATTCTACAATAAAAGTAGCCCAAAAGGACCACAAAACCAAAAAAGTCATGGTTTGAATTAAAACCCCAAAAAATGCATACCACAGGGACCACTTTTGCAATTTTATCTAAAAAAACAGCAGTACTCGCAACGAATTTAGAACTCGTGCTACATGACTTGATTTGAGTCCTTTTTCCATATCCCTAACCAACTTCATATTTTACCAATGTTTTAAAAACCAGTTTGAACCGGCCGGTCGAACCGGGAACCGGTGGAGAGAGCGGTTCAACTATCACCGGTTTTATATTGATTTCTGAACCGGATTGAACCTGCCGGTTTTTAGAAAAACTCGGTTGAACCGGTCAAAATAAACCGGTTTAACCTGTTAAACCGAATAAAAACACATGAAAAAAACCATTTACATTATATTTGATGATTTTTTTTCCAAATATATTTAGTTTCACTAAATAAAAACATATACTAAATGTTATAAAGTTTTTTTGGCATATATGGATTGATATAAAACATTAAAACCTCTGGTTATGTGTTATTTTAATGTATTTGAATTCATTTACAACTTATTTTTATATGTATTTTTAATGTTTGAACTTGTAAACATCAAATTCATAATTTATATATGTATATATGTGTAGGAAAATAAAAAAAAAAAACATGAAAAATATAGAAACCGGTTCACTCGGTGGTCGAACCGGTTAAACCAGTTGAACCGAGAACCGATCACCATACCGGTTCAACTAAAAAAATTGGTTTTTAAAACATTGTATTTTACTGATTCTTAAAAACTATATTATATATAGAGTATATACAATATATATTGAGCGATTGTTTTTATCTTTCGTAAATCTCACACTTTCTTTTTAATCATACAGTATTTCATTTTACTCCATTAATTATGTTTCAGTTTTAAATATTTTTTATTTTATAATAATAAGTTATTTTTAGAAATTCATTTATAAAATATAACTTTTATAAAGATAATATAATTAACTAATTATTCAATATTTTTATTTTATCTTTGTGATTATAACATAATATTTGATTTTAAAACAATATATTGTAATTTTAATTATTTAAATATTAATGTCTAGTGATAGTATTTATTAAAATATAATGTATTTTCAAAAAACATCTAACTAAAAATATTAAACATAAGAAATTCATTAAGGCTCGAGTGGCCTTGTCATCTCCCTCATTATGTTTACGTGACTTCATCAGTACCACTCCTTATCCAGCCGCAAAGCTCATGTGCCAAGTGTTTGGCGAGATAAAAGAGAAGATGAAAATGAACACACGGGGTCCCATCTGACCATTTTATTGTTTCAGCTTTAAATAGTTATAACTTCGTATTAACAATTTATACCTTGTTAAAGTTTATATTAATTAAATATTTAAATTAATAAACATTTATTTGATTTAAGAAAAAAAGTGTTTATCTTTTAAACATATTATCATTCCATATCATCAAACTATACTTAGTAGTTTATAAAAAAATATGATGTGACAATGCTTTAGCACATGCTATCTTATTTAACTTTAGTCATAAATAGATTTTAAATTTGATTTTGAGTTTTACCTCTAGTCTGATTTTATTGTGTTTATAATTTATTTTTTGTTTATTATTATTCATATGTCGGGTCAAGTGTTTATTATAATAGATAAATAAATATAAAGTTTATAATAAATAAAAGCAAGAGAAAGACAAAATAAGGGCAAAAACAATCATTTTGTAATGTTTAGCACACATATAGATATCTAACATAGTTAGTCGTAGAATCAAGCATACAACAAAACGGAACCAAAAGAACCATCCGTATAAACAAAATTCAAGAAAGAATGAAAATTGGTATCTTTCATAAACCACAAGGACCATTTATGTAAACTTGTCTGAAAATGTTTTTTTTAAATGTGTGTAACTGTGCATGGTCGTTGAAAATCTTCTTAATACAAGGAAGTGGTGGTTGGAGGAATAATTTCTAAAAAATAAAAAAGTGAAGGGGTAATAATGTTACAAACCATGTGAGGTGGTTGTTGGGGGGCTATGATTATGAATGCAAGGATGCAAGGTTGACTTTAAGTGACTTTACGTGTCTTAATGTTAAAAAAATAAGAAAAACGATGATACCAAGATACACAGTTGAGTATTGCGTAAAAAACGACTAATGAGTTGGAAATGGAAACTTGGTTTTAACTTACGAAAGTCTTTGTGATAGCTCTTATTGAATGTAATATGTAGTAATTCTGATTATGATATTAAATTATATTCGTTTTATTTCTTATTCTGATGGGGTTTTGGTAATATCAAAATTCCACATGAATTTATGGAATTTTGAGCCAATATATGGGTGGGTTTCCTCTTCATGAAATCTTTTCGATGGTACCAAATTTGGATGTGATTTACTTTCAAACAATGCAAAAGTTGTCCATAAAGGTTTTGTTATCCATAATTTCAAAATTGCATAAGAAAATAAGAAACGATTAGGAATCTAGACCTTCATGTATCTTATAATGTTTAAAAGTCAGTCGGTAGCTGTAAATAGAAAACTTTATGTTGCAAGGCGTAGATTTTATTATTTTATTTGTGTAGAAATGTTCGGCATAGTATGACTAAAATAAAATAAAATAAAAATAAATAAATAAATAAATAAAACTATTTGTAGTAACTTTTCTTTAAGTTCATACTCTTCGAACAATTTTTCTTGAAACAGATTTTTTTAAAGGACTTTAAAAAGTCTCAAAACTCATTACCAAACCTTCAACATTTAAGAGATTTAATTTTTTAACATCATCACTTAAAGTTGAAACCTGTGAAATTCAAAATTAAAACCTATTATATTTTAAATTATTTTTTTAGAACAGCAAACACAACATCCTCCGTATGATATTTATTTCGTCTCCAAGTCGTCTCCACGAAGACTTGGATCCTCAATCTTTAGGTGAGGGACATATTTTTAGTTTTCCACATACACATGATACTATTGAGGGATACATATCTTAGAGTATTTAAATCTCAAACCATGAACATTAAAGTGCATTGATGGTAGTTTGTACTATCATTGTTTTCATCCAAAAGACATGGACACAACATAAATATATACAAGGTGGATCTAAAAAGTGCAAGAGAAATCACGGTTTAAGCTATGCGCAATTTGGATTGTGGGTGATGCTATTGATGAGGGTGAGGATATTGTTGGGGATGCGAAATTTATAAGCATACGTGCACCAACATTTGAATATTAGAGATATACTTTTAATTTTAATAATAATAATAATAATAATAATAATAATAATAATAATAAGGTTTATTTTTCAAGTTTTTTTTTTCCGTAAAGTTTGCTAAAAAATCAGACATTAAAACAATATAAAATGACAAATTATCATTATTTGGGTAATAATATTATTATTATTATTAGTTAAGACAAAAAAAGGCACTGCTCTGCTCTAAGCTTCCTCGTTATACGAATTATCAGTAGAATATTCGATGTGAACCCTTTCCAATCTACTCAAGGTTTATACTGACGATTTTTTCGTTGGATGTCGATGTAATATCCTTGTGCTAATGATGAACACAATTTTAATATCCTTGTGCAAATGTAGAATCTAGGCTTATATTGTAGAATTTAGGTTAATTTATATTAGTGATTTTGTTATCATAAATATTATTTAAATGTAATAGGATTACTTTGTTGACCAAAAATGATATTGATAAATATTAAACAAGTAAGCAATGTGTGGAGTACACACTTGTTTAAGTTTGATCAAGTCTTAAAGTACACTGTATTTTAGGGACGAAACCCCTAAATGAACAGGGGTCAGGGGGCAGCGTCCCTAGGAGCAGGGTCCAAGGGGCAGAGCCCCTAGCTTGACCCTTATATTAAAAATGTATCAGAAAATCAGATTTTAAGAGAATTGACCATTGGTTTGACTGTTATCCAAACTTTCGTTTTTATGTCAGTTTTTATGGTTTTATGATAGTTTGATACTGTCATATGACATTTTTCAGACAAAGATCTAAAAGTCGATTTTGGTCTCTATTTTCTGGTACATACGAAACTATCATCAAAACATTCTTTGTTATTGTCTCTCTAAGTCTTATCTGATTAAAAAAATATTGGGAGTACCATCCAAATACTTTAATCTGAAAAGTGTTAAACACAATTATTAGAATTTCCTAGACTTTATGTACCCCAAATTCCTAACAGAATCTGAGTTTATGTCGGGGCTTTTGTCGTAAAAAATGGATTTATGTCAGGATCTGTTGTATAATATTTGATTTTGGATTCACCTAACTTATGAAGATGTAAACCATTATAATCTATAGATTTCAAAGCTTTTGATATCATTCTAAAGCAAAATTGATCTAATGACTAGGTTCGATATGGATTCGCTCTTCGTCGAATTATTGTAGGCGTGCTAGAAGCTCTTGATGATGAAAATATTTAACTAAATCTAGTGAAGAAGGATGTAATTGGCTTTGCTCTTAGGGGCTTCTACACCTTCATGATGTAGACATAGTGCGGGAATTGGTTGGATTTGTCTTTTTTAAAATAATAATAATAAAAAGGAGAAAAAATTGCAAATTCCATAAGAGTGTTCAAGACGATGAAGAAGCCCTATGTTGCTAAACAGGGTTGAAGTCTCAGTCCCAAAGACACAAAGGGGGAGATTGTTGGGGCTTATTGTGTTGTGTCTTAGGGCTTTTTGTATATATCCGGATTGGGCCTGCCCATCCATGATTATCTCTTAGGGTTAGACTATATATATGCATGCATGTATGCATTACGTGAATACGTCGTTGATTTTACGCTTGAGTTTTGTAACCCTAAAACACCTTTACAATCGAAGTTCTTAATAGAGCTCTTCTGAGGTGTTGAAGCATTAATCATTCAACTTATTCAAGCCATATTTGTGTTTACTTTTACATACTTAATTGTTTGCATGTTTAGAATCAATCGATCCTGAAAGAACTACGTTATAACAAATTGTCTTTGTGATAATTTACCTTGGTCTGGTATGCGTTTGGTTATGAGTTATATCTATATGATATGTTACATGATAGGGATAGTTTCCCTGATAGTGGTCCTTAGGACCAAGGGGTAAGTCAGTACCCGGATATGCCTAATAGTGTGCTTATATCTTGCTATTGTATGCTAGTGGTAGGGGGTGGAATAGTCCCCAGTTACCGGTTGAAAGATACCGATGACGATTACCTGTTGAAAGATATCGATGATGATTACTGGTTGAAAGATACAGATGGTATTGTATGGTATGTGGTATGATGGGTGAACTCACTAAGCTTTGTGCTTACGGTTTCAATTTTTGGTTTCAGGTACCTCTTCATCTAAGGGGAAGGAGTCGGCGGCGTAGCATGGCATCACACACACATTTGATTTTCCGCACGGTGTTTTCTGGGATTGTACTCTGATATGTTATTTGCTTATGTTGTGGGTTTGAAACATGATACTTGATTTTATGAGATTACGTGTTGATTCAATATTTTCTAGTGAATGTCTTATGAACAATTTAATTAAAAATGAAATTTTTGGACCTAAATTTTGGGACATCACAGTAATATATACATATAAGCAAAAAATAAAAAATATAATCAACTATGTACTCAATAGAAGATTTGGGATTCAGAAAGCTGATTGCACATTTTTTTTTTCAAATGTTTAATCTTTTTTTTTTTCTAAAAAAGCTAAATCGTACATCTGACTTCAAAGTAACAAACTAATTAATACAATCCCCCTGGTAACATTTTAAGCTGAACTCATCTACACCAACTATATTGGCCACCCTAATCCTGCATATTGACCTTGTTAATCCTCATAATGTAACAATAATGACACACATTTCGACCTTTACCTAGCTTAACACCACAGCTACTATCAAATGGTATTTCCTATGCAAAAAAAAACTTCACTGATGCATTATTTTTCAGCATATATAAAAGAAAAATATAGAATTGCATGGTTTATAAGGAGTTCTCGTACATGTTAAGAAAAGATGGGTATTTTGGTTTTTTTGTGTGTTTTTTGATCTGTGATTTTATCTTGATTCTTCTGGAGGCTGAAAATAATGCTGGAATTGAAACTGTAAGATTGTGGTTTGGTTTTACCTGAGATTTGTGCAGTAAAATTGATGAGATTGATGCAGTAAAATTTATAAAGGGCAATTTGGTCTTTTTTTGGTTTAAAGAAGGATATTACTATATCAATCAACTTAACATCTACTAAGAAGGAGAAAAAATAAAAGTTTTTTAAATAGTTCTCGACTGTAGAGGTTAATGATGTTCCATCAAGGGCATTTTTGTCTCTTTCTAGTTTCTTTAATCTACAATCCAGGTTTGGTTTTCCTAATGATATGTGATGTTAAAGCTGGTTTCTGTTGGAATAATAAAGTCATAATAGGAAGATATGATTTCTTCAAAAATTGCCCAGATGATTTGGATTTAATTTTAGCCTTGATAGTAGAATGATATAATGAATGATTAACAAATTTTTATATTATCTTCAAAAAGACAACTGACAATAACAATATAAAAAATCACAGTATCATTACAGTTTCGTTATCAGAATTAGAAATCTTACTTTGCAACTCTTAAATTGAACTGCATGAAGTATGACTTAAAAAAGAACTCAATATGTAAAATAAGCTTCTTCCAAAACCCGATGCACCGAAAACCTGTCCGCAAACAATCACTTTGAGTATTACATAAAACTAAAACTAAAATGATATATAACAAAACTTTGAAAACATAAAAGCAATATAGACTTACATTGCTTATAACCATTGTAGGTAATTGATTTTCATCTCCAATAAGAATGGTTATGAATATGGTTTTCTTTATATTTTCTTTATTTTTTAGAATTATAATTTTACAAAATGAACTACAAAAACACATTTGGCTCACGTTAGCCAAAACTCATAAAAACAAACTGTATCCACCACCAAGAGGTACTCTTGGATTAAATTTGGCAGATACCTTCAAATATGGGCAAATTCTAAAGCCAATATTCTGTAACCAAATAGCAAATTTTTTTAGATTATATGGTTATATGAAACAATGAAGTTTTCTAAAAGAAAAAAAGCAAATAGTTACTATTAAACTAAAGTCAATAAATAAAGCTATTTAAAGGGTTAAGCTTACTGGAATGCTTAAAATCTGCCTTTCAGGGTTAACTAAAACTGGAAGGCTTCTTCTTGCAGCAACATGAATTGACTTTAATACCCTCAGAGCTTCTCGTGCGGATACTTTAAAAAAATCAGAGCACAAATTTTCACTCTTACTTAATTTAGAAAGATATAACCAATCATCGTCAACCATGTGGTACACCTCCATGACCGAATATTGACCAAACACACAACCACAACAACCACCGGAAACAAACTCCCATGAAACCAAGAACCTATCCATGAAATGACCAATTTACCCTTGATGAAGTTGTTTAACATTATTAACCAATTCCACCGCCTTACATGATCCATTGTCGGGTAAAGTTTCGGTTTGATTGAGAACGAACTATTTCACCTTCAGTCCTACATTCTTCTTCTTGATTTTCCTGTTAAAAATCAAGAAATGACAAATTAAAATAACATGACTTTTGTGTCCATATTGTTTTAATTATACTTCCTAAATGAATCCAAACAATTTAAAATCGATTTTTTTCAAAGAGTTTTGTATTTTTATACCTATCCATATTGATATGCAAAATCATCGGTGTTTTTACTCTTCAAGCTTTGGTTAGGCGAATCTGAGTTCATATGTGGGACAAATGAAACCAAAGATGGCCCTTTTGCCCTAGAAATTGAGGGCTTCACCGGAGACGTGAATTCAAGGTATAGATGCCATTTTTTTCACAGTGAAGGTTGAAACGAAGAACCGATGTTGGAGCAGATTCACGGAGGAGAAGCAAGCTGGGGACGGTAGCAGATCAAAATTAGATAAGTTTAAAAAAAAACCTAAATTTTACTTGATAAATGTAAACTTATCACTGGAGCCTTACCTATACCAATTCCGATTCCAAAAACAAAAGTGATATCGACCTCCTTTAATTAGTCTGCCTGGAGTAGTTGAAGAGACGTGATGTAGGGCAAAGGAGAACTTGAGCAAAGCATTGAGAGGGAAGCAAATGGATTGGGGAAGCGCAACATATCTATACATAACCAAAATCTGGAAGTGAGGTCAGCTTGGAACTCGAAACAACACCTCTTTATCTCTATTTCTCGATCCCTTTCTTCATCTACCTTCTTCGTTAGCAAGAATCGAACAAAATGAGGGTAGAGTAGGGCTTCATCACAAGAAAAATAAAATAAATTGAATAAATTAACCTGCAATTTTGGTCAAAGATCGATTTCTACAGGGGGTAGAGTAGGGCTGATTTCTCGATCTTTTTCTCACTAGTGTCGATGTGTTATCTTCATCCCAGATGCTTCAATAAAACCCCAAAATTAAATAGCTGAATCATCTATTTAACCTTAATTCTTAATCGGTAGAAGAAAGCCTTTAAAGAGGGTGGCGTTAGTGGTGGTGACGGTGTTGAGATGAGGCGGTGAAGAGAGAAGGTGGAGGAGTAAGGTTTTCTTGGAAGACTGGTTATTCATTATCATCTACTCAGAGAAGGTTAACAAAAGATTGAGACAAAGGCGGTCGGTCTGTGTTGTTGGATGAAAGAAGGTAGGGGCGGTGACCATGTACACAAATCTGAACCTCATTGGATGAGAAAGCGGTGGGTACGGTAAAGTTAGATCATAACAACACGTGTATATAAATAAAAAAAAAATGACATAAACCACCCCTAAAAGAAAGGAGACACAATTGCAACCATATTCATAATAAAGGGACCATTTCTGTCGGACATTTTTAATGAATATATATTAATAATTGATGGACCATTTATGTCAATCCCTTAGCCACTTAATTTTAATTAATATATATATATATATATATATATATATATATATATATATAAAATAATAATAATAATAATAATAAGGTTTATTTTTCAAGTTTTTTTTTTTTTTGTAAAGTTTGCTAAAAAATCAGACATTAAAACAATATAAAATGACAAATTATCATTATTTGGGTAATAATATTATTATTATTAGTTAAGACAAAAAAAAAGGCACTGCTCTGCTCTAAGCTTCCTCGTTATACGAATTATCAGTAGAATATTCGATGTGAACCCTTTCCAATCTACTCAAGGTTTATACTGACGATTTTTTCGTTGGATGTCGATGTAATATCCTTGTGCTAATGATGAACACAATTTTAATATCCTTGTGCAAATGTAGAATCTAGGCTTATATTGTAGAATTTAGGTTAATTTATATTAGTGATTTTGTTATCATAAATATTATTTAAATGTAATAGGATTACTTTGTTGACCAAAAATGATATTGATAAATATTAAACAAGTAAGCAATGTGTGGAGTACACACTTGTTTAAGTTTGATCAAGTCTTAAAGTACACTGTATTTTAGGGACGAAACCCCTAAATGAACAGGGGTCAGGGGGCAGCGTCCCTAGGAGCAGGGTCCAAGGGGCAGAGCCCCTAGCTTGACCCTTATATTAAAAATGTATCAGAAAATCAGATTTTAAGAGAATTGACGATTGGTTTGACAGTTATCCAAACTTTCGTTTTTATGTCAGTTTTTATGGTTTTATGATAGTTTGATACTGTCATATGACATTTTTCAGACAAAGATCTAAAAGTCGATTTTGGTCTCTATTTTCTGGTACATACGAAACTGTAGTGGTGTTCATTTTGATGGCATGTGCAAAATTAGAAAGATCTAGTAATTCATCATACAAATTCAAGAACACAAGGAGTAAATAAATCTTTTTAAGCTCTTATTAGATCTAGAAAGGATATACAAATGGGTTTGTATACAAATTCTCTCTCTAGTCTAACACTCCAAAAATGGACTCTTTTTATAATGGGAGTCACTCACTTCCTATTTATAGGAAAGACTCAACCCATTTACACATACAAAGAGGAAAGCCTAAAACATTACATCCAAGCATGACTTTGCACCCTAACATTCTCCCCCTCAAAGTTAGGATTGGATGTCCGGCTTTAATCTCCAACGAGCTAGCGCGATCAAGACCAAACTCCCCCTCGAAGTAACACCGGTCTTCAAATCCGCAAATGAATATTCGACAAACTCGAGAAGCTTCGAATACCCATCATTCTCCCCCTTTTTATAATCAAAAAATGATTATAAAACCCACTAAGGATGAGAAGCGCCCGAGGAATAGTCTTCACAAAACTCCCCCTTGATGTGTACCAAAAATGAATCACCAAAAATCTTGCACGGAAAAACAATCACGAAAAAGCCTCAAAAAATTTTCAATTTATGAAAATTTTTGACTTTTTGGGTGAAAGTTGCAAGATTTTTCAAAATCCGGGTAGAAATTGTCACTTTCTGAAACTTGCAGGGACCCGTTGCGTCCAAAACAGCCAAATATGCAAAACTCTCCCCCTTTTTCAAAGCTGGGTAGAAAGCATCAATTTGCACAAACTGCAGGGACCAGAAATGAACATTCTTCAATTTCTCAGAAAATTTTCCCAATTTCGAAGTTGGGTATTTTCTGCCAATATTTCGAAACTGCAGGGGCTAATAGAAAAATTCTGTCATTTTTCACAACTTTTGTCACCATTTCAAAATTGGATCATTTGTGCCATGTCTTCGAAACTTCAGGGGTAATATTCGAAACTTTTGATTTTCTTCTTCAATCAGTAACCAAGTAACAAACATACGAAGACTTGAACACGTACAAAGACCCCTTCGAAAATAAAAACCCAGTAACCATCCGTTCAAATGCCTAACACCTTTGTACCCTTCGAATCTGGACTCTAAACTCTTCGTTTTTCCATTCATCCATATACCCTTCGTTTTTCATCACTCTGAATCAAAATATCAGTCCTTTGATCATTTGAATATCAAACCCAGTCGATCATCTGTTCTTACAGTCTTTGTTCCCAAATCGATGCTTAACCCTTCGTTCATTAACCCCAGACAAACACCCCTTCGAATCATTCACAAACACAGACTTCGTTAATCAACATCACCCGTTTCTTACAACTCTTCGTTCCTTACAGTTCATCCCAAATCATCGATTAAAAGAAAACCAAGGATTCGTTTTTTCAACAACAGTTCTTTGTTCCTTACATTACAGAGACCCCAAAATCGATTTCCTTAAACCCTTCAAACATTGATTACACTATCACCCTCAATACCTCCTTCGAACATCAAACCCAATTCCAAAAACCTTCGTTTTCCAGTTCCAAAACAAAATCAATGACTCCACATAAACCCTTCGTATGTCAAAATCAAATACATCTTCCCAAGCAGTAATCATCGACATTAAATTCTTTATACCCTTCGATTCAATAACCCAAATATCAACATAACCAAATCCAATATCGACCTTTAATCATCGACTTCATCTGTTAAACTCACAGTTCTTCAATCGTTCAAACCTTCGATTCCAAATAAAAAGTGTTCGACATCAAGATCATAATCAATTCCAAGAACATAAAACACTCGTCGTTTCCAGTCATCAAGAATCGATTTCTTGACTCCAAGAGATACAGATCGACTTAGAATCAAAACTTATCGCAAATCGAGATCGAAATCAATGTTGAACAAAATCATTTGACTCATAATCACAAATCCAGTTTTGACTTTAAACACAAATTTCAAATCGATTCCAGAAACATTAATAACCCGATTTTGACTTTCAAAGATTTTGTTGACTTTCAATAGAATCAAATATCGGCTGCTTGATCATAATCGATTCTATATAAAATCGATTCACAAGATAAAGGATAACTCATCGATTGTTAAGAACGACAAGGTGAAATCTCATTCATGTGAATGCTGTCAGGAACAATCGTGAATACACAATCTGGAAACGAATGAAGATAAAAAACGAACGAAGTATTTCCGATTACGATTGAATGATATTTTAGGATTCATGAACAGTAGATAATTCTGAATTTGGGCTCAAAGAAATCGGACATGAACAGTATTAGACATTTGAGTTTGGCAGGGCTTGATCAAATGATTTGATTGGGTTTCGAATAAGAAATTGAATGATGAACAGTAAACAATTCTTGTTTGGGCTGGGCTTCGAAATATACATCATATGAACAGTGCTCAACTCGTTTTATTCGAATGATTATTAACATTTTGAAATTAAAAAATGTTAGAAGATGATATTGATTTTGAGGATTTTGATCTAAACAAAAATTATTCGATCAATCAATGGGGTTTGAAACGGATTAGATCCAATGAGGCAAATCGATCAAAAATTGAAAAACGCAAAATACGAATCGAAATCATGAACGTTTTGGAATCCATTTGAGAATTTGTGATACCTTTTTGACGAATCGAGATCCATTTTCAACGAACGAATCAAATTTGGAAGATCTTGGTTCTTTTGTCGGAATGAGAAAATCTCCAAATCGAACATTGTACCACCCACCATGCGAGATGTACAACTCGTTCTTCGTGTTCTTCGTCGATCCAAGAACATCTTCAAAAGAACCACCAACACTTTTGGGTTTTGACTTCAAATTCAATTCAACACTTGGAGATTGTTGCTTTGGAACCCAAATTTGCTTCACGGATTTTGGCTTCACAACATATGACGATTTTTGTGAGTAAACCCACTTGTTCTTTCGATTCATCTTCTTCTTCTTTTTCTTTCTCATCTTTTTGCATCTTGAAGACTTGACTTCATGAAAAAACCCACTTTCAACAACATGAACATTTTGAGTTTGAATCAAATCTTTTGGAGTTTGATATTTGTGAATTTCTTGAACCACCGGCTTCCGATAAGGAATCATTCCTTCAAACGAATTACAAGAACACAAAATATCATCGGTTTGAACTCCAATTGAGCAAAAAACTTTTTCATCATGAACATCAACTTGAATCTTCTTATCATGAACTTCAAGAACATCAAGAACATCACATTGAACTCCATTGTCAAGAACTTCAAGAAATTTAAGAGCACGAAGATCATTTGGGTCTTCAATAAGAGAAACATATTTCTTATTGAACAAATCTCGTTCTTCTCCTTCCTTTTGATTTCTACTACGAACTAATATGGACAAGGCAATTTTATTCGACCATGCAATCTTACAAATTGGTTGAAATACCAAGCTTCCATGATCATCCTTCAAACCTCCATAAGAAACCAAATTACCCCATGAAATCAATTTGCTTAACAACAACCCATAAAATTGATCTTCATTGACTTTGTATTTCACATCTTTAACGATCACAATCCAAGAATCATATGGCAAACCCACCATGATCACAAAAACTTGAAGAATTCTAGAGAGAGAAAGTGATTTTGAATGGGTTTTCTAGAGAGATAAAGTGATACAAACAAGTATTCTAGAGAGAGAAAGTCGAATTATGGATCAAATCAAAGAAAAATTCGACTTCTAGAACACAAAAACACTCTCTAAACATGAAGATCAATGAAGAAAAAGAATCACCAAATCAAAATAGCCATCAAGGATCAATTCTTGATGAGATTCAAGAACACCCGCTCTGATACCAATTGTAGTGGTGTTGATTTTGATGGCATGTGCGGAATTAGAAAGATCTAGTAATTCATCATACAAATTCAAGAACACAAGGAGTAAATAAATCTTTTAAAGCTCTTATTAGATCTAGAAAGGATATACAAATGGGTTTGTATACAAATTCTCTCTCTAGTCTAACACTCCAAAAATGGACTCTCTTTATAATGGGAGTTACTCACTTCCTATTTATAGGAAAGACTCAACCCATTTACACATACAAAGAGGAAAGCCTAAAACATTACATCCAAGCATGACTTTGCACCCTAACAGAAACTATCATCAAAACATTCTTTGTTATTGTCTCTCTAAGTCTTATCTGATTAAAAAATATTGGGAGTACCATCCAAATACTTTAATCTGAAAAGTGTTAAACACAATTATTAGAATTTCCTAGACTTTATGTACCCCAAATTCCTAACAGAATCTGAGTTTATGGCGGGGCTTTTGTCGTAAAAAATGGATTTATGTCAGGATCTGTTGTATAATATTTGATTTTGGATTCACCTAACTTATGAAGATGTAAACCATTATAATCTACAGCTTTCAAAGCTTTTGATATCATTCTAAAGCAAAATTGATCTAATGACTAGGTTCGATATGGATTCGCTCTTCGTCGAATTATTGTTGGCGTGCTAGAAGCCCTTGATGATGAAAATATTTAACTAAATCTAGTGAAGAAGGATGTGATTGGCTTTGCTCTTAAGGGCTTCTACACCTTCATGATGTAGACATAGTGTGGGAATTGGGTGGATTTGTCTTTTTTAAAATAATAATAATAAAAAGGAGAAAAAATTGCAAATTCCATAAGAGTCATTAAGTTATATGAAAATTTGATTTGACGTTATGTTCTTTTTTTGTTTCAATTTGGACACTGTAACGACGTAAATTCTCAAAACAATTTTTCACTTCCAAATGTTATTTCAGAAAACATGTCCCTGAATATGAAGCACATAAATCTCTATCAGTGTGTACGGAATCATGTAGGCGCCTTCCTGCGATCCTCGCTGGTACCTGAAACACATATCACACAACACAGTAAGCATAAATGGTTAGTGAGTTCCCCAAAATATCAGATACAACACGTACGCCACTCAAGGCTAACACTCTACAAAACCTTCCGGTTAATGTGTCTGTTAGATGCCATTTTATGCGTCTTATAGGGTAGTTTTTTCATCATTTTAGCATCATATTTTGTACATTTTCATGTCATTTATTTAAATAATGTTCAGCTCATGTATTTCGTTAGAATTACAATACTGCTCATGTTTTATGTTGATTTCAGATAGTTCAAGTGGAGCAGTGCTTTGGGAGCAGTTGGATGCGCGTTTGGTGCTTAAAATGGAGCTTGGAACTTATGGGGTATGTTAAGGAATGTTTGGTAGATGCTTTGGTCAAGAAACATTCAATTGAATTGATCACACGAAGATAGAATATACAATATCAAAGTTAAAGGATGTTGTTGGCAGCTATGACCCCCTGTCAGTGTTTTGACCATATCTCGAGAACCGTAACTACGATTGACGTGATTCAAAATGATATGAAAATTAGACGAAATTTCGGACGTCATAGGCACAACCTGTGATCGCAGGTTGTCTCCTTGAGATCGCAGGTGACCTTTTTGCGGTCGTAAGTTTGATCGCAGGTTGCCTTCGCGGTTCTTTTGTGCCCAAAATTTATCCGGAAGTGAAAACTCAAAACATGCTTTCGCAGGTTGTTTCCTTGCGACCGTAGGTTGGCCAAAAAGTGTCAAAATAGCATCCTACTTCATTAAAACGACATCAGATGCCTTTATTGCAAAACCTGCGATCGCAGGTTGTCTCCTTGCGATCGCAGGTGCGTCATTTTTGCTGTTGGACGTATAAAAAGACCCTGATAGCCTTCCAGTAACCTAAGTGGACGATTCCAGAAGGTATCAGACGATGAAAATACGATTTTGGAGGCGTTTTTTCCCTGATTTCATCAATTTATGAAGATCTTAAGACTGTGGATCATCTCCTTCAAGTAGATTAGTAAGATTAGTTGTTTGATGTCTCTTTTCATCTATTTTTATTAGATTTTGGTCATGTCTGGCTAAACCCTAGTTTTCAGTTTTGCATAAAACAAGTACTTTTCATGTGATTGATCATTAGATCTGATTTTTGATTTGTGTTTCTATCTAGATTCTTCCGTTTTGTTCTTAATGAATGTTTGATTTTGATTCTTGTTAGTTTGATCACCTAGCTAGGGTTTTATCATTCCAGTTAATCAGTTATAGAATACGTAATTGTTCTTGTCAACTGGTAATAAGTAACAAGTAATAAATGGTTCCGTGTTTGGGATTTGACTTTATTATAAACTGAAAAATCATACCTTTACGCTTCCGAGCTTGTGAGAAGTACTGGGTATTGTTGGGAATTTTACACAGATCATAAAGCTGCTTTTCTGATTTAATTAAGAGCTTGTTTAATTGAACAGTAAAAAGTTAGGGTTAATTGAAGAGCCTGTTTTGATTAACTAATTTAGGTAAAAGAGAAATTACTAGAGCTTGTTAATTTTTCTCAGTACCAGCTTAGATAGAACGCATCTCTAATAATCAGATCTGGATCAGTTACATGATTAGGAAAGTCGCAGCAGAACTGAAATCGTTTTTTATATTGATTTTCGTTTAGTTTAATATCACTGCAGTTTTAGTTTTTAGTTTAATTCAAATCAACCTTTTAATAATTTCTGTCTTGACTAGATTGTGCCTGATGCAAAAAGGCATTGGCCATTAGGATGTGTCCCTGAGGATTCGACCCTGCTTCCCTGTGCTATATTTTTAGTGCAACCAGCAGTGATAATTTATTTGCTTAATACGTGCGCGACAGTGTGTTAACAAATTGGCGCCGTTGCCGGGGACACGATGCTTTCTAATAGTTTTATGCCAAGAATTTTTCGTTCAAGTACACCTTTAGTTTTTGATCCAGAAATTGAGCGAACTGCAACGAAACTGAAGAAAGAAGTAGCAAGAAAAAAAACAATCAGCTGGTCTCTTTGGTTCATCATCTTCCATACCCCCAGAAACCTCCACACCGCAAGGCACTCCCTTATGGAACAAATCAGATCCGTTTTTTCCAAAAGTACCCCCATCTTCTCCTCAAAACAGCCCATATAAAACTTACTCCCCATCCCTTCCGTTAAAACTGAAACCATAGACTCTTCAGAAACTGAATCTGAAGTCTTAGTTATGAGTGGAGACGAAGCAGAAAAGACCCTTAGAGAGTGGGCCACTCAAGAGGTCAACCAATAGCCCCTTTGCATTATATTTCCAGAAGCCCAGAACTTCGAACTTAAATCTGGGATGATTCACCTTCTTCCCACTTTCGGAGGATTGGAAAATGAAGACCCACATAAATTCCTCAAGGAATTTCATGTGGTTTGTTCAGGAATGAAGCCTCATGCTGTCACAGAAGACCAGATAAAGTTAAGGGCATTCCCCTTTTCGCATCAAGATTCTGCAAGAGAATGGTTGTATGAACTCCCATCAGGTTCCATCACCACTTGGACAGAACTTGCAAAACTGTTTTTAGAGAAATACTTTCCAGAAACGCGAGTCTCCAGTCTCAGAAGAGAAATCCTTGGTATCAAACAAGGAAAAAGAGAAGCTTTACATACCTACTGGGAGAGATTCAAGAAGTTGTTGGTCCGTTGCCCCCAACATGGAATTAGTGATTACCATCTCTATAATTGTTTCTGTGAAGGTCTAACACCCATGGAAAGACGGCTTATAAATGCTTCCGGTGGTGGTTCTTTGGGTGACATGACCCCAACTGAAATCAGGGAGCTGATTGAGAAGATGGCGATCGAGTCTAAACATTCCGGGAATGAAGACGAGTGGTATCCAGATCAGCCAAGAGGGGTCAAGGAAGTCAGCAATGTTCATCTGGAAGCTCAGATATCTAAATTGACAAAAGTTGTTCTGCTCTTGATTAAAGAAAAAGCAGCTGCAAAGAAACAATGTGGGATTTGCTTAAAGACTGATCACCTTACAGATATGTGCCCAATATTGCAAGAGGATACAGTTGCAGTCAAAGCTGTCGGGGGCTACCAACAGAATTTTCAAAATAATTACCAGCAGAAACAACAATTTTAGCCTCCACCGAGATTTTCGCAGCAGCGAAATTTTCAGCAGCCAGGCTTTCAGCAAAAGTTTCAGCAGCAAAATTTCCAGAATCAGAATTACCAGAATCAGAACACCCATCAGCAACCCAGTAGTTCCAACATGGCCTTAGAAGATATAGTGAAGAGTCTTGCCACGAGCACCCAATCATTCCAGACCGAAACTAGAGCTAGTATCAAGAATCTGGAGCAACATGTGTCTCAACTTGCCACTTCTATGGGCCGTCTGGAGTCTCAAGGAAAGTTACCAGGGCATACAGAAATTAATCCAAAGCACAATGTGACTGCTATTTCCTTGAGAAGCAGAAATACATATGAAGGCCCAAGCTCATCTAAACCAGAAAACAAAGATGAAGAAGAGTTTGAAGAGGTTCTGATAAAAGAAGGAGATGTGGAAGGGATAGAAAAAGAAGCTGAAGCTGAAGAGTTTGAAGAGGTGTTGGTTGAAAAAGAATCTGAAAAACTGGAAGAAAAAGTAACTCCAACACTACCCAAGCCAATTCTGAAGGAGTACATGCCATTACCTCCATTCCCATCAAGACTGAAGAGTACGAAGCGCGAAAGAGATGATGAAGATATTATGGAAATTCTTCGCAAGGTTGAGGTAAATATCCCACTTTTAGATATTATCCAACATATCCCTCACTATGTTAAGTTTCTTAAAAATTTGTGCAAATCAAAGAAAAAAAATGAAATTTAATGAGATTTTAAAAGCTGGCAAAAATATCTCCTCTATTTTACAAAAAAGTTTGCCTCCAAAGTGCACGGATCCGGGGATTTTCTCAGTTCCTTGTAAATTGGGGAACCTTGATTTTCCAAAAGCCATGCTTGATTTAGGAGCTTCAGTCAATGTTCTTCCCAATTCTGTTTTTGAAAAATTAAAAATGGAAACTTTAAAAAAGACCGGGACAATTATACAGTTGGCTGACCACTCAACAGTACACCCAAAAGGTGTACTGGAGGATGTTCTTGTTCAAGTGGATAATTTGCTTTTTCCCGCTGATTTTTACATTTTGGACATGGGAAACTTGGACACTTCAGATGCAAACTCAATTATTTTGGGAAGACCTTTTTTGAAAACTGCTAAAACCAAGATTGATGTTTTTGCTGGTACTCTTTCTATGGAGTTTGATGGTGATATTGTGAACTTTAAAATAAATGATGCTGAAATTCCAATTGATAAATTTTCTATTAATTATCTAGGTATCAGTAGTCCTTTTTCTGAGGATTGTTGTGATTTTTCTAATGGTTTTGTGCAAGATTTATTTTTAGACAGGAAACTAGATAATTATACATTAAAGGAGCTGAACATAGATAAGCTTGGGGAGATGAAAGCTCATGTAAATTCTGTTGGAGGAGCTGGTACAAAACTGATGGAAAAAGCTAAGCTTGAGGAAGATGAGAAAAAGGTGATTTCTGACATGAAGCTAAAAAAGAAAAAGAAGAAAAAGAAGAAGTTGGGTGCTGTCAAGAAGAATGGAAAAAGAAAACGGCTCAAAAATCTAAAATTTGAGTCATTTGATAAAAATTTAGAGTTTTTCCCGATTGTTGAACAAGTCCCAGATCCACCCATATTGCCATATTTGAAGGGATCTGGAGTTACAAGGAAAATAGTTGAGCTTCAAGGAAGTCCCAACCACGGGTTCATAAATCTGGTTGGACAAAGTCGAGCCAAAGACCTTAAAAAAGGGCGGCTTTCCGGGAGGAACCCGATGAGTAGTTTTTAGTTTTTTATGCTTTCAATAAAAAGATGATCGCAGTTCCAAGCGATCTTGGGGAAATCAAAGGATCGACAGAGTTGCTAAAATTCAAATTTTTCGTCAACATTCATCGTCAAAATCAGAATTTCTGCAATCTATCAGGTATATTCATTCTTAGCTGCATATTTTTGTTTTTATTTGTTTTATTGAGCTGTTCATTCCTCTCTAAGAATTGAGAACAATGCATCATTTTAAGCTTGGGGAGGGGGTTAGTGTAAAATTTTGCATTTTTTGTTAAAATTTTAATTTTTCAGTATTTTTAGTTAAAATTTTCAAAGTTTTCTTTTTGCATTTTATTTTCTGCATTGCATTTGCATTTAGTTAAAATATTTTCATTTTTATTTTTCTGCATTAATAACAAAGAAAAACCCAAAAAGATTTTATTTCTAGTTATTTTTTATTTTCTGCATATAAAAAATCAAATTTAAAAATGGATTTCTTTTACATGAGATGAGGATATCTATTTACATTCGATGGCTCTGTTAAGATGAAGTGTGATAGTTACTGAAAATAATAGTCTCATTACAATCAATTTTAAGAATTATCTTTTCAAGTGCTTTAAATGTTTTCAATATGAACCATCATAAGAGCCAGATAATTTTTACAATGAAAGTGTGGGATGGAAAAACGAACAGTGTTTTGAAAATAATTTCCTTGAATGCCTTAAAAAGAACCTAGATTGGATAACCCTTATCATTCCTTTAAGTACCGAACCCTATAGTCTCTACGCCTTTTGAGGTTGGGAGGGAACTCTTGTTATACCCACAATTTATTATCATTTTTGAAGTATTTAAGATATGGAGGGCCTCAAAGTAAAATTCACGCCCAGTCAATGTATATATGTTAGAAATAGTACATCAAGAAACTTGAAGAAATCTGTAATTCAAAGTCAAATCCAAATCAAGCTCAAGTCGAAATCAAGAAGCAAACAAGTTAAATATGAATAGTTGATCAAGACAAAGAAGACATGTGGTATAATGAGATTGATCCCTCGATAGTGGAATCATAGGGGTAAGCTTGGATTTTCTGTCGATAATGGAGCTTACCGCGTTTACTAGACGAGTTCGGAAAAAAAGGAGGGGTTGGTCATGCTAAGTTTTTATAAACGAATTTTCGTAAAATTGTTTTTAAAATTACACTGTTTTCACAAATTAAATTCGGCGTAAGAATTATTTGTTTAAGTTTGGTTTAACTTATTAAAAATAACTGTCAATCGTTAATATAAGATATTGAGACTGTTGTCTAGGTAGTGATTTCATTGGAGCTTCCTCGTTGTGAAATCTGATCATGTGACAAAAAAAAGAGTGAAGTACATTAGTTTAAGTTTTCATTTTATTTTATTTTAAGTTACTTTTAGGTCATCCACATCTTTCCATTTGTTTATAATGTTATATCTTTTTCTTACTTGAGGGCAAGTAAGGTTTAAGCTTGGGGAGATTTTTTAGATGCCATTTTATGCGTCTTATAGGGTAGTTTTTATCATCATTTTAGCATCATATTTTGTACATTTGCATGTCATTTATTTAAATAATGTTCAGCTCATGTATTTCGTTAGAATTCCCGTACTGCTCATGTTTTATGTTGATTTCAGATAGTTCAAGTGGAGTAGTGCTTTGGGTGTAGTTAGATGCGCGTTTGGAGCTTAAAATGGAGCTTGGAACTTATGGAGTATGTTGAGGAATGTTTGGTAGTGATGGGTTTTGAGCATTCTAACACTTCCTAAGTGTACATGCAACCCTAATAAACCTTGGATCTATGTTTGTCTAAGATACATGCAAATAATTATTTTTCCAAGGTTCATATCCTAACTAGCATGGCATGGGGAACTTAAATCAAATAAAGCTAGTACAAACACTTACCTTGTAGTTGTAGTTGATTCCTTGGAGTTTTAGAGCCTAGCACCAATAGTGTGGATGCCTCAAATGGAAATCACAAATCACCACAAACTTGGAACTTTGAGAGAACAGTCACTACTATCTTGAAATCGGCCCTCACCTCAACAAGTGTCAACTAGTGTGATTTCAAGAACCAAAGCCTCCTTTATATAGTGTGATGGATTAGGGTTACATCCATGTAAACCCTAATACCCATGTCTCTTCATTTCCATGAGATCCATGGGTTAAAGCTCCATGGAGTATCCATGGACTTTCCCATACAAGCCTAGCCCATTCCAAATAAGCATTAGCCCACACTATATAAATATAGAAGTCCATATTTAATTAGTAATATCTTAGATCTCTAAATTAATCCTAGATTAATTATAGATCAATACTAATTAAATAATATGATCTTATATTAATATATTAGAACTTATAATATATTAATAAATCATAATATGTACTATTCTCAAATATTATCCATAAATTGTTCGGGTGAAGTGCAACCCAAATGGACCATGCCGGGTCGGGTCAAGTACATACCAAATATAGTTATGGACTTAGACACTATATCCAACAGTCTCCCACTTGGATAAGTCTAATAACTATAGTTGCAAGTATGACTTCAGGAACCGATCAGCAATCGTAGCTCTTTAAACTCTGTTGAACTAGAATGAGCCATTTAGATAAGTGATCATATAATCCTCTGTTCTAGATATCAGCTAGACAAATACATGGAACAATGTCTTACTTATTGTCCAGCAGTTTGTTTCCTGATTTCCGATTTGTTTGACAAAGAACTTAATTGAACACATCAACTTAGTTCTGACCGGGCCCGGTACATAAGTCAAAACACAATCATCGAGGGGCCCAGATACCAGCTTCTAATCCAAGAAGGAACAGATAAACTTTGACTCATATGTTTGTTCTACCACTCATTGAATTATACACAAAGGCACGTTTTATAGCATCGAGTTACCAATGCGTTTTCGTACAATCAATGCATAATCAACTCATAAGTAACAAATCATATCTCTAGGTTTGAAGACTTATATGATATTACCATCTCACGATCACTCGAGATAAAATTCCATGAAGTGATTCCAGTGAGCGTGGGTTGAGTCCAATGCTCAGAACTTATGAGCACTCATGATTGTTGTAGCCATGTCCAACTCCTTAGACCTCTGCAACCAATCATGAAAGTCTTGATTCATACCTACTTCCGACATATGACCGACTATGGAGGTTTGAATAATATGATCTACCAAACATAATTATTCTGGAAGTCAAAACATGCAAAAGAAATATAGTAAACGATTGACAAGAGATAGCAACACTTTACTCATAAATAAAACACTTTTATTCATCATCTAATGTCAATTACACTTTACAAATTTCATAATTTATCTAACTACTAAAACTCATATCATCCTTCAGCCCTATGCTCCGAGCATGCTGGAGATGCTTAACCCTACTCAGTCCCTTCGTGAGGGGATCTGCTGGGTTCTCATCCGATGATACCCTCTTAGCCACGAGAATTCCTTCTTCTATTCGATGTCTGATGAAGTGATATTTTCTGTCAATGTGTCTAGATCTCCCATGATCTCTTGGTTCCTTGGCTAAGGCAACCGCACTATTGCTGTCACAGAAAATCTCCATTGGCTCTTTTATAGCAGGTACAACTCCAAGGTCTCCGATGAAGTTCTTTAGCCATATAGCCTCCTTTGATGCCTCGCTTGCTGCTATATACTCTGATTCACAAGTGGAATCAGCCACTGTCTCCTGCTTGGAACTCTTCCAAGTGATTGCTCCTCTGTTTAAGGTAAAGACCCAGCCCGACTGAGAGCGGAAATTATCCCTATCAGTCTGGAAGCTAGCATCACTATACCCTACAAATCTCAATTCATCACTCCCACCGAAGGTAAGGACCCAGTCCTTAGTCCTTCGTAGGTACTTGAGGATATTCTTTACCGCAGTCCAGTGTTCCTTGCCAGGGTTCCCCTGATACCTGCTAACCATGCTCAAAGCAAAGGCTACATCAGGTTGAGTACACGTCATAGCATACATGATCGATCCTACAGCTGAAGCATAAGGAAGTCGACTCATTTCTGCTATCTCAGCCTCAGTACTAGGGCTTTGTGTCTTACTCAATATGGCGTTACTCTGAATGGGTAACTCACCTTTCTTGGAATTATGCATGTTGAATCTTTTCAACACTTTGTCCAAGTAGGTACTTTGACTAAGTCCAATTAGTCTTTTACTCCGATCTCTCAAAATCCTTATCCCTAGAATATAGGCAGCTTCTCCTAGGTCCTTCATAGAGAAACACTTCCCAAGCCAGGACTTAACTTCCTGCAAAGTTGGGATGTTATTTCCTATGAGTATTATGTCATCCACATACAATACCAAGAAGCTGACTATACTCCCACTAGCCTTGACATAAACACAAGATTCATCTTCACTCCTAGAAAAGCCAAATTCCCTGACCTTTTCATCAAAGCAAAGATTCCATCTGCGAGGTGCTTGCTTCAATCCATAAATGGATTTCTCAAGCTTACACACTCTATTAGGGTACTCGTTGCTGACAAAACCCTCTGGCTGACTCATGTAAACATCTTCAGCCAACTTTCCATTAAGGAAAGCGGTTTTGACATCCATTTGCCGTATTTCATAGTCATGAAATGCAGCTATGGCTAACAGAACCCGAACAGACTTAATCTTGGCTACTGGAGAAAAGGTCTCATCATAGTCCACTCCAGGAATTTGAGAGAAGCCCTTTGCAACCAGTCTAGCCTTATAAGTGTGTACTTTACCATCCATGTCGGTCTTCTTCTTGAAGACCCATTTGCACCCTACAGTCTTACGACCTGGTACATTCTCAACCAAGTTCCAAACTTGATTGTCATACATGGATTGTATCTCGCTATCCATAGCCTCTTTCCATTTCGCAGACTCGGGGCCTGCCATGGCTCCCAGGTAACTGTTAGGTTCATCCAGACCTACTAGTGTCTCATCACTAATAAGTGTCTCACCTTCCGCAGTAATATGAAAACCATAGTAGTCCTCAGGTGCATTCCTAACTCTCGTGGAACGTCTCAGAGGTACAGAATCATCAATTGGCTCAACAGGAGTTTCCTCCTCAAGTTGAGGGCTAGGTTTTGAAGTTCCTTCACCACTTGACTCTTGAAGTTCTTCAAGGTCAATTTGCCTCCCACTGTCTCCTTGGCTTATAAATTCTCTCTCACGAAAGACTCCTCTTCTTGCTACAAAGACCACATTATCACTAGGTCTATAAAAGAGGTAACCAAAGGATCTTTGTGGGTAGCTGATGAAAATACACCTCTCGCTTCGGGGTTCTAGCTTATCATGAGACTCGCGCCTCACAAAAGCTTCGCAACCCCAAATCTTTATGTGGTCTAGTTTGGGTACTTTACCAGTCCACATCTCGTGAGGAGTTTTGGCAACTTTCTTTGTAGGGACTAGATTAAGGATATGGGCGACAGTCTCTAAGGCATACCCCCCAAAATGAGATTGGTAGCGAAGCTCGACTCATCATGGAACGAACCATATCCAACAAGGTTCGATTACGCCTCTCAGCTATACCATTCAACTGTGGTGTCCTGGGAGGTGTCAATTGTGAGACTATCCCACATTCCCTTAGATAGTCGAGGAACTCTGAACTAAGATACTCACCACCACGATCGGATCGAAGCATCTTAATGTTCCTGCCCAATTGATTCTCGACTTCCTGTTTAAATTCCTTAAACCTTTCGAAAGTCTCTGACTTATGCTTGATTAAATAGACATATCCATATCTACTGTAATCATCAGTAAAAGTCAAATAATAACGATTAGCATCCCTTGTGGCATGTTTGAAAGGTCCACACACATCCGTGTGTACTAGGTCCAACAAACCTTCACCCCTCTCATAAGAACCTGTGAAGGGTGACTTTGTCATTTTTCCAAGTAAGCACAATTCGCAACTATCATCTGACTTTAGGTCAAATGATTCCAAGACTCCATCCTTTTGGAGTTGGCCTATGCGTTTCTTGCTTATATGTCCAAGTCGACAATGCCATAATGATGCTTTATCCAAGTTATTATTATTAATAGAATCAATACACATCACATTATTTCCTAAGTTATCAACCACAGATATTGTTTCATACACGCCATCACAAGGTAATGCTTTAAAATAAAGAACATTATTAAAGAAAGCATCAATAGAACCAACTTCATTATTAAATGAAAAGGTAAAACCTTGTTTATACAATGCATGAAAGGAAATAATATTTCTTGCCATTTCTGGAGAATAACAACACTTATTCAAATCTAAACTAAACCCACTACTTAGCGATAAAGTATAAACCCCAATCTTGGTGACAGGTGTAACTTTCCTATTCCCCATGATTAAGTTTATTCTTCCTTGCTCCACATTCTCACTTCTTCTTAGTCCCTGCAAGTCACAACAAATATGAATACCACAACCGGTATCAAGGACCCAAGATTTAGAATGGGGTGAGTTATTAGAAATGATATTGTAAATACCTGCATGGTTGGGTTTAACTTTCCCATCCTTCACATCTTGCTGGTACTTTGGGCAGTTCCGCTTCCAATGTGCCTATTCATGGCAATAGAAGCATTCAACCTCTTTTGGGTCAGAAGAAGGAGTGAAAAACCTTTCTTGGTTCCACTTGAAGAAGAGCCATCAAGGGTCCTAACCTTGGTACCCTTCGAAGAACTCTTTCTCTTCTTCCCTCGTCCTTTCCCGATTGCCAAGACAGGGGCGGAGTTTGTAGGAGTAGAAGTAGTAACAACCGCCTTACCCTTAAGACCACTTTCCGCGGTCTTTAAGAGTCCTTGAAGTTTGCTGAGTGTGACCTCTTCCTTGTTCATGTGGTATGTCATGCGGAATTGATCATAACATGAAGGTAAGGAGTGCAAAATGATATCTATTGCAAGCTCCTCGGGGAAGTTCACATTAAGCTTCAGCAAACGGTCCACAAATCTTTGCATTTTCTGCATGTGGCCCGTGATGGGTTCACCATCCTTCATGCGAGTTGTTATCATGGAGGAGATGATTTCATACCTCTCTTGACGAGCACTTTGATGGTATCTTTCCATCAAGTCTTGGTGCATCTCATAGGGGTAGAAATCTTCATAGGATTTTTGGAGATCCGCGGTCATTGTGCCCATCATGATGCATGCCACTTTGGTGGCATCTCTTTCATGTGCCCTAAACTCAACGATCTCTTGAGGAGTAGAAACTGACTCATCAATCTCCTTAAGTTCCTTATCAAGGACATATTCCTTGTCCTCGTAGCGAGTAATCATTCTGATGTTTCTGATCCATTCATTAAAGTTGGATCCATCAAAAGTGACTTTCCCACATAAGTTCATAAGGGTAAAGGAGCCATTGGGATTAGAGCCAGAAGCAGTAGTGTTTGCAGACATCTGAAAAGAAGAAAGAAGGTTTTAGTTTAGATATATAGATAGTCCTTAATAAAACACCCAAATGTAGTATTAAGGCTAGGATCCAATCACAATATATTATACTTAGAAGAGGTATGTCGTAATCTAAGTAATAACATATTTGAAAGGTAGGTGAATGACGATTCACCAATTTCCACCAAAAAACGAAATATTAAATATTAAGTTTTTGATTTGGTACTTAGAAATTCCTAGATTCTTTTGAGATTCAATGAACTTTTCAAAGGCATGTTTTAATCTCGAGTGTGCCCTCCAAGTTTTGTGACTGGGATGCCGAGGATCACAAAACGAGGTGTGAAGTAACCATGCAAATTACTTGGTACCTTTAATAAATTACCCCTCAATCGATGTGCCGGTTAACCACACACGCTCCATCGATACTATGATAAATATTAAGTCACCCTTTACCTACCTTGTTAAGTCCAAATTAGTGTGCCGGTTAACCACACACGCTCCACTAACGACTTAGACAAAGTGTAAAGTGTAATTTCATGGATTAGCACCTTATTCACATTTTTCCTAAAGTAACTAAGATTGGGAATTTAATAAAACATTTAGTTACTTTATAATATTCATCATACTTTTAATGAGAATTTACAAGTCCTTGTCTTACCCGTTCGGCTAACGACCCTCCACTAGTCAAGCAAGCGGTGGGTGAGAGTGGACACCCATTAAGTTGCCATTTTATAGGCAACAACCTTATACCCACCTTATAGACCGGCTTCGTGAATGAGGCGTACTAGCGGTAAGACGACTTTGTTCTTATGCATATATATATATATATATATATATATATATATATATATATATATATATATATATATATATATATATAGTTATTAAATCATAATAATATAAGAATAAGGGTTGAATTTTAACTTTTAAAATTCTAAGGTTTGGAACTAAAGTTTTTAATATGACTTTACTTGTTCCAAAACTTGAGGTCAAGTTTTGTAAACTTTCAAAACTTTTCACTTCTTGTAACTTATGAGTTTATTAGAGTAATAAAATGAAGACTCTTCATTTTTCTAACTCTTTTGTTCTTTTAATAGTTTTTTTTTAATTCAAGTGACTTTTGGTTTTCCATAACTTGAGGACAAGTTATGGACTCCATTAAAACACATTATGATCAAGAATTAAACTAACACATAGGTTACAAATAATTCTTATGATCATCTAAACATCATAAGATCAAGAACATGAATATGAACACTTTCATGAATCAAAAATTACACTTAAAACTTTGTAATTTTGATAACAAGTTGTTGTAAATGGATTAGCAAAGACATTACACCATCTAAATCAAGTTTTCAAGTACCAAAACAGTTTAGGGTAATGTTTCTAGTCCATTTCCAGCAACTAAAGTCAAAAAACTGTACTCTGTGGCTCCTACTCGTCGAGTGCATGAACCTACTCGGCGAGTAGGTTGAAGATACACATGAACTCGGCAAGTTCATCAGGCAGACAACAAGTTTTTCGAATTTTTCAACTATTTTGCATCATGAATCAAACAAACAAGCCTAGTCTCTGATACCACTGATGGGTTTTGAGCATTCTAACACTTCCTAAGTGTACATGCAACCCTAATAAACCTTGGATCTATGTTTGTCTAAGATACATGCAAATAATTATTTTTCCAAGGTTCATATCCTAACTAGCATGGCATGGGGAGCTTAAATCAAATAAAGCTAGTAGAAACACTTACCTTGTAGTTGTAGTTGATTCCTTGGAGTTTTAGAGCCTAGCAACAATAGTGTGGATGCCTCAAATGGAAATCACAAATCACCACAAACTTGGAACTTTGAGAGAATAGTCACTACTATCTTGAAATCGGCCCTCACCACAACAAGTGTCAACTAGTGTGATTTCAAGAACCAAAGCCTCCTTTATATAGTGTGATGGATTAGGGTTACAACCATGTAAACCCTAATACCCGTATCTCTTCATTTCCATGAGATCCATGGGTTAAAGCTCCATGGAGTATCCATGGACTTTCCCATACAAGCCTAGCCCATTCCAAATAAGCATTAGCCCACACTATATAAATATAGAAGCCCATATTTAATTAGTAATATCTTTGATCTCTAAATTAATCCAAGATTAATTATAGATCAATACTAATTAAATAATATGATCTTATATTACAATATTAGAACTTATAATATATTAATAAATCATAACCTGTACTATTCTCAAATATTATCCATAAATTGTTCGGGTGAAGTGCAACCCAAATGGACCATGCCGGGTCGGGTCAACTACATACCAAATATAGTTATGGACTTAGACACTATATCCAACAGGTAGATGCTTTGGTCAAGAAACATTCAATTGAATTAATCACACGAAGATAGAACATACTGATGGGTTTGAGCCATAAGAACTTTCCTATGTGCACATGTAAACCCTAATGCTTGGATCTAGGTTTCTCTAATTGAACATGCATTGTATCCAAGACTTACAATTCTAGATCTGATGAAAACAATAGAATCTAATCATATGAAATCGGATCTAGAGCAATACCTTGAATTGCTTGCTTGATACTTCTTCTTCTTGGAGCTTAGAGTCACAGTTGTTACTCCTTTAATGGCTTACAAACACCAACTAGCAAGAGGATGATCTTGAGAGAGAGAGAGGAGGAGGGTGAGAAATCGGCTCTAGGGTTCCTTGCCTTGCATGAGTGCTGATTTCCCTCACCCAAGGGATCTATTTATACTATGAGCCACTAGGGTTTCACCTTTAACCCTAATTGAATAACTTAGGCCCTAAGAAATCCAAGATCCTCCTAGATATTAGGCTTGAACGATTTTATGGTCTCCCAACCCTAAAATCCGTCCACCCTTATATCCATAAGGATACATAGCCCAAAATACAACTATCACACATTTGACAGTTTATGCCCCTTTATTCAATTAATCTCTTTAAGTCACCAAATTAATTCTCAATTAATATATGACTTATATTAATCAAATAACATTATTATTACTTTAATATATTATTCTCATAATATATTAACAATAATATCTCTTCTCTCTTAACAAATCATCCTATCAAGTTGCTATGGTGAAGGCAACCCAGAAGGACCATGCACAACCGGGTCAAGTACTTACCAAATATAGTTATAGCCTTAGACACTAATCCAACAGTCTCCCACTTGGATAAGTCTAGTAACTATATATGCAAACATTATCCGATTAGCAATCGTAGCTCTCAAAGACGCTGTCAAACTCTAATCTGATCAGTATCCTGTCCTTTAGATAAGGGATCGTACAGTCCTCTGTTTAGATATTGTGCGGATAATCTCATGGAACTTATTGTCCAGCAGTTGGTTTCTCGATCTTAGATTCATTTGACATAGAACTTAATTGAACACATCAATTCAGTCCTGACCGGGCCCGGCACATAAGTCAAATCAAATCATCGAGGGACCCTAATATCGCTTTTACCCTCTTAGGATAAAAGTAACAGATAAACTTTGACTTATATGCGTTTATTATTTACTAATCAATCATACACAACAATGCGTTTTATGACATCAATTTACTGATGCGGTTTCGCATTGTCAATGCACAACCAATTAATAAACAATAAACCATATATCTAGGTTTTAAGACCATATGATATTATCGTCTTGCGATCACTTGCGTCACATTCCATAAACTGATTCCAGCAAGCGCGGGTTTATTCTAATGCTCAAAACTTGTTCATAAGCACTCATGAAAGTTGCAGCAAACCTTTTCTATGTCTAATACCTTTTAGACAATCTACACACCAATTCATGACAATCTTCATTCATACCTACTTCCAACATATGAACGATTGTGGACCATTCGAATAATTCGATTATTCTTAATAACTCAATTATTCAGGAAGTCAAAACATGCAAAGTGAAACAATAGTTAAACAATTAACATAAGATAGTAGCTTTACTTATAAATAATACTCCATTTATTTAATCATCAAATGTCAATTACATTTATCTATTACATGCTTCAAAACTATCTAATCTAAACTAATATCGTCTTTCAGCCCAATGCTCCTAGCGTGCTGCAAATGCTTAACCCTACTCAGTCCCTTCGTAAGCGGATCTGCTGGGTTATCCTATGATGATACCCTCTTTACTACGAGGTGTCCTTCTACTCGATGTCTAATAAAGTGATATTTTCTGTCGATATGTCGAGATCTACCATGATCCCTCGGTTCCTTGGTCAAGACAATCGCTCCTTCATTATCACAGAAAATTTGCATAGGCTCCTTTATGGTAGGCACAACTCCAAGACCACCAATGAAGTTCTTCAACCACATCGCCTCCTTTGACGCTTCGCTCGCTGCAATGTACTCTGATTCGCACGTTGAATCAGCTATGATTTCTTGTTTGGAACTTTTCCAAGTCACTGCTCCTCCATTAAGGGTAAAGACCCAGCCCAACTGCGAACGGTAGTTGTCCCTGTCGGTCTGGAAGCTGGCGTCACTATACCCTCGCACCTTTAAGTCATCACTCCCTCTGAGGACTAAAAACCATTCCTTGGTTCTCCGAAGGTACTTAAGTATATTCTTGACCGCAATCCAATGAGCTCTGCCAGGGTTCCCTTGATATCTACTGACCATGCTCAAAGTAAAGGCCACATCAGGGTGAGTACAAGTCATAGCGTACATGATTGAGCCAACTGCGGAAGCGTAGGGTACTCGGCTCATCTCAGCTATCTCGACTTTTGTACTCGGACTTTGAGTCTTACTCAATTTGACATTACTCTGTATTGGTAGTTCTCCCTTCTTCGAGTTTTGCATACAAAAACGTTTTAGTACTTTATCCAAGTAAGTATTCTGACTAAGTCCTATTAGTCTCTTACTTCGTTCTCTCACTATCCTTATTCCCAAAATATAGGAAGCCTCTCCGAGGTCCTTCATAGCGAAGCACTTCCCGAGCCAGACTTAACCTCCTGCAAAGTCGGGACGTCATTTCCTATGAGCAGTATGTCATCGACATACAAAACGAGGAAGCTAACTATACTCCCACTGGCCTTGACATATACACATGATTCATCTTCACTTTGTACAAATCCAAACTCTTTGACTTTCTCATCGAAGCAAAGATTCCATTTGCGAGATGCTTGCTTAAGTCCATAAATGGACTTCTCAAGCTTGCACACTCTATTGGGATGCTTCGAATCAACAAAACCTTCTGGATGAGCCATGTAAACATCCTCAGCCAACTTCCCATTAAGGAAAACGATCTTAACATCCATCTGCCATATCTAATAATCATGAAAAGCAGCAATGGCAAGGATCACCCTAATAGACTTTATCTTAGCAACTGGTGAGAAGGTCTCATCATAGTCAACTCCGAGAGTTTGAGTAAAGCCCTTTGCCACCAATCGTGCCTTATACGTGTGCACATTCCCATCCAAGTCGGTCTTCTTCTTGAAGATCCATTTGCACCTAACCGTCTTACGTCTGGGCACATTATCAACCAAATTCCAAACTTGGTTGTCATACATGGACTGAATCTCGTTGTCCATCGCCTCTTTCCATTTTACAGACTTTGGGCCTGCCATGGCTTCCTTATAGCTATTAGGTTCATCTAGATTTATTAGTGTGCCATAACTAATATACGTGTCACCTTCAGTAGTAATATGAAAACCATAAAACTGGGGTTGAACTCTAACTCTTTCGGAACGCCTAAGAGGTAAGGACTCGTCAATCGGTTCAACCGGAGTTTCCTCCTTGGGTTGAGCGCTAGCGTTAGAGGTTACTTCATCGCTCGACTCTTGAATCTCTTCAAGATCGATTTTCCTCCCACTTTCCCCTTGGCTTATGAGTTCTCGCTCTCGGAAAACCCCTCTCCTCGCAACGAAGACAACATTGTCACTTGGTCTATAAAAGAGATATCCAAAGGATCTCTGCGGGTAGCCGATGAAAATGCATCGCTCACTACGAGGCTCGAGCTTGTCGTGAGTTTCTCATCTTACGAAAACTTCACCGCTCCAAACCTTGATATGTGCCAACGAGGGAGCTTTCCTTGTCCACATCTCGTGAGGTGTTTTGGCAACCTTCTTTGTAGGGACTCGGTTAAGGATATGGGCGGCGGTCTCTAAGGCATACTGTCACACCCCAAAACCAAGAACGGCGAAAACGTTCTGGGGCGGAGGACGTCATGTAAAGTATCACAACACAGTAAAAGTAAATAAGCAAAATACATCATCCATTGCATTAAATATATAATTTTAATACAAGCGTGTTCTGTACAGTTTTTAGACACCAAAAATATAATGTAAATCAAAATAATAAGATGAGTCTTGGATGCACTCCATCTTCTCAAAAGCTGGCCTCGGTACCTATCTACTGATGACCTGAGAATACAAGTTATTTTGAAAGAGTTTATCAGCATTAAGCTGGTGAGTTCATAAGTATTTTAGTGTCGATGTTTGTTATCAAAAACGTTTGAACATGTCTCAAGTGTAAGTTTGTAAAATGTAAGTAAATGTTTGTAAAAGTTTGAATCTCTCAGAAAAACCTATATTTTCTATTAAAGTAGCCTTTTACCAAGGCTTAACTGTTTTGTATGCTCGTTTGTTGTAAAAGTGTGTAATTTCCCAAGTGTAACTATCATTTAACAAAATATAGTTTGTACATTAATGTTTAAGTGAAATAATCACTAAATATATGTAATGGGTAAATTATTGTAGTACTGTAGTGTCGTATTATAGGAACTACTGCTGTACTAACTACCTTAAACCGGATTTATATTAAGGTATCATGTGATAAATTGCACCATACTATCGACTGGTAACAACGACATACGAATGGTCGTAATAACGGAATGACGTTTGGCACCCGCAGACCTGCAGGTCCGGCTGTAGCTAGCAGCAAGGTGTAGGATAGTCAATCCAGTATAGATCTATACGCAAACTCACGCTCTCCCTCCAAGAGAATTCTGGCTACAACTCGGGCCATGACATTTAAGGCATGCTCCGATACAGTGGATCACAATTGTTAACTTATTCATGTATATGTAATGTAATGTTACTTGTTCTAGTATCGTTGTATATGTTCTCGTCCTAGTATAGTTGTATATGTTCTCTTTCTAGTATAGTTGTATATGTTCTCTTTCTAGTATAGTTGTATATGTACTCATAGTAATAAGTATTGACTCATGAATAAACTGACTCATTGATCTAGAAATTGTAGTAGTATGATCCTGTGTTACCCCGATGGTAACTTACTAATGATGTGACTAATACGCATGAATATGGAAGTACTTTATGTCTATATATGTACATTTGATATATAATTAATATTGAAATGACCTTCGGACGGTTACCCGAAATCCCACCAGACCACATCCAAATCGAGAAAAAGGAAATAGGGCGGATGGCCTTCCTAAGCCCTTTAAACATTGCTTATATATCTATACATATAAGGGCATGCAATTTATAAGAAGTATAACAAAGTTTACATAAAAGTATTTGATAAGTAAAAGAGTTTGTAAAACATTTTGAAGTAAAGCAGTTTGATAAACAGTTTGAACAATGATAAAATCATATGTTTTCTAGTTATTAATCACATGTGATTGATGTAATAAATATAAGTATTTAACTTGTATTCCCCCCATAAAAATATTTAAAACATTTAAAAGTATTTCAAAGGTTAATTAAAGGGGTATGAACTCACTTGCGGTGAGTGGATTGGATTGAAGTGTCGGATATCGTGCTAGGTGGCAAACGGAGACTTGTTCACACGCACGAGCCTAGTTATCATATAATGAGCATATATATAACTAATTAGCCAAATAATAACTAATGAAATAAGTTGGGACACTCAGGAACATGTAAACACTTTGTATAAGTGTTATAGGTCCTAATGGTTGCATCTAAGTTGTTATGGGACAAGGCTAAAGGGTTTTAATGTACCAAAGGGCCTTATATAAGTGTTTACTCCTCAATAAACCCCACACAAGGAGTTTACGGTCGTAAACTCTTGAGTTTACGGCCGTGAACTCCAATCTTGGTGGTAAATGGTGTTTTGAAGTGTTATTTGATTTCTAGAATAAGCCTAACTTGGTTGTTTAATCCTTTGGGTAGTTTAGGGCCTTAATACACTCCTTTAAGGAGTTTTCGGCCAAAAGACCATTTCTTTTGGAGTTTACAACCGTAAACTCTCAAGGGATGGGTATTTTTATTCTTTCAAGTCCCAAGCACAAGTAGGATAATTTCTAGGCATTTGTTTAAGGCTAATGAGGACCCTAGGCACACTTTGGTGCCCTTATTTGGTGTTTACGGCCTAAGAGTATTTCCTTGGCCCTAAACTCCCTTTAAGGGGTGCTTTTGATGTTTTAAAGTCCACAAATTAGCTAGGAGTAAATGGGTATTAATGTCTAAAGCCTTAGGAGTGATTAGGGCACATTTTGGCCCTTGAATTTGGAGTTCACGGTCCAAGAAGTTCTTGGGCTGTGAACACCCTAAGCTAGGTGTTTTTGATTGTTTTCTAGTCTCAAATATACATACATATAATCCTAAGCTAGTTACTTAACAAGGAAATGGGACTAGATAGCCTTTAAGCCTCATTTTGGAGTTTACTCCCCAAGAACGTTCTTAGGCGGTAAACTCCCGAATCTCACATATTTGACATGTAATCTATTTTATTAAGCATATAACAAGCATTATAAAACAACTAGAGAAGTGTACTCACGATTTGGGATGAAAACCCGAAGATCCGTGAGAGAGAAAATGGCTTTTCTCTAGTTGGAAATGTGAATAATGAATGAATTTAGTTCAGAAATCTATTTATAGTCCTGAGATATTTTTGGCAGAAAATATTTTTATTCTGGAATTTAACTCTAATATTATAAAGTTTTGAAATACTAAAGTTTCACAAACCCATGAGCATCCACTCTCCTGATATCTCCTTAAACGTAAACCCTAATGTACACAAACTTATTCGGAAAAGTCTGAAATTCATTGAAACTGATCTAGCTTCTATTGAATAGATAATGTTCATACAAAATGGAAATTTCGGGTTGTCACATCATCCCCCCGTTAGAAGGAATTTCGTCCCGAAATTAGTATTTAAGCAAATAAGAAGTTACAAACAATTAAGCGTAAAGATGAGGGTATTTCAGTTTCATCTGATCCTCGCGTTCCCAAGTGAATTCCGGTCCTCGTTTGGCGTTCCAGCGAACCTTCACGATAGGGATACAGCTTTGCTTCATCTGCTTGACCTCACGGTCCATGATCTCCACCGGTTCTTCCACGAATTTGAGGCTCTCGTTGATCTCGATCTTGTCGAGTGGGATTACAAGAGTCTCGTCGGACAGACACTTTTTCAAGTTAGATACGTGGAATGTAGAATGTACGTTACGAAGTGCGTCGGGTAGGTCGAGTTTGTAAGCTACGGGGCCGACTCTTGCAAGAATCTCGAAAGGCCCTATGTACCTCAGATTAAGCTTCCCACGCTTTCCGAAGCGTATCAAGCCCTTCCAGGGTGAGACTTTGAGAAGGACTCGGTCTCCCACCTGAAATTCCAAAGGTTTTCTTCGCTTATCAGCGTAGCTCTTCTGTCGGTCTCTAGAGGCTTTCAATCGTTCACAAATCTGAACGATTTTCTCTGTCGTTTCCCGAATGGTCTCTGGACCGGTGAGAGTACTGTCGGAAGTTTTCCCCCTCGTTAATTGGGTATCACCCACCTCAGCCCAGCACAGAGGAGATCTGCACTTTCGGCCGTAGAGAGCTTCAAATGGAGCAGCCTTGATGCTCATGTGATAACTGTTATTATAGGAAAACTCGACAAGGGGTAAATGAGTATCCCATGCCTTTCCGACGTCAATCACACAGGCTCTCAACATATCTTCCAGTGTTTGGATGGTCCTCTCACTCTGTCCGTCGGTCTGTGGATGGTAGGCTGTGCTCATGTCCAGCCTTGTTCCTAGGGAATGCTGTATTGATTGCCAGAATCTTGAGGTGAACCTACTATCTCTATCGGAGATAATGGACATATGTACACTATGTAGTCGTACGATTTCCCTAATGTATGTTCTCGTAAGTTTCTCCATCTTGTCAGTTTCTTTGATAGGCAGGAAGTGTGTAGACTTGGTCAATCTATCGACGATGACCCATATGGTATCAAGTCCACCCGTTGTCTTGGGCAACTTGGTTATGAAATCCATAGTGATCCGCTCCCACTTCCATTCTGGAATCTCTGGTTGTTGCAGTAAACCGGAGGGCTTTTGGTACTCGACCTTAACCTTTGCGTAAGTAAGGCATTTACTTACAAAGGTAGCAATCTCTGCTTTCATATTAGGCCACCAGTATAGCTTTTTAAGATCCAAATACATCTTATCTGAACCTAGGTGGACGGAATACCGAGTGTTGTGCGCCTTGGTCATGACCAAGTCTCGGAAACCACCATGTTTCGGTGTCCAGATCCGGTTCATGAAAAATAAGGCTCCATCACCCTTGGCTTCTAAATTCTTGTCCATTCCTCTAAGGGATTCACTCGTCACATTTTCAGGTTTCATGGCTTCCAGTTGGGCCACCTGAATTTGCTTAGACAAGTGTGAATGGATGGTTATTGACAATGACTTGACTCTGCGACCAGAATATTCCTTCCGACTTAGGGCATCTGCTACTACGTTGGCTTTACCCGGATGATAACGAATATCGCATTCGTAGTCACTGAGTAGCTCGACCCACCGTCGTTGTCTCATGTTGAGCTCCTTCTGATCGAAAATGTGTTGTAAACTCTTGTGGTCGGTAAAGATAGTGCTTTTCGTTCCGTACAAGTAATGTCTCCAGATCTTCAGAGCAAACACCACTGCTCCTAGTTCAAGATCGTGGGTCGTGTAGTTAACTTCGTGTGTCTTCAACTGTCTCAAGGCGTAGGCGATGACCTTATATCGCTGCATCAGAACACACCCGAGCCCTTGATTCGATGCATCGCAATAGACTATGAAGTCTTCTATTCCTTCGGGGAGGGATAGTATTGGTGCGGTGCATAAGGCTCGCTTGAGCGTTTGGAACGCTCTCTCTTGTTTCTCTTCCCAGTCAAAGGCCACGCCTTTCTAGGTTAAGGTTGTAAGGGGTTTCACTATTCGGGAGAAGTTCTGTATGAACATGCGGTAGTAGCCAGCGAGACCTAGAAATTGACGAATTTCGATATGCGTCTTCGGTGCTGACCAGTTCTCAATGGCTTTAATTTTGGATGGGTCCACATGGATTCCCTCTTCTCTTACCACGTGTCCTAAGTGTTCGACTCTTTGGATCCAAAATTCACATTTAGAGAACTTCGCATAGAGCTTCTCCGCTCGTAAGGTTCCTAGAACTTGTCATAGGTGATCGCCATGCTCTTCCTTACTTCTGGAGTAGATCAGGATGTCATCAATGAATACAATGATGAACTAATCCAAGTAAGGTTGGCATACTCTATTCATCAGATCCATGAAGACTGCGGGCGCATTGGTCAATCCGAATGGCATCACAACTCGTAGTGTCCGTAACGAGTTCGGAAGGCTGTCTTTGGCACATCCTCCTCTAGTACTCGTAACTGGTGATATCCGGATCTCAGATCAATTTTGGAAAAATAATTTTCCCCTTGCAGTTGGTCAAATAGATCGTCTATGCGAGGCAGAGGTTAACGATTCTTGACCGTCAGTTTGTTGAGTTCTCTGTAGTCGATACACATTCGGAATGATCCGTCTTTCTTCTTAACGAACAAGACCGGTGCTCCCCAAGGTGAGAAACTTGGTCTTATAAAGCCCTTGCTGAGCAGTTCGTTAAGTTGACCAGAGAGTTCCTGCATCTCAGCTGGTGCTAAACGGTAGGGCGACTTGGCTACTGGGGTAGCTCCTGGGACTAAGTCAATTCGGAACTCGACCTGTCGTTGCGGAGGTAATCCAGGTAGCTCTTCTGGGAAAATGTCGGGGAAGTCGCTCACTACTGGGATGTTCTTTAGTTCTTTCGTTCCGAGGCTCGTATCGACGACGTGAGCAAGGAATGCATGGTATTCTTTACGCAGAGACTTTTGTGCTTGAATACGTGATATTATACGAAGACTTGCACCGGGTTTGTCGCCGTAGACGATAAGAGTTTTGTTAGATGGGAGGTTTAGACGGACTGCTTTCTCGTAGCACATGATGTCGGCGCGATGAAGACTTAACCAGTCCATGCCAATGATAACGTCGAAGCTTTTTATTGAGACCGACATGAGGTCGATTGGGAATGAATGGTTATCTAGAGTTAGGGTACAACCTAAGTATATGCTATTCGTACTTTCAGTTTTTCCATTAGCCATTTCTACTGTGAATTTTTCCTTAAGTGTGTGTGGTTGTTGCTCAAGCATGCGAGCAAATTTATGGTTTACGAAGCTTCGCTCCGCACCACTATCGAACAGAATGCATGCATAGGAGTTATCGAGGAGGAACGTACCAGTTACCACTATCGGGTCAGCAACTGCTTCCCCGTGGCCTATAGCTAGTACCCTTCCTGTTCCACCAGCATTCTTTGCTTTGGGGCAGTCCCTCTTATAGTGGCCTGGTTCGCCACATCCATAGCAGGTCGGTCTCGTGCCAGAGCCGGGGATTTGGGTGATCGGTTGTGCCAGGAATTTACAGAAATGGATTGTGTGTCCTTTCCTTATGTAGTTAGAGCACTGCATTTCACGGCAGGGGCCATTATGGTGGAAGTTTCATTTGTTGCACTTAGGCAAACTTCCAGCATACTGCTTCACCGGAGCAGTAGCAGCAGCAGGGGTTACCGCGGCATGCACTGCCACAATTTGCTGCTTTTTGGCAGCTCGCTGCTTCTTCTTTTCGTCCCAGAGCTTCCGCTTAGTTTCAGCGGGTTTGGAAGGTTCCGGGATGGCTAGGGTTGTTGTTGCAGGGGTTTTGAATCCATGGTCAGTGAGTCGCTGTGCCAGTCGCTTGGCACTGTCGAAGGTAGCGGGGTTTGATGATAGGACATTCCCCTGATACGGAGGTACTAGCCCCCATATGTACCTTTCGATCTTTTTCCCCTCAGTGGGAACCATATTGGGGCAGAGGGCCACCAGTTCGCTGAATCGGGCGGTATAAGAGACCACGTTGGTGCCCTTCATAGTCAGGTTCCAAAGTTCCTGCTCCAATTTCTAGATTTCGCCCCTCGGGCAGTATTCCTCAATCATGAGGTCCTTCATCGTTTCCCAGCCCATGTCGTTGGCTACGACGAGGGTTAGAGCTTTAACGTGGCCGTTCCACCACGTCAGGGCCTTTCCCTCAAAGGTGCATGCGGCATATTTGACTTTGCTCGCAGCAGGGCATGAACAGATTTCGAAGACTGATTCAGTCTTCTCGAACCATTGCGAGAGGGAAATGACTTCGCCGGTGCCATGGAAAGACTTCGGCTTGCAATTGGTGAAATCCTTGTAGGAGCACTCTCTCGAGCGCACAGGGGTTTCAACCAGAATTGATTCAATAGGGGTTCCACCTCTGCTGGCACCAGATGAGTGATACTGAGCCATGGCAGTTGCCACTGCTGCAGCTACGACAGAATTCAGGGCTGCAGTATCGATGACCGGAGGCGGAGGAGGCACAGGGTTATTCCGGGGAGATTTGCGAGGAGGCATCTTTCAGCTATAAGTTTATAAAGATAAGAAAAATGGTAAGAATCAATTTGTAAGTAAGGTGAGAGTGACACATGGACTAACTAACCATATCCCAACAATCGAATGAGTTTTTGAGATCACAACAAAGAATATTAGTAGGAAAACACAAGTGTACAGATTTTTCCCACAGATTAGATAGACGTCAATAATACTGGTATTACCGATGTAATAAGTTCAGGGAAAATCGACCTAACAGTAGGTCAGACTGTTGCATTCTATCACTCCTATGGTGTACATGCAACCCTATAAACCTTGGATCTATGTTTTCTCTATAATACATGCAAATAAGAACTTTCCAAGGCTTTAATCCTAACTAGCATATTATGAAGTTCTTATACTACAAAGTACTAGTAAGATGACATACCTTTTGATGTAGCTTGATGTCTTCAAGCTTTAAGAGCTTAGCCCCAATAGTGTGGAAGCCTCAAATGGAATCACAAATCACCAAAACACCTTGGAAGAATTTAGAGAATATGGATACTTGGTTCTCTCTAGTGAAATTGGCTAGCCCTTCTTAGTGTACCACACTAGTGCCAATTTCACCAACCAAGGACATCTTTATATAGTGTGGGGGATTAGGGTTAAACCTTAATACCCATGACCTTTCATTTCCTAGGATCCATGGGTTAAACACTCCATGGACTATCCATGAAAGCTTAGCCCAACCTAAATGAACTTGGCCCATTCCATATATATATATATATATATATATAATATATATATATATATATATATATATATATATATAAGAGTCCATATTTAATTAGTTCCTTTTGATCACTTAATTAATTATAAATTAATTCTTGATCAATACTAATTAAATAATATGATTCCATATTAGTATATTAGAACTTATAATATATTAATATTAATCATAAACATACTATTCTCAAAAGATTATCCATATAAATTGTGTCGGTGAAGTGCAACCCAAATGGAACATGCCGGGTCGGGTCAAGTACATACCAAATATAGTTATGGACTTAGACATTAATCCAACAGTCTCCCACTTGGATAAGTCTAAAACTATTATTGTGTATAACTTCAAACCTAACTGGCAATCGTAGCTCTTAAAGCCGCTGTCGAACTCTGATCTTGTCAACGAACTTGTCCATTAGATAAGGGATCATATATTCCTCCATTCTAGATATCATATGGACTGAGACATGGATTATAATCATTCTCTCTATCCATTTGTTGTTTCCCGATTTCTGATTTATGATGACTGACTAATTGAACAAATCAAATCAGTCTTGGCCCGGCCGAGCACTTCCATTTGTCATCATCAAATCATCGAGGGGCCCACAGATATCGCTTTTATCCCAAAGGTAAAAGGAATGGATAAACTTCAACTCATATGGCTTGTTCTACTACTTGTTGAATCATACACAAAGACACATTTTATAGCACCGAGTTACCAAATGCGTTTCCGTGCAATCAATGTACTATCAACTCATAGTAACAACTCATATCTCTAGGTTTGAAGAATATAAGATATTATCGTCTCATGATCACTCGTGATAAAATCCATGAAGTGATTCCAATGAGCGTGGGTTGAATCCAATACTCAGAACTTATGAGCACTCATGAGTGTTGTAGCCCTTTGTCCAACACCTTAGACCTCTACAAGCCAACCCATGACAGTCTTAATTCATATCTACTTCCAACATATGACCGACTGTGGATGGTTTGAATAACTTATTCATTCCGGAAGAATAACCTAGTTTATTCGGGAAGTCAAAACATGCAAAATGAAACACAAGAATAATTGAATCCAATATGGTATCAAAACCTATGAACATAAATAAAACACCTTTTATTTATCACCATATGATTACACATTATTCATTGTATACTGTTTCAGCTATCAACTTTATTCTTGAATTTAAAACAATAGTAGTCCCTTGCTCCAAGCATGTATACTATGTTTTCTAAACACTAGTCATGCCACACACCAAGTATGCATACTATGTTTGTCTATGATCTTTACTTTGTGAAAAAAAATCAATTGAACATAACTCCAGTGATTCTCTTTTCACACTCCCAAATCCTTACTGCAAATGCAAGAATTCCAAATTCATGCCATTTACTGAAATCTGTTAGATTCTAAACTTATATGCATTGATCCTCTTGTAATGATTACGCACAAAGTCAGAAAGACTTGACAACAATCATTACATAGTATTCCAAAGGAGATCAGCTCCTTGGAAACATCCTTCTTGCGTTAACTTTCCTAATCTTAAACATACTGAAAATTCTAACTTCGAAACATTTCCAGATTCCATTTTGACTATCACTTCTGAACAAGAGTTGCCTCCATCCATATTATGTCAATATGGTCCTTCCAGAATTATCACTATACTTCCAACTGTCCTTGAGCACCCAATCTTTGGTAAACCTTAGATTGTCCTCGACAATTGTTTAATCCTTTTAGTCATATCCAGTTCTAAACCTTTTCCCTTCTTAATGCCCCAGGAATTTGGAAAATTTTAGAAAGGATGAATATAGCACATATAATCGATCCTATATCCGAGGCATATGGGAAACGATTCATGATGTCTCATATAAAGACTGAACCAGTCTTTTGCTATACTATTACCATTTCAATTTGCCAAGTTCTTATAATTCAAATTATGAAAAGGGATGTCGTAATCATAATCGAATTTTAGAACGCAAATAATGGACCCATATACAGAATTTCCTTATGTTGAGCCATTCCAACATGAAATTCATATATATATCCTTGACTAAATGATTAAAACCTCACGATCTAAGCTTATAGATTTGAGATGAAGTATAATTTCCTCTCCCTTAATTATAGCAAAACAACTCTTTCCCAATTGAAACCTTTTGTTTTCTATAATTAACATTGCTAACTTGCAATAATTTATCATAATTATCATGCTCCCACTAACATGATGATTATTAGCATAACACTTATGCTCCCACTAGCTTTGACATGTACTCAGAAATCAGCTGGACTTCTAGAAATCAATACTTCATTGACTTTCTTACCAAAGTTCAGATTTCTGATACTAGATTGTTTTGATAAAACTTTATCAAAATCATACACCTTCCCTTAGATAGCACACTTGTGTGTCTAAACAATTATGAAGAGGGATGCCGTAATCATAATGGTTAGACCTTTTTGCCACTTCTCACAAGTCCAAGTTAGTGTGCCGGTAAACCACACACGCTCCACTAACGACTTTGAGAATGCAAATATCACAATTGCTATCTCAGCTAAAATCTACTTAGCGAAAGTGTTTCCTCACCATCATTTTCATGAATCGGAGAGAAACCTTATGACACTTAGATTTATTGGTGTATGTGTTCTTATCCATGTGAATTATCAAAACGATAGTCGCAAGACAAGGATAATGACAAATCCAAACTCATATGGACTAAACTCAATCTTAATTTCTTGCCACCTGGCAGCTTAAGGGCCTGCCATTGCTTCCAAGTAGTTGTGCAACAAATTGAGAACTCTAAGAACTCATATGCAAAGCCAACTTTAACTGGAATGGGCACAGAATATGTCAACACGATAGGTTATAAACCTCAAGTCGTGTGCTAGTGAAGAACTTCAGGTTTATTCTTGATTAGTTCTTGAGACTTTCAAGACCTTTAAGACTCCCACTGTCCTCTTGACATATAAGACTCCCTTGTCAAACATCCAAAAGATAGTGCGGATTCTAATCAATACAAACACTTCACACAATTGGCCTTAGTTGGTCTTTGTTTTATCCAAAACATCACAACTTACCAATTTCAAATGTACAAGAGTTTTAAACCTTCTTTAAGACATGTCACTCAAGTTACAATCTTAGAGTATAACTCTAAGAATTGTTTTTGGAACGAAGTATGAATCATCTTATTGATTTAACCACTTTAACAATTCAAGTTCCTCTTCTTAGCTATAAGAAGGCTCTTAGAGGATGAATTGTGATAAGGTCTCTAAATCATTAAGATGATCACAAAACTGATACGAAAGTACTCTCTCCCATCTTTTCAGATTTGAGAAACTTTTATCCTTCTGCCTAGTTTGATTCTTCTTATTCGCTCTGTCATACATTGGAACCTTTTCCAATGTCTCAGAGTTACACTTAAGTTTGTAAGTATAATCATGTTTACTGAGCTTTAGTAAACTATGACGAATTTTGTGGTGGACTTAATCAGTGCACAAGAATATGTACTCGATCCCCTAGTCCTTCACTTGACTCACACATCCATGTGAACAAGTAATTAGTCTTAATTTTCCAATACTTGAAAGTTCTCATTCATCATGCTATACAACTTGCATGATTCCAAGTTCCGGTCCAATTGAAACTTGGGTGATGGGAATCTTTCCTTATTTGGTAAATTTAGATATTACCACAAATGAAAGAATAAATTTCATATTTCCACTCTTGCTATTAATGGAATCATATAAGCAACAATTTTTCCTCAAATGCCATTGTAAGGATATTTTAAAATAAATAAAATCAAAAATTTTCTTTTATTTTAAAAACTTTGCGGAAAACTTATCCTTACAATCCATATGAAAACTTGTTGTTATCTATTCCTAAGCAATATCTCATAACTCCTAAGAAGTAGCTCAAGAATCCGATCTTCAAACTATGCGATAGAAATCCATCTACGTGATCAGATTCAGCATATTCTTTCTTTAAGTTCCTTCACTTTTTCTTTGATTCTTAAAACATCACCATGTGACCCAGTCACATCATGTATCAAGAATCTCATAATAGAAACTTAACAGAGTTAGATAGTGGACTTTACCTGAAGTAGAGTCAAACTTATTGACTTTAACATCCTTAGGTAAATTTGGCAGCTTCGCAACCAATGCCCATTTCTTTGGCAATATAAACATATGGACCCTTTGATAATGGTACACAGGACTATCCCAGACTTAGCTTTTCTCTTTACCATTTGGTCAACCGAGTTGACTATGGCCGATCCCTTTCCATTGGGAAGAGAATGCTTTTCTGGATTTCCTGTGTCACTATTGTCAATGTCCATCAAGTGTTAAGGAAGTTGATCTTAAAAAATAGATAAGATCATTAAGGGTCTTGTCATAGTCTGTTTCATAGGTGTCCCAAACTTTTCATGGCTTGTCAATATGTGACTACATCTCCAAGACGTGACCACACCTAGACCTTGCCTTGCCAATTGGGCTTGAGTGACCTTAAACTTTTCATGAACTTGTGGGTTGGGGAGAATAATTGGAGGAGGTGAATGAAGTATGATTTCCAAGGGACATCATCTTCATTTAGGAAAGCTTGTTTCAAGAGATTTGGGAAGATCATAAATTTCTAAACCAGACATCTTTTGGGAGATATTCAAGATAGTTGATCTTAAGTCCTTAATATGACACCCAATATGAAATATTAAGGCTAGGACCCAACAAACTATTTTATAACTTAGAAGAGGGATGCCGTAATCCAAGCTATAAAATATTTGAAGGTATGTGAATGTCGATTCACCAATTTCCACCAAGATAAACGAAATGTATTATTAGGTTTTAATTGGTTTTGAAACTCCTAGATCTTTTGAGATTCATTGAACTGTTCAATGGCATATTTCAATCTCGAGTGTGCCCTTCAGGTTTTGTGACTGGGATGCCGAGGATCACAAAACAAGGTGTGAAGTAACCATGCAAATTACTTGGTACCCTTAAGTGTTTACCCCTCAATCAATGTGCCGGTTAACCACACATGCTCCATCGATACTATGATAAACATTAAGTTACCCTTTGCCTACCTTGTTAAATACGAGTTAGTGTGCCGGTTAACCACACACGCTCCACTAACCGACTTAAACAAAGTGCAAAGTGTAATTTCATGGATTAGCACCTTATTCACATTTTCCTAAGTAACTAAGATTGGGTATTACTAAGAGTTTAGTTACTTAGTATTTATCATTAATACTTTTAATGAAGGGAGAATTCTAGTCCTGTCAAACCCGTTCAGCTAACGACCCTCCACCAGTCAAGCAAGCGGTGGGTGAGAGTGGACACCCATTAAGTTGCCATTTTATAGGCAACAACCTTATACCCACCTTATAGACCGGCTTCGTGAATGAGGCGTACTAGCGGTAAGACTGACTTTACTCTTATACATACATACATATATATATATATATATATATATATATATATATATATATATATATATATATATATATATTATTAACTTATAATATTATAAAGTATAAGGGTTGAATTTTAACTTTTTAAAATTCTAAGGGCTAACTTGGAATTAAAGTATTCATAAGTGAAAACTTTTCAAATTCCAAAACTTGAGGGCAAGTTTTGAAACTATTCAAAACTAATTAATTCCATAACTTATGTGTTTAAAGTAGTTTTAATCCAAAAACTCTTCAAGTTCCATAACTTAAGGACAAGTTATGGAAGACTTTAAACTAATAAAAGAATTAACTTTTCTTTATTTTATAACTTATGGAATTAATTAAGGTTACGCTTTTTTTTAATTTATTATTTAATGAAGAGACTCTTGGTCCTCCATAACTTGAGGACAAATTATGGAGTCATAAAACCATTTAATTAGAACTAGACTCTTCATTTTTGTAACCTTTGCCAACTTTTATGAGTTTTATGAAACTTAAATGTGACTTTTCATATAACTTGAGGACAAGTTACAAAAACACATTTTGGAATCAACTCTTAGATTAATTTGGATTGAAAACAACTATTTCACTCAACTTTTCTATTAATCTAAGCAACTCATAAGAACAAGATAATTCAAATCAAACTTTTTCATGTAATTAGTCTAAACCTTAAACTAATACAAAACATGAATCTATTGACAATTATCTTTGAAATTGGATTAGCATGAACATTACCACATCAAAAACAAGTTTATAAGTCCAAAAACATCTTAGGGTAATGTTCCTAGTCCAATTCCAGCCAAAAAAATCGAATTTATGCTATCTGGGGGTCCAACTCGTCGAGTGCATGAACCAACTCGGCGAGTTGACCGATTTGATCACTTTTTAGGCATGGACTCGCCGAGTCTCCTGATGGACTCGCCGAGTCTGATGATCAGATAGCAACAATTTCAATTTTTTTAAGCAGTTTTGCAAGTATAACAAGAAAACAAGCCTAGGCTCTGATACCACTGTTGGGTTTTGAGCATTCTAACACTCCTATGGTGTACATGCAACCCTATAAACCTTGGATCTATGTTTTCTCTATAATACATGCAAATAAGAACTTTCCAAGGCTTTAATCCTAACTAGCATATTATGAAGTTCTTATACTACAAAGTACTAGTTAGATGACATACCTTTTGATGTAGCTTGATGTCTTCAAGCTTTAAGAGCTTAGCCCCAATAGTGTGGAAGCCTCAAATGGAATCACAAATCACCAAAACACCTTGGAAGACTTTAGATAATATGGATACTTGGTTCTCTCTAGTGAAATTGGCTAGCCCTTCTTAGTGTACCACACTAGTGCCAATTTCACCAACCAAGGACATCTTTATATAATGTGGAGGATTAGGGTTAAACCCTAATACCCATGACCTTTAATTTCCTAGGATACATGGGTTAAACACTCCATGGACTATCCATGAAAGCTTAGCCCAACCTAAATGAACTTGGCCCATTCCATATATATAAGAGTCCATATTTAATTAGTTCCTTTTGATCACTTAATTAATTATAAATTAATTCTTGATAAATACTAATTAAATAATATGATTCCATATTAATATATTAGAACTTATAATATATTAATATTAATCATAAACATACTATTCTCAAAAGATTATCCATATAAATTGTGTCGGTGAAGTGCAACCCAAATGGACCATGCCGGGTCGGGTCAAGTACATACCAAATATAGTTATGGACTTAGACATTAATCCAACACTTACATCATACCATACAGAAAAGTTTGACAGTTCTTAGATTCCTAATTAGAGTACTGAAAGTTAGGAATATTTTACAGACAAGTGCTACTTAGAGCACAGATGTTAAAGGCTAGTCATTAACCAAAAGACAGAGATGTACTAGACATCATCTAACGGTGATGGAAATTCCTCGGGCTAGCTCTGAGGTCTGACACTTGACGAAACACCTCTTGAAGGTGTCACTCCTGAGCCCTCTGGCGGGCTCGAAGTTCCAAGACTTCAGCTCAGGAGGCAGCCAGCTGTTGCTGCAGGGTTTCATTGATTCTTCGGGTCCGTTCCATGTCTTCTTCAAGACGGCGGATGCGGACTGTGTTGACACCTGAGTTGGCATCAATCTCCATGACCCGGTCGATGGCTGCTCGACCTTGCTCAACATTACGAGCTATTCTGCGGATAATGACTGGCAGAGCTCGGTCAGCAGAACCACCTTCGTTGACATTGTAAAAGCTTCGGTCCCCAAATTAAGGTAAGGGTTGACCCTGTTCAGCACTCCAGCGATTCAAGTTGGTTGCCCACAAGGGAGTAGGACCTGGAGAAGCTGGTCGGGGGTTGTTTTTCGGGGCTTGACCTACTAGCGGTAGGTTGTTGACTTCGGGCTCGGAGTCAGATCCATCAGAAAAGCCTTTTATGAGGTGATCATCCAAAAGGATTGGATGCTCATCTTCGGGCTCTTCTTCGATCCACCCGGCATTGCCTTCATTTGGAAAGTACGGGTCGCCGTGATGGAATCCAGCCATTTAAATCTACGCGAGAAGAGAGGTATAAGAATATAGTATACATGTAGCTAGTAGTACAAAATACACCTATAGTATTTTAAGTTTAAGTTCTACTGATCTTCTTGTGGTATTGTTGGTAAGTTTTTAGACTTGTTAATACATCACAACCATTCTAGGGCATATGCTAATCACTCCTCGGACTAGCATAGTTGATCAGGCTATGCCATTCCTAGGACTGACCATACATCCCCGAGCTTACTTGTGATATTTAACAATCGTAATACTTTTGTTCTTGTCATTGTGACACTGATTTTAGTATGAATGCAGACTAGTATACTTAATTAAATGTTTTAATATTTAAAGTATAGACTCTGGGTCAGAGTGCTTTAATCCTTAATGGGTTTATAGTTTAGTATATCTTTTATGGGTTGATATACTTGATTCACTATAAACAATGCTCTGATACCAATCTGTCACACCCCAAAACCAAGAACGGCGAAAACGTTCTGGGGCGGAGGACGTCATGTAAAGTATCACAACACAGTAAAAGTAAATAAGCAAACAACATCATCCATTACATTAAATATATAATTTTAATATAAGCGTGTTCTGTACAGTTTTTAGACACCAAAAATATAATGTAAATCAAAATAATAAGATGAGTCTTGGATGCGCTCCATCTTCTCAAAAGTTGGCCTCGGTACCTGTCTACTGATGACCTGAGAATACAAGTTATTTTGAAAGAGTTTATCAGCATTAAGCTGGTGAGTTCATAAGTATTTTAGTTTCGATGTTTGTTATCAAAAACGTTTGAACATGTCTCAAGTGTAAGCTTGTAAAATGTATTTAAATGTTTGTAAGTGTTTGTAAAAGTTTGAATCTCTCAGAAAAACCTATATTTTCTATTAAAGTAGCCTTCTACCAAGGCTTAACTGTTTTGTATGCTCGTTTGTTGTAAAAGTGTGTAATTTCCTAAGTGTAACTATCATTTAACAAAATATAGTTTGTACATTAATGTTTAAGTGAAATAATCACTACATATATGTAATGGGTAAATTATTGTAGTACTGTAGTGTCGTATTATAGGAACTACTGCTGTACTAACTACCTTAAACCGGATTTATATTGAGGTATCATGTGATAAATTGCACCATACTATCGACTGGTAACAACGACATACGAATGGTCGCAATAACGGAATGACGTTTGGCACCCACAGACCTGCAGGTCCGGCTATAGCTAGCAGCAAGGTGTAGGATAGTCAATCCAGTATAGATCTATACGCAAAATCACGCTCTCCCTCCAAGAGAATTCTGGCTACAACTCGGGCCATGACATTTAAGGCATGCTCCGATACAGTGGATCACAATTGTTAACTTATTCATGTATATGTAATGTAATGTTACTTGTTCTAGTATCGTTGTATATGTTCTCGTCCTAGTATAGTTGTATATGTTCTCTTTCTAGTATAGTTGTATATGTTCTCTTTCTAGTATAGTTGTATATGTACTCATAGTAATAAGTATTGACTCATGAATAAACTGACTCATTGATCTAGAAATTGTAGTAGTATGATCCTGTGTTACCCCGATGGTAACTTACTAATGATGTGACTAATACGCATGAATATGGAAGTACTTTATGTCTATATATGTACATTTGATATATAATTAATATTGAAACGACCTTCGGACGGTTACCCGAAATCCCACCAGACCACATCCAAATCGAGAAAAAGGAAATAGGGCGGATGGCCTTCCTAAGCCCTTTAAACATTGCTTATATATCTATACATATAAGGGCATGCAATTTATAAGAAGTATAACAAAGTTTACATAAAAGTATTTGATAAGTAAAAGAGTTTGTAAAACATTTTGAAGTAAAGCAGTTTGATAAACAGTTTGAACAATGATAAAATCATTGGTTTTCTAGTTATTAATCACATGTCATTGATGTAATAACTATAAGTATTTAACTTGTATTCCCCCCCCCCCATAAAAGTATTTAAAACATTTAAAAGTATTTCAAAGGTTAATTAAAGGGGTATGAACTCACTTGCGGTGAGTGGATTGGATTGAAGTGTCGGATACCGTGCTAGGTGGCAAACGGAGACTTGTTCACACACACGAGCCTAGTTATCATATAATGAGCATATATATAACTAATTATCCAAATAATAATTAATGAAATAAGTTGGGACACTCAGGAACATGTAAACACTTTGTATAAGTGTTATAGGTCCTAATGGTTGCATCTAAGTTGTTATGGGACAAGGCTAAAGGGGTTTAATGTACCAAAGGGCCTTATATAAGTGTTTACTCCTCAATAAACCCCACACAAGGATTTTACGGTCGTAAACTCTTGAGTTTACGGCCGTGAACTCCAATCTTGGTGGTAAATGGTGTTTTGAAGTGTTATTTGATTTCTAGAATAAGCCTAACTTGGTTGTTTAATCCTTTGGGTAGTTTAGGGCCTTAATACACTCCTTTAAGGAGTTTTCGGCCAAAAGACCATTTCTTTTGGAGTTTACAACCGTAAACTCTCAAGGGATGGGTATTTTTATTCTTTCAAGTCCCAAGCACAAGTAGGATAATTTCTAGGCATTTGTTTAAGGCTAATGAGGACCCTAGGCACACTTTGGTGCCCTTATTTGGTGTTTACGGCCTAAGAGTATTTCCTTGGCCCTAAACTCCCTTTAAGGGGTGCTTTTGATGTTTTAAAGTCCACAAATTAGCTAGGAGTAAATGGGTATTAATGTCTAAAGCCTTAGGAGTGATTAGGGCACATTTTGGCCCTTGAATTTGGAGTTCACGGTCCAAGAAGTTCTTGGGCCGTGAACACCCTAAGCTAGGTGTTTTTGATTATTTTCTAGTCTCAAATATACATACATATAATCCTAAGCTAGTTACTTAACAAGGAAATGGGACTAGATAGCCTTTAAGCCTCATTTTGGAGTTTACTCCCCAAGAACGTTCTTAGGCGGTAAACTCCCGAATCTCACATATTTGACATGTAATCTATGTTATTAAGCATATAAAAAGCATTATAAAACAACTAGAGAAGTGTACTCACGATTTGGGATGAAAACCCGAAGATCCGTGAGAGAGAAAATGGCTTTTCTCTAGTTGGAAATGTTAATAATGAATGAATTTAGTTTAGAAATCTATTTATAGTCCTGAGATATTTTTGGCAGAAAATATTTTTATTCTGGAATTGAACTCTAATATTATAAAGTTTTGAAATACTCAAGTTTCACAAACCCATGAGCATCCACTCTCCTGATATCTCCTTAAACGTAAACCCTAATGTACACAAACTTATTCGGAAAAGTCTGAAATTCATTGAAACTGATCTAGCTTCTATTGAATAGATAATGTTCGTACAGAATGGAAATTTCGGGTTGTCACACATACCCCCAAAATGAGATAGGTAGTAAAGCACGACTCATCATAGAACGGACCATGTCTAACATGGTTCGATTACGCCTTTCTGCCACACCATTCAATTGCGGTGTCCTAGGTGGCGTCAATTGCGAAACTATTCCGGATTCCTGAGATAGTCGTGGAATTCAAGACTTAGGTACTCTCATCCTCGATCGGATCGAAGCATCTTGATTTTCCTGCCCAATTTATTCTCCACTTCATGCTTGAACTCTTTGAACTTTTCAAACGTTTCTGACTTGTGCTTGATTAAGTAAATATACCCATATCTACTATAATCATCGGTGAAAGTCATGTAGAAGTGGTTCCCATCCTTTATGGTGGATCTAAAAGGCCCACACACGTCGGTGTGTATGAGATCCAATAAACCCTCACCCCTCTCACAAGTGCCAGTGAAGGGTGACTTGGTCATCTTTCCAAGTAAACAAGATTCACACGTGTCATCTTCCCTAAGGTCAAATGACTCCAACACTCCATCCTTTTGGAGTTAGGCTATGCGCTTCTTGTTGGCATGTCCAAGACGACAATGCCACAAAGATGCTTTATCCATACTATTGGAAGAATCCATACACAACACATCATTTCCTAGGTTATCTACAACCATAACAGTTTCATAAATTCCATTACAAGGCATTGCTTCAAAATATAAAACACCATTTAGATAAGCATAAATCGAACCATTCCCATTATTAAATGAATATCTAAATCCTTGTCTAAATAAACCATGAAAAGAAATGATGTTTCTTTCCATATCTGGCGAGTAGCAAAAATTATTTAAATCTAAATTCAATCCATTACTGAGCACTAAAGAATACACTCCAATCTTGGTAACAGGCGACGATCTTCTGTTCCCCATGATTAGATTTATTCTTCCAAGCTCCACATCCCTATTTCTTGCTAGTCCCTGCAAAAGATGGCTTGATCTTCCCATCCTTGATGGCTTGCAGATATTCCGGGCAGCTTCTCTTCCAATGCCCTATTTTGTGGCAATGATGGCACTCTGCCTCCTTTGGGTTTGGGTTGGGCTTAGCAGGATCAACCTTGGTCCCACTAGAAGAGGAACCATCTTGGGACTTTCCCTTGCGGTGGTTCTTTGAAGAAGCCTTCCTCTTCTTGCCCCTTCCCTGCCCAATAGCCAAAACAAGAGCAGCGGATGGATTGGGAGTTGGTACAACAGACTTGTCCTTGAGGTTGCTCTCAGCAGTCCTTAGGAGCCCTTGGAGTTTGCTTAGGGTGACCTCTTCCTTGTTCATATGGTAGGTCATCCTAAATTGGTTGTAGCATGAGGGCATGGAGTGAAAAACAATGTCGATAGCCAAATCTTCCCCAAAGTTGACATTCAACTTGCGAAGATGATCAACATACCTTTGCATCTTTTGCAAGTGCACGGTCAGAGACTCTCCACTTCCCATTTTAGCAGTGATCATATTCGTTATGATCTCATAGCGCTCTTGCCTCGCGCTTTGGTGATATCTCTCCATCAAGTCTAGATGCATCTCATAAGGATACATGTCCTCATAGGACTTTTGGAATTCGGAGTTCATTGTGGCTATCATGATGCAATGGACTTTCGTTGCATCACGCTCATGGGTCTCAAAGACCGCCATTTCTTCGGGAGTAGCAGTTTCTCGATTGATCTTCTCGAGCTTCTCATCGAGAACATACTCTTTGTCCTCGTAATGCGTGATCGTGCGAATGTATCTTATCCATTTGCCATAGTTCGATCCATCAAAAGTCACTTTTTGACAAAGGCTCATTAGCGTGAATGAGCTAGCAGCAGCGTTGTTTGCATGAGACATCTTCAAGTAGAAAAGAACAAAGTTGATTAAAATTAAGTCCCTAATTAACACCCGGAATGAAAATTTAGGGCTAAGACCCAACAACATTATTTACACATTAGAAAAGGGATGCCGTGATCCAACATGCAAATAATTTGGAGGTAAGTGAATGACGATTCACTAATTCTTCACCATGAAAAAACATAAGCATAAGTTTTAAATGTATTGGGAATTCCTAGATTTCTTTGAGATTCATTGAACTTTTCAATGGCATGTTTAAATCTCGATATGCCCCTCTAGTTCATGACTGGGATAGCGAGGATCACAAAGCAGGTGTGAATAACCATGTAAATCTACATGGTGCATTCATTGTTACAATCACATATTCGATGTGCCGGTAAACCACAAACGCTCCACCGAACTATGACAAACAATGAATCACCCTTTGCCACCTTTGCTTAGAACTAACTAGTGTACCGGTTAACCACACACGCTCCACTAACATCTAAACAAGGGTGCAAAGTGTAATTTCATGGGATTGCATCAATTCACTTTTCCTAAAGTAACTAAGATTGAGAATTTTATAAAACAGTTTAGTTACTTTAAATAGATTCATTATACTTATTAATGAGAAGAGGTTTGCCCTATCCTACCCGTTCGGCTAACGACCCTCCACCAGTCAAGCAAGCGGTGGCTGTGAGTGTACACCCATTAAGCGCCATTTTATAGGCAGCAACCTTATACCCACCTTATAGACCGGCTTCGTGAATGAGGCCTACTAACGGTAAGACTAGCATTTTAATCATACATATATATATATATATATATATATATATATATATATATATATTAAGCTTGTAATAATATATTAGTATAGTGTTGAATTTTAAACTTGTAAAATCCTAGGGTTTGAAATTAAAATTATTCAAATTAAACTTTTAATCACAAAACTTAAATTTCAAAACTTGAGGACAAGTTTTAAACTTTTCAAAACATGAGGATCAAATAGCAAATAATATAAATCAACTAATTAGATTATCTCAATTTGATCTTATTCAATATTACTTGCAAGACAATTCACCAATTCAATTTAAATAATCAATTATTATCATATAAGGAAATTATTATTCAACTAATTGGTAATTATCTTTTGTTAGGTCAAGAATATACTCATATATTTGATTAAAATTGGATTTTAATGACCCAAAACAATTAAGGTAAGTATCCTCAAGTAAAACAACAAGAAATCCCGAAACTACCTCATTCTAACGCTCGAACTCGCCGAGTTCCTCTATGGACTCGCCGAGTTGGAGCTGCTCGCCGAGTCCACAGTGGAACTCGCCGAGTTCATCAGGCAGAATCACAAAAATCGAATTTTTCAAGCAACAAGAAATCAACCAATGCATCAATTCAATAGAAATCAATCAAAGCTCTGATACCATTGATGGGTTTGAGCCATAAGAACTTTCCTATGTGCACATGCAAACCCTAATGCTTGGATCTAGGTTTCTCTAATTGAACATGCATTGTATCCAAGACTTACAATTCTAGATCTGATGAAAACAATAGAATCTAATCATATGAAATCGGATCTAGAGCAATACCTTGAATTGCTTGCTTGATACTTCTTCTTCTTGGAGCTTAGAGTCACAGTTGTTACTCCTTTAATGGCTTACAAACACCAACTAGCAAGAGGATGATCTTGAGAGAGAGAGGAGGAGGAGGGTGAGAAATCGGCTCTAGGGTTCCTTGCCTTGCATGAGTGCTGATTTCCCTCACCCAAGGGATCTATATATACTATGAGCCACTAGGGTTTCACCTTTAACCCTAATTGAATAACTTAGGCCCTAAGCAATCCAAGATCCTCCTAGATATTAGGCTTGAACGATTTTATGGTCTCCCAACCCTAAAATCCGTCCACCCTTATATCCATAAGGATACATAGCCAAAACACAACTATCACACATTTGACAGTTTATGCCCCTTTATTCACTTAATCTCTTTAAGTCGCCAAATTAATTCTCAATTAATATATGACTTATATTAATCAAATAACATTATTATTCATTTAATATATTATTCTCATAATATATTAACAATAATATCTCTTCTCTCTTAACAAATCATCATGTCAAGTTGCTATCGTGAAGGTAACCCAAAAGGACCATGCACAACCGAGTCAAGTACTTACAAAATGTAGTTATAGTCTTAGACACTAATCCAACATATACAATATCAAAGTTAAAGGATGTTGCTGGCAGCTTTGACCCCCTGTCAGTTTTTTGACCATATCTCGAGAACCGTAAATCCGATTGACGCAATTCAAAATGATCTGAAAAGTAAACGAAATTTCGGACGTCATAGGCACAACCTCGATCGCAGGTTGTCTACTTGCGATCGCAGGTGACCTTTTTGCGATCGCAAGTTTGATCGCAGGTTGCCTTCGAGGTTCTTTTGTGCCCAAAATTTATCCATAAGTGAAAACTCAAAACCTACGATCGCAGGTTGTCTCCTTGCGATCGTAGGTTGGATAAAAAGTGTCAAAATAGCATTCTACTTCATTAAAACGGCATCAGATGCATTTATTTCAAAACCTGCAATCGCAGGTTGTCTCCTTGTGATCGCAAGTGCGTCATTTTTTGTTGTGGACGTATAAAAAGATCCTGATAGCCTTCCAGTAACCTAAGTGGATGATTCCAGAGGTATCAGACGACAAAAATACGATTTTGGAGGTGTTTCTTCTCTGATTTCATCAATTTCTGAAGACTGAAGACTGTGGATCATCTCCTTCAAGTAGATTAGTAAGATTAGTTGTTTGATGTCTCTTTTCATCTATTTTTATCAGATTTTGGCCATGTCTGGCTAAACCCTAGTTTTCAGTTTTGCATAAAACAAGTACTTTTCATGTGATTGATCATTAGATTTGATTTTTGATTTGTGTTTCTATCTAGATTCTTCCGTTTTGTTCTTAATGAATGTTTGGTTTTGATTCTTGTTAGTTTGATCACCTAGCTAGGGTTTTATCATTCCAGTTAATCAGTTATAGAATACGTAATTGTTCTTGTCAACTGGTAATAAGTAACAAGTAATAAATCGGTTCCGTGTTTGGGATTTGACTTTATTATAAACTGAAAAATCATACCTTTACGCTTCCGAGCTTGTGAGAAGCATTGGGTATTGCTGGGAATTTTACACAGATCATAAAGCTGTTTTTCTGATTTAATTAAGACCTTGTTTAATTGAACAGTAAAAAGTTAGGGTTAATTGAAGAGCCTATTTTGATTAACTAATTTAGGTAAAAGGGAAATTACTAGAGCTTGTTAGTTTCTCTCAGTACCAGCTTAGATAGAACGCATCTCTAATAATCAGATCTGGATCAGTTACATGATTAGGAAAGTCGTAGCAGAACTGAAATCGTTTTTTATATTGATTTTTGTTTAGTTTAATATCACTGCAGTTTTAGTTTTTAGTTTAATTCAAATCCCCCTTTTAATAATATTTGTATTGACTAGATTGTGCCTGATGCAAAAAGGCATTGACCATTAGGATGTGTCCCTGAGGATTCGACCCTGCTTCCCTGTGTTATATTTTTAGTACAACCAGCAATGATAATTTATTTGCTTAATACGTGCACGACTGCGTGTTAACAGTGTCTCAGGGGACTTCCGTCCCATAATCCTGGTAGACCTTCTGGTCCCACTTCTCTGACCTTCCGGTCCGTATCATCTTGACCTTTCGGCCCATACACTGTTGACCTTCCGGTCCATATCATAATACTCATAACATAACATAGCACATACATATCATATAACGGCATACATCACATACTCATCATAGCACATAAGACCTTCCGGTCACACATAATTACCACTGTAGGTAAAGTATAGTGAGAAGACTCACCCCGTATGATGTCGGATAGCCTTTCGTGCTCGATAACCCGACCTAGCCTCCTCCTATCAAAATGATCACACCTCTAATCAATACTTTCACTTGCTCTTATCTCTAAAGAATGGGTAGAAGACCGTTCTACCCTTCCCTGACCTATCTTGGATTAGCTTGACCAAAACCCTAAGGTCAACTGAAGTCAACTCTAGTCAACGGTCAAACTTTGACCAGAATCGTCGAGTGCACTCGGGTGACTCGGCGAGTCTATGCGTGTTCTCAAAATCCTCCTAAGGTCTCACTCAACTCGTCGAGTTAGCTTTTCACTCGTTGGGTTACCACTGGTCACGAATCGTGGGGCAACCCGACTCTACTCGTCGAGTCCCCTTATGAGCTCGGCGAGTTCCCTACATGGAAACACTCAAATGACCTTCTGAGGTCAGATCTGCTTTTCTAACTTATAGATCTGACCTCCTAACACCCAAGAATCACGTAAAGGTTCAATCTTTAAGCTCATGCAACACTCATGTGTCCTTATTTGATGAAATAGCTCCTAAAATGGCAACCAAGGTCCACAACTCCAAAGAGACTGCATAAAGCTGGAAGATTGGGACTCTCTGGACCTCTTAAGGTCCAGATCTAATGCTTATTCCACATTGGGACTTCATATACTCTATAATCCTTTGAAGACAAGGGTCAAGAAACCCTAGATTCATGCAATCTACACCATACAGAAAGAGAGGGCCGATTTGTTACCTCAAAGTGAAGCTCCTTGCTCCAAAATCTCAGAATGACAATCTCCTTTGGTCCTTCTTGCTGAAACCCTTCTTTTCCTTTGCAAAATCACACAAATAAAGCTCAAGATAGCTCTTCTCTCACTCTCTATGCTCTCTGGTTCGTAGGGATCTCTCGAGGGTGAAGGTGGCCGCCAATGAAGGCCATAAGGACCCTTAAATAGGGCATAGTCCCAAAGATTTAGGGTTTCTGTCCACAACGCGGACTCGTCGAGTCCACTCATTAATCTGAGTCATCAATCGCGATCCTACTCGGCGAGTTTAGGCATCACTCGTTGAGTCCTTCTTCCTTAACTTAAAATAAATAATTAAAATATGATACCTGGAAATCCGGATGTTACAAACACTCTATTTTTCAATTTGTTTCAATGTAGACCATTTACCTGGTCATCTTGGTGCCAACTGACGTGACAATTAATAGGACATGTTGATGTGATATTTTTTTGTGACACCACATTCTAAGGCTGGACGAAATCATAACAGGAAGAGAGAGCAGGAGCCTTCCCGTACGACGGAACACCGGACTGTCGCTGCGGGAAGCGGAGGTGCGGGAACCGGAGAGGGGAAGATACCAACGGATATATACATTTAAACCCAAATTTTTTTGTTTTTGTTTTTGTTTTTTTTACCTTTTTAAACACCTATAAATACCCAACTATTTACCTTCAATCAACATTCAAACTAACCCTATATTGTCTCTATTTTCTTCTCAAAAAAATGAATCCAGACAATCAAACCCCAATTTCCGATCGAAGGAAAAAAAAAGCCATGGTTCGAGTTTAAACATCCATATTCAAAACATTTTTTCTATCGATTAATCACCACAATGAGTTTATCGCCCCCAACTCAATGCTCCCATTCAATCCCCACTATAATTTCAATACTAAAATGTTGGGCAATATTACCTGATCCAAGATCCAAATGTTACGCCACAAATGTTTTCAAACTTTGTTGTTTTTCCGGATCAACAATCGCCAAATCAACCTCAACCCCAAACTCAAACCCAAACCCAACAACAACAACGCCAACTTGTCGATGAGTTGGATGACTCGGAAGAAGAAGAGATGGTTCCTGAAACTCAACCCACACCACCCCCACAAAGAGGTAAAAGGAAAAAACAAGCGCACGAGGATGTCGCACAACCGGGAAGACAAAAACCGACAGCATGGCTTCTACAAGAAGAGCTTGTTTTGGTCAAAGCCTGGGCTGACATTTCGTAGGATTCGATTCAAGGAAATGCACAGCTGGGAGGTCATTATTGGTTTCACATTTTAGAACGGTTTCGGGAGGAGTTAGGAAAAGGTGACGACTACCGTACGAAATACCAATTGAATTCAAAGTTTCGAGAAATTGAAATGGGGGTTTCAAAAATAAACGGGCTGTACAACAACCTAAAAACCCAACGAAAAAGCGGCCAAGGAGACAAAGAGATACTTCAAGAAGCTTTGCAGTTTTACCTTGAGGAAATCGGAAAACCATTCAAGTGGCACGATTTTTGGAAATTATTGATCTGATGTCCTAGGTGGAAAAATACAAGCAAGATTTTATTTTTGGAGTCCAACAATCAAAGCGAACGAAAACATGCTCATAGTGGTTACACAACTTCCTCCGATGCCCGGGTCGGTCTAGATTTAAATCAGGACGACGAACTCGAGCTAGAAGAATGTCACACCCCCAAACCGGAACTACGGAAACGTTCGGGGGTGGCTGACGTCATGCGTAGTATCACATCAATTGTATCATAGCAAGCATAGTAAACACAACCAGACATTGAATACATATATGAAAAAGGTTTATATTGTTTAATACATAGTTTTGTTCATATCAAAAGTAAAATAGTAAAGACGCAACTCTAAGGCTCCGACTTCTCCGAACTCCTGGAAGTACCTGTCTACTAATTCCCTAAGAATACAAGCGGTTTTGAAGAATATCAACATAAAGCTGATGAGTTCATAAGCGTTTAGTTTTTGGTGAAAAAATGTTCTTTGATCCTTTTGAAAACTGTTCCTCAAGAAAATCCTATATTTTCTTATGAAAAGCGTTTTTGAAAGCCCGTTCCTTCCAAGACTTATAGGTTCGTACAAGATATGTACATTCCAAGGAGTTGTGGAATGAATATGAATATCCGTTGATTGTAAAACAATTCGTTTTGAATATTCGATTTATCCCGGGAAAATCCTATATTTTCTCTAAAGGTTGATGGTTGATTATCCATTTTAAACTGAGGTTTGCAAGTATCTACCATACTCATGTTGATAAAAGCAGTTTTCTTTTAAAAACCCTGGTTACACCCAGAGAGGTATATTAACTTTAAAAACTAAATAAAAGAAAACTGTGATGAACTAAGTCCTAAAGATATTATTATTAATACCCTCCAGTAATTAAATCGGTTATTACTTTGAGGTTAGTTCACTTGATTCATTATTACAAAAGTAAATCTCTGCTACCTAGGTTTTGAGTTTCATGACCATAACTGACTGGATATAGCCCGCAACGGCCTGTATCCATAATGACTTTGTCACCCACAGACCTGCCAGTCTGATTGTAGCTAGCAGTGAGGTGCGGGATTGTCACTCCCGTATAGATCTATACACAACATTCACGCTCTCCCTACAAGAGACTCTGGTCACAAGTGCTAGTCCTACACTCTGATTCAGTGGGAGTGTTACCAAGGGCGTGTCTCAAACTTTGCCTAACAAATTTACAAGTAATAATATAGAAAATCATGTTTATGATTTGAATGAATCCTTTACAAAATAATACATTTTACTACAGGATTCACAAGTTCATTGTTCTAGTTTTGAAAACTGTTTCTACGTGTTGATTTCTTAATCGCTTGGTAAAACTGTTTTCCGTGTTAAAAGCATACTGAAAATATAAGTATCTTAAACAAATACTATATTTTGAGCACAAGTTCCCTTGTACTTTTGCCTATATCCCCCCCCCCCCCATGAAAACATGAAAAACTCGGAAAAAGCGTAGGGGTATGAACTCAACATTTGGCGGATGATTCGAGCGGATGATTGGTTACGAGTGTTGAGTGTCAATTGAGGATTCGCACTCACGTGGATCCTAGTAACATATAATAGCACATATATGTATTAGATTTAGGTATTCCATGACAAAACATGACGGGAAACCACCCTAAAGACTTGGAAATGTTTGTCGGGACCTTATGTGATCAAACAAAGGAGGTGTATGGTCATTAGGGTGTGTGTGCGACCAGGGTGTGCGGCCAGGCTGTGTGTGCGGTTGCAAACAGGAGTGTGCGGCCGTACAGAGGGTGTGTGCGGCCGTACTAGTGAATGAAGGCCGCCAAACTCTTCACTTTGGAGAGCTTTTAAGGTGTGTACGGCCACCTTATGAATGTGTGCGGCCGTACACCTTCATGTGATGAAGAACATTATGAACTTTGATGGTTAAGCTCTTAGATCAATGGGTCCTTCATGTATGATATGCTAGGTGATGGAAAACTCACGTTTTTGAGGCCTTGAGAGCATTCTTGGATGAAGTTTTTAAAGAGAGAAAGTAGAGAGAGAAAGTAGAGTGCAGCGAAATGAAAGGAATGAGTGAAGGGGTCACCCTATATAAATAGGGATGAGTGTGCGACAGGAGGATGGGTGTGCGGCCATACACTCGGGTGTGCGGCCACACACTCATGTGTGCGGCCATACACTCGGGTGTGCGGCCACATGCTCATGTGTATAGCCATACACTCGAGTATGCGGCCACACACTCATGTGTGCAGCCATACACTCGGGTGTGCGGCCACACACTCATGTGTGCAGCCATACACTCGGGTGTGCGGCCACACACTCAAGTGTGTGGCCACACTCTCCTTTTGATGGAGTGTTTGGCCTATTTGCAACCCTAAATCTTAAACCAACCAATCCCTAATTCAAACTTTGGTTGTACAAGGCTTTAGATCATCCAAACAGGCTTAAAACAATGCTAAATGATAGCTGAAACGAGTTTATCATTGATAGAATTGGCTAAGTGTACAAGATAAAGTTTTGGGTTATCAGAAAGAAATTGTCCGACGGATGGGTAGGGACAAAGCAAAGAGGAAGGGAAAAGGGACTTCTTCGAGTGCATCGGATTTCAGCATGGACCTTGGCGAAATGTGAAAAATAACAGCGTCGTTTGATCAATATAATCTTAATTTCTCCGAACGTTTGGCGTTCGACAAAGAAAAAGAAGAAGCAAGGAAGAAGGAGCGGGCGGAGAGACAAGAAATTGAGGATGTGAAGTTTTTGATTGAAAACATTGATAATCTCTCGGGACCGGCTATCGACCTAGTGATGAAATGCATTTTCTTTTTAATTTTCTAGTTTTTAAAATTTTAGGTTTATTGTAATTTTTATTTTAATTAATGAAATGCATTCTCTTTTTAATTAAATATTTTGGTTATTTTTATTGTAAAAATTATAAATCATAAAAATCAATTAATTTTATTTTAAAAAAATAGTGAGGGAAGCCTATCCCAATCATTCATTAGGTTTTAGGTGAGAGAAATGGTGGTATGTCCCACGAAAAGTGAGGGAAGCTTCCCTTCCACTCCTCCGGTCTAAATGTCAAAGTTATATATAAAAAACTAAAATATAATTATTTTTGTAATAGTTATCTAAAATATAGGGACTTTTGTGAAATTTACCCTAAAATGAAGGGATATCTCCAGAAAAGTCCCAATATTTTAGGCAACTTTTTAATAAAGTCATAAAATTTATTTTTTGAATAAAAAGTCCTGACTTTTAAACCTTTTGAATAGAAAAGCCCAAGAAACCACTAATTTATTCACTTTTGCCCTGTTTGACCTGTTTGACCTGTTTGACCTGTTCAGCAGGTCATGAGACCCAATTGTTAATTTTTCAAAAACAATGAGACTATTTTGCAGAATTCGTCAAAAATTTTATATAATCTATAAACATATTTTTTAGATATCTATATCTATTTTTACGTATTTGTGTATTGTTTATGCTTTTATACATATATATTTACGTATTTTTATGTATTTTAAATGTATAAACGTTTTTTACTTATTTATATGTATTTTTAACCATTTTACATATTTTTTATGTATTTTTATATTTTATTTTTTTATGTATTATGTATTTATATGTATTTCTATGTATTTTTACGTATTAATGTATTTTTTAAAGCTTTTTATATAGATGTTTATGTATTGTAAATATGTAACGTATTTTTTTACGTATTTATATCTATTTTTAAGTATTTTACATATTTTTTATGTATTACGTATTTATATATATATATATATATATATATATATATATATATATATATATATATATATATAAGTGTTTTATATAGATGTTTTTGTATATATTAATGTATTTTAAATATATAGACATGTTGTTTTACGTATTTATATGTATTTGTTGTAAGTATTTTACATATTTTTATGTGTTTTTTATGTATTATGTATTTATACATATTTTTATGTATTTATTTATTTTTTTAGTTTTCTTATATAGATTTTTACGTATTTTTATCTATAATAAATGTTTATTTGTATTATTTTTACGTGTTTATATATTTTTTACGTAAAAATAATACAATTAAATATTTAATATACATAAGAATACATAAACATCTATATAAGAAAACTAAAAAAATACATAAATACGCAAAAATATATATAAATACATAATACATAAAAAAAACACATAAAACACACACAAAAAAATATGTAAAATACTTAAATATATATATATATATATATATATATATATATATATATATATATATATATATATATATATATATATATATATATATATATATATATAAATACGTAAAAAATATGTTTATACATTTAAAGTACATAAATATACAAAAACATCTATATAAAAAACTTTTAAAAAAAATACATAAATACGTAATACATAAAAAGTATGTAAAATACTTAAAAATAGATATAAATACGTAAAAAAAATACGTTTATACACTTAAAATACATAAACATCATAAAAATCTTTAAAAAAATACATAATATGTAAAAATATATAAAAGTACATATAAATACATAAAACATAAAAAATAACACATAAAAATACATAAAAAAATATGTAAAATGGTTAAAAATACATATAAATAAGTAAAAATATATGTTTATACATTTAAAATACATAAAAATACGTAAATTTATACACATAAAAACATAAAAAAATACAAAAATACGTAAAAGTTGATATAGATATGTAAAAAAAATATGTTTATACAATAAATAAAAATTTTGACAAAGTTTTGCAAAATAATCTCATTATTTTCGAAAAATTAACAATTTAGTTCCATGACCTGCCAAACAGGTCAAAAAGGGCTAAAATGAATAAATTAGCCAGTTTCTTGGACATTTTTCTATTCAAAAAGTAAAAAATTAATGACTTTTTTATTCAAAAAATAAAATTTAAGATTTTATTAAAAATATGCCCAAAATATTAGGATTTTTCTTGAGATATCCCTAAAATGAAATAGATACAAATACGAACATATTTGGTAATTAATGCCACTTGCGGATTGGATAAAAAATATCTATCTTCTTTGTATCTAATTAGAATAAGATAATATTACCTTAAATTAAACTCTTTATAAATTTATTATCATTTTCAAATCGTTAATGACTAGATCAATTTTTTTTTTAAATGACTACGAAGATTAACAATATTTCATCTAAAAAGAATCATATACCGTGAAATATACTTTAAATATCATTAAAAAACTGAAGGGGTATCCTTATACTTTAAAGATAACCGCTTTTTTTTTTTATTCAATAATTTTATCTTCATTGAATGTGGGATCACAATCATATTACCATGTTAACAATGTCTTATAAAACATGAGTTTTTTTTACCACAGGATAGTGATTGTAAAATGTATATACCAAATGATAATAAAAATAGAGGATCCCAACTTTTATTGAAAAAAAAAACAAATAAATAACCATCCTTTTTCCCTTTAAATCAATGGAAAGCCCATTGACCCATACCATTGTCCTCCTCCGCCCACCTTCTCCAATTTCAATTGATCATCTCTTATTTCTTCTCAGACTTCTATTGCTCATCCTCTCATTCTCGACGGTTTATGTTCTACCTCCTATGAAAACTCACTGGATCTCTAACAATGAGCTCGAAATGTTAAAAGGCTTATATTTATTAAACAATTAAATATACAACATGAGAATAACCCATCAACAAAAGAAAATACGCACAACATTAAATCCAAATGCTAGTTTGCTGTCTATTGATGAAAAACGGGGTGCCTCTCAAAGACTCACAACAAATAGTTTTTTTTCTTTTTTTTTAAAATCACAATATTTCAAAGAGCAAGGTGTTTCAATATTTCCAATAGAGTCTAAAATGTCTTGATAACTACCACATCAAAACACTTTTTTTGCAAAGCATCAAGAGAAGTCATTTTTGGACCAAGAGACAAGCTAGAAACCGAGTGCACCACGGGACAGGGCACGAGACATTCCACCAATCGCCAATATTACTCCATAAAGACATGATTGCATGATTTATACTCTCCCATATTCCCTAATAAAAGGGCAATGAATATAAGGAATATCAATACATGATGCAGAGCATATTGAAGACCTAGTAGAAGCCTACATGAAGAAATGAAAGAATGACAAACTAGGCTAAAAGAGGCCAAACTTAAAACAAATGTAACTTTTGGTCTGTAAAGAATTTGGGGGCATGCGATATATCGATGGAGGTCTCGACAGGTCGATTGTCGATCCCTAGATTCCACTGTTTAGACCTCTAAATCACAATTTCCCCAACTCATATTCCAAAATTTTGGTGATCCCGTTTTAATGACATAATATGCAATTTCTTGTTTTTCTTTAAATTTTCCTTATTTATTTAAATGTTTAATTTTAAGAATTGTTGTTAATTTCGATATTCCGAATTTGGTCATACCTGTCAAAGTTAGCTCACCCTATATATAGGGCCTAATTGTAAACCTATAGAGATATCTTGATTTCCGGTGATAAAAACATACTTTGAGTATTCCCTATTCTTGCTTTGGTTCTGCATCAATACCTTTATTGAGAAGGTTTAACCGAAGAGAATCCGATTTAAAGAAATGCACCAAAGTAGGACATTTACTCCAGTGGGAACGGAACTGTTCCATCTAGTAGGAACTCCATTAAGGAGGCGGTTACCGTGGCGGCTTGAAAGGGTGGTGCCGAATGTACCACCGGTTAACTGTTCCATCTTGAGAGGATTCAACGGATTCATTGGTTTAAAGCATGGAACCGAGTTCACGAACCCACTTACTTTTGACTAAATTTATTGACAATTGAAATTAAATACATGTGAAATTGAATGCATGTACAGTATGTTGCATTGAAATTTCAAGGAAACTTGAATATAAGTTTGCATTCAAATTTATTGACAATATAAGTGGTGGTTGTCAAAACCAACAAAATAAAGACCCTAAATATTACACACTAAAATAGTATATAGTGGTAAAAGGATCGTATTCACGAAGATTGATTCAATTTAAATCTCTATGTATATTACTTGTTCAAGTACTTGTAAACGAAGAGTAAAATATATTGTTTTTTTTTTTTTTTTTTTTTTTTTTTGGGGGGGGGGGGGGGGGGGGGGGGTTTAAATCTTTTTGATTGTTTAAGAAAATTAGACTTAAGCTAGAAGTTGCTATGACAAGTAGATGATTTGATTAAATTCAATGAAGTAAAGTTGGTTGATTTTGAAATACACCACATGGATGATATAGTTGACTTATCATTATACTACATGGGACAACACTTGTAAATCAATTTAGCTTGGCCATAGCAATTCATAAGCACAAATTACCTCAACTCTTCTTTGTTATTAAAAGACAAAACTTCAAAAATGGTCCCTGTGGTTTCCGAAAATATCAAGTTTCGTCCCTAAGTTCAAAAAACCTTACGGATCGTCCCTGTGGTGTCAAAACTTTTAACATTTGGTCCTTCCGGCTAACTCCGTTACTATTTAGCCGTTAAGTCAGGGGCAATTTTGTCATTTCACTACACAGGGACCATTTATGAGGTTTTTAATTACTTTTTTTTTTAAAAAATAAATAAATATATAATATTTAATATGCAAGGGTCCTCTCTCTCTCTCTCTCTCTCTCTCTGATTCACCGTCGGAAGAAACAACCACCGGAGATTTATCTTCTTTGACTCAAGAACACATAACACTGCAGGGAAGAACAACGAACTGAAGAGCTCCATCTTTCCAACTTCATCAATCACAAACAGATCTGTATCTTCTTTGAACTGAAAATGAAATCGAAAATCAACTTCTTACTGAGAAATCGGAGATGAAGCTAAACGAACCTGTAACTCAGGCAAAGCTAATGATTCGAATGATGCTACATCAACTCTGTATCTTCCCACAGTAGACCATCTAATGGATTCTACACTGCCATGGAGTCGAAGGTATACAACGGCAATTCAAAACAAATTCAGATTCAATTTGATTCATGAAGATATGGAATCAAATGATGAATGAGACATGGAATCTATACAACTTACAGGGGAGCTAGTGACGAGAAAGAATTTTATACAACAGAGAGAGAGAGAGAGAGAGAGAGAGACGAAATCCTAACCTTCTCCCTGTGCCAGTGGTGGTGGTTGTGCAGTGCCTCATCGTTTTCAGTCTTATCATCATCACCATCGTCATTCTTTAAACTGGTGTCCAAATCGGAATTGAAGCTCCTCTTGGAACGAGAGTATCTTCTTATGCGATTAGGGTTTTGAGATCCAGAGGAATTACTCCGGCTCCCCCTGAACTCTGAGATTGAGCGTTGCCAGCGGTAGAACTAGGGTTTAACGCATTGGGGTCGTCTTCATCGTCGTGTCTTTTGAGTTCATGGTTGATTTGGTGTTTGATGACGACAATTTCGTTCTTGAAAACCTGTTGATCATTCTTCGTTCTTCAAAACCTGTTGATCATTCTTTGTGTTCTGCTTCGTTTTTCCGGTGAGCCAATGAAGAAAATTGGATTGGGGTTTTTAGCGACTGTGAGGGGGTGTTTGGGTGGAGCCTCTTCGACAGGAACAGTGGTGGAGAACGAGGGAGGCTGTTTCCTCTTCTTGCCTCTTCTTTCATTCATCTCCGTGTTTGAGTTTGAAATCGGATGCAAGGTGTTTGAGTTTTGTGGATTCCATATCTAAAAAATCGAACGGGAAAGAGAAAGTATAATGGTGGACTAGGTGGTGGTTTCTGGTAGCTAGGATGATGATGAAGAAGAGTGATTTTGGTCTCACCGGAGAAGATGAACTTGTGGTTGACGAGAGAGAGAGAAAGAGAGAGAGAGAGAGAGAGAGAGAGAGAGAGAGGGTGGGGCCCTTTAATTAAAGAATTATATTTTTTTTCTTTTTTTTTTTTTTTAAATAGAGAAAATCTCATAAATGGTCCCTGTGTAGTGAAATGACAAAATTGCCCCTGACTTAACGGCTAAATAGTAACGGAGTTAGCCGGAAGGACCAAATGTTAAAAGTTTTGAAACCACAGGGACGATCCGTGAGGTTTTTTGAACTTAGGGACGAAACTTGATATTTTCGGAAACCACAGAGACCATTTTTGAAGTTTTGTCTTATTAAAATGATTAGAGGAGCGCTTAACACATTTCATTAATTAAAGTCACAAAACCAATGGAGCATATAAACTTGTGAAAATCATTTAGCTTTAAGATTTAAGAGTTAACAAGCTTAAAAGATAATCAAATGCTTACATTTCATGATTTAAATGAAATGAAAACAAACATATAAACCATTTGTTGCTTACTAATTTGAAGGTCCATTACTTAACCAAGAAACTAGTCAACAAAATAAGTACTCATTCATCCAAGCTCATGATGAAAGATAAACAAACACAATAAGATATTTGGCTAGAAAAAATTTCCATAAACTTCAAACACAAGATAACATCAAGTCTTTAAAACAACCAATCATCCATGGGCTAAACCCTAATCAACCAAATATAAGTCTAGCCAAGCATGACTAAAATAAAAGAAATACAATACAGTTTAGACGTACCAAACATGATTCAAGTTGCAAAATAAAATAAAATTACTCTAATCTTCAAAATCTTCAAATTCCTCCAAAAAAAACCCCTTGAGAGCAAAAAGTGTTGTTGTTCAATGTGTTCTCTTTTAGTTCTATTCAAAATCTCTATTAAAAAGAGGTCAATTTCCGGATTCAAAAGATGGCCAAAAGCACTCCACCAACCTTCCCAAAGTAGAGGTTCATGTCAAAAACCTGAGTCCTTCACAGCACGATCCATGCGGACCGTTTGTGGATCCACGCGGACCGCGTGGGTGTCGCTGAATGGGTCCTTTGGCCCATTTAATTAGTATACCAGCTCATTCTTCTCATAAATGATCCAGCCCATATGCACAAACTCTTGAGGGCCCAATTATCCCCCCCCCCAAAGCCTTCAAAGGTGCTCTAATGCTCCTTTAATCTTCCATAGCTCGAGTCCTAGTCGTCTCGTCATCATATTTGTCCAAAAATTAAGTCCAACTCGCTTTCTTGTTTATGTTGACACCAAGCCCAATTGCACCACTTCAAGTCCACAAGCAAATCGCAAGCCTCTAAGAGTCCAACACTCCTCACCTACCTCCAATTAGGGCTGTGCAAAAAACCGCACAAACCGCCCGCACCGCACCAAACCGCACCGCATAATGCGGTTTAAATTTCGTGGTGTGATTTGCGGTTCATCATTTTATCAAATCGCACTATGCGGTGTGGTTTGCGGTTTGTATTTATAAAATTGTGGTTCAAACCGCACCGCACCGCACCGCATGTTATATATATACTTGTTTTTCTTTACTTTGTTATAACTTCAAATCACGATTTTGAAACGATGTATATAAATATATTTCTTACAATAACCAAATATCTATAACGTAATATTAAATCACTACTAGATCAAGATCCCACGGTTTACAAGAATATAACAACTATAACGGCAATATAAAACAATAACAATGATACTTGCAAAACTATAGTAGCATGAATCACAATTTATTAAAAACGATTTAACTCGAAAATTGTATTTGTTTTTATAAAATAAAAGCAATCAATTTTTTTTAACCTGATCAGTTTTTTGGTTTTTTGATAGATTTAATGTTGAACAACTCATCAAACCGCACAAACAACAACCAAACAACAACCAAACCGCATAACCCATCCGCATCAAACTGCACCGCATAACGTGATTTTGAACATCTATGGTGCGGTTGGCAGTTTCTAAAATATTCAAACTGCATATGCGATGCGGTTTGTAGTTTTGACTCTAAACTGCATCGCGCACATCCCTACCTCCAATGACGAAAAGTGTTCAGTAAATCCTGCAATTAAGCTCAAAATACTAGAAAGTACCCGATAAAAGTGAAAAATAACAAAAAGGGAAAATATACATAAATATTTCACTCAGTTTTAGTTTTCTATATATATATATATATATATATATATATATATATATATATATATATATATATATATATATATATATATATATATATATATATATATATATATATATATATATATATATATATATATATATATATATAAAATTTGCTCAATTTCTTCGGTTACATTCAATGGATTCCCAGGGTAAAGCTAAAAAAACTGGTTCTAGCCAAAAACGCAAATTCACACAAGGCGGTTGAAGTCAAGATATTTAATTTTTTTCTCCAGATTTTCAAAATCCAAACTATCAACAATATTAAAACTACCAACAATATTTCCCAGTGCAACAATCACACAACAAGAAATAATACATGAATTGTGATATGTTGAAACCCACCATCAACTTCAATTCGATCTTACTGATCATATTGAACATGTCTATATTCCAACTCTGGATAATAATTAGTTAATTTTAATTTTCGTTTTAGGATTAAAATTAGTCTTTTTTAAGTGTATTTTTTTAATTACCGTGTATTTTTTTAATTTGTAATGTGGCTTTTTAGTCAAATCTTATTTTTAATATTATTTTAGATTTTTTTTGTTTTAAATTAGCAAAATTTTATTTTTAAATGAAAAATGTGATGTTTTATTTTATTTTATATTTTCTAATTTAATTAAATAAAAAAAATGATTTGGAAAGTAGGTTGAGTGGGTTCTGAAATATAAGATTTCCATGTGTTGTGAGTCGCGAAAGATAGAAAAGAGAGATTAATAATAATAATAATAATAATAATAATAATAATAATAATAATAATAATAATAATAATAATAAAAACTGTTGTGTTAGTGGGTTTGACGGGAATGACTCCCTCGTCCCTTAGTGGTCAAAGTATCACCATCCAGGAAAAAGCATGGTGACACGTAAAAAACAACTGAAGTGTCCAAGTCCTAAACCAACTGTACTGCTCTATTGAAGCATTGTAATCACAATTTTGGGCAACAAACACTTTCCACTAGGTTACCTATAAACCTCCTCTTGGCTCTCTCCTCAACAACCCAAAAAAGCGAGTCATGATCCTTTTGTTCCAAGAGGAATAACCTCTCCTTAGATTGTGACAATCCTTTTGTTCCAAGAGGAATAACCTCTCATCAGATTGTGACATTGTGACGCGGACTTTGGGCATATTAGCAGACAAGGTTGTTAATAGCGATCGCTACACTCGCTATAGCGAATAGCGTAGCATAGCTGTGATGGGTCGCTACGATACCTATAGCGAAGCAATAGCGTGTGTAGCAATGTTCGGCAAATTTTTTTTTTGTTTAAATCGGTAAGAAACGTAGCAATTAGGCTCGGAATAGGTTTAGGCAGGCAATCGTACAGTCAATTTCATGTTTTCCCCTCTAATCGACTAAGATTGTACGATCGACACCAAAATCACCAAAATCGATTTTGGCGGGTTATTTCTCACTACTGCGACAGTAGCGACAATAACACACCTCACCAAAATCGATTTGTGGTATTGAAACATAGTTTTAGACTTTAGAGTCTAAAAATAACCATTCTTTTGTGGTATTAGAACTTAATTTTAGACTTTAGAGTCTAAAAATAACCATTCTTTTGTCGTATTAGAACTTAAATTTAGACTTTAGAGTCTAAAACTAACCAATCTTTTGTGGTAAACATATTTTGCAACTTAATGTTAGCTTAATAGAACTGGTACTTGTTAGTTCTATGTTATTTTTGATTGCTGCATAGGTGCAAGTAAATATAGTGTTTAATTTTATAAGAAATCACAAAACATGAAATAGGTGTTGCTATTTCATCGCTATCGCTACGTAGCGTATAGGTGGGTTGTCGCTATTTCCTCGCAATCGCTATTGATAACCTTTTTAGCAGACATATTCCATCTTAGCGTCCTCCAGCCCCAATGTCTATACAAAGGATTGTGTATGGGCAATATTGAAACTGTCCTTTCCGGTACTATTGGTGTTGTATTTTTTGCAATATGGAACCAATCTACAACGATGACGCCTTTATCCAAATCTAGGGCATATATTCTCGAAAGTTTGTCTTTAAGTGGAACATTTCCAAGCTAGATCCATACAGAACTTAACATTCTTTCCATTGCCAACTTTGATGTTATATAAATCTTGCAGGTTTACCCCTTTTGAGTGGAGTTTTCTAATGGCTTGAACAAAGCCCTTGAGAATGCAAAGCAGCTTCAACTTGATGAAGGTATGCATTTGGGCCATGTATAGCTTTTGATCACACAAACCCAAAGAGTTTATTCTGCTAAAATAATGTCCACCTTCATGTAAACAAAAGAGCTCTATTGAAGGAAAAAAAAAACAAAACAAAAAAACTCCCACTCCAAAACCATCCACTTCTTACTCGACATAATCGTTTTCCGGATAACCTAGTGAAATCGAGCCCTTAAACACTCTAACAACTTCAAAACCGAGTTTGGCACCTTAAAACTAGACATGTGGTAAATACTAAAACTTCCCAGCATCTCTTTCAATAAGGTAAGTCTCCCACGTACTGAAAGCATTTTTTTTCTTTCTAACAATTCAAAACAAATTTGTCCACAACCGGTTTCCATGAAGCAATATGATTCATGTTTTTACCCACCATAACTTCAAGGTAGATAAAGGGAGTCGCGTACCATTATAACCAATCATCCAAGCCACCTCATCCACTTGGTTGTAAATGACCTAGGGTTGTAGACGAACCAAAGGAACACGAACAATGGCTTGTTTATGTTTGTTCGTTTAAGTTAACGGAACAAACGAACGAGTTTTCTTGTTACTGTTCGTACGTTTAACAAATTATATTGTTCGTGTTTGTTTGTTTATGTTCATAAACATACTAAACAAACATAAACGAACACAGATAAACAAACACAGTTGAACATACACGAACATAAATAAACATATAAAATAGCAATATCATAAAAAACAATTGAACATATACGAACATAAATAAACTTAAACGAACGAACGAACATAAATGAACGCAAACGAACATCATAAATGAACATAAACGAACATATACTATAGTAATGTCATAAAAAACAATTTAGCATATATGAATATAAATAAACTTAAAGAACGAACGTAAACAAATGTCATAAATGAACATATAATATAGTAACGTCATAAAAAAACAATTGAACATAAATAAACTTAAACAAACGAACATAAACGAACGTAAACGAACAACATAAATGAATGTTTACGAACATAAATTAATGAACGAAATCATTATTCATATTCGTTTGTTTGAATAAACGAATGGAAATTTGTATTGATGCTCGTTTATTTGTTAAATAAACAAACATAAATGAACTCCCGCCGAACGGTTCACGAACAGTCCGTTGAACGTTCAGTTCGTTTACAGACCTAAACTGACCCCTAACCTAAATAACTTACTTTTTGTAAGTTAATTTTCAGCCCTTACACCGAATGAAAACATATTTGAATACGTAGGATTCGTCCCGCATTCTCCAAATTCTAATCACAAAGTGTAATAACATCATCAGCGTAAAAAATTGAGAGATTTCCAAATTAGAATCTCTTATATGAATCCCATGAAAAGCATTACCTAAAGTAGCATCTTTAATACTACGTTCAACCCTTCCATGGCTATAATAAACGAAAAAAGAGGTAGTAGATCACCTTGGCAAAGACCTTGTTCAACAACAAACTCGCCACTGTTGACTAGAATAGAAGCTCTAGAAGAAGATAGAGCCGCTATGATCAATTTCTGAAGTTATGTTTTGGTTGGAACTTGGATATCAATTTATTTGTAAATTTTATATAATTAAATGGGTTTCTTACTGATTTATACATATATTAACTGATATTTTTTTTTTTAACAAATTCAAGCATGTATGTATAAGTCAGTTAATGATCCACTTTCGATTGTATAATTAAATGAAAACACTCATTTTTATAAATAAGTCATTAACTTCGAAAAAAATAAAGGTTTCAAATCATATATAAGAAAAATAGAAGAATTGTCAAAACAAAATTATTCTGCACAACTTAAAGGTGTATAAATAAGTATAGTATTCTTATTAGACCGCAGGGTCTGGGTGAGAAGTTTCCCTCACTTTTTTCCTGTCATTTGTTCCCTATTTTTCTTTCCCTCACCTAAACCCAAAAAATGGGTGGAAAACTTTCCTTACTATTTGTTTTTTTATTTCTTTAAATAAAATTAATACATTTTTATGATTTATAATTTTTAAATTAATAATAAACATAAATTTTAATTAAAAATAAAATGCATTTTATTAATTAAAATAAAAATTACAATAAACCTAAGATTTAAAAAAGTAGAATATTAAAAAAGAAAACACAAACAAACCAACAACCACCTCTGGAAAATATTTTTTCATAATTTTTTATCTTTTCTTCATCAAGAGCTCGAGAGCCGGCCCCGAGAGATGGTCGGTGTTTTCCATCAAGAACTTCATATCCTCCATTTCTTGTCTCTCTGTGCGCTCCTTCTTCTTTGTTTCTTCTTTTTCTTTGTCGAACGTCAAATGTTCAGCGGAATTAAGATTATATCAATCAAACGACGCTGTTATTTTCCTCATTTCATCAAAGTCCATGCTGAAATCTGATGAACCCGAAGAAGTCTCATTTCCCTTCCTCTTTGTTTTGTCCTTACCCATCGGTCGGACAATTTCTTCTAGCTCGAGTTCGTCCTCATTTAAATATAGACCGACCCGAGCATCGGAGGAAGTTGTGTAACCACCACAAGAGCCTGTTTTCGTTCGCTTTGATTGTTGTATTCAAAAAAATAAATTTTTGCTCATATTTTTTCCACCTAGGACTTTTAACCAATATTTTCCAACAATCGTGCCACTTGAATGGTTTTTCGACTTCCTCAAAGTAAAATTGCAAAGCTTCTTGAAGTATTTCTTCGTCGCCTTGGCCGCTTCTTCTTTGGGTTTTTAGGTCATTATACAACACATTTATTTTTGAAACCACCCTTGTTATTTCTCGAAACTTCGAATTCATTTGGTGTTTCGTACGTTAGTCGCCACCTTTTCCTTGCTCCTCCCGAAACCGGTCTAAGATGCGAAGCCAAAAATGATCTCCCAGGTGTGCATTTCCCGTCTTCGAATCCTCATAAATGTCAACCCAAGTTTTTACCAAAACTAGCTCTTTTTGTGCAAGCCATAGTATCTGTAACGCCCCGTTTTAAATAGATTAATTAAATGGTTAGTAGGGTGTTGGTTTTAGGAAGTCAAATGGCAAGAATTGAATCTCTAGGGGTTAAAGTGTAATTTTAGGACTTAATTTGTAAAGATTTTCATAAGTCAAGGAGTGTTTGATATTATTTGGGCTAAATATGTAAAGATTCATGGAAGCAGGGACTAAAGGCTAAGTTATGGACTTGGATGATAAGATTTTAAGAAGGCGGGGTCTGATTGGTAAATTTTGGATTCGTTTTGAAAAGAATATTACAAGAAGGGACCAAATGCGTTATTATGGAAACTTGTTCAAGGGATCGGGTATTTAACCTCTTCATCCGTCATTTTCTAAACCTAACCCTAATCTCTATAGGAGCCATCACCCTTATACCCCCCTCTCATCTTCAACCGGCCGCCACCATCCTTTCCCCCCGACTAGCTTGCTGCTCCGACCAACTAAGACCCCCAACGACGTCTGCCATGACCGGAGATACCGAAGGCCAATGGGCGAACCAGTAACAAAGCTACTATGGTCGTTTTCGGTGGAGGTGCTGTCACACCCTAAAACCGGAACGGCGGAAACGTTCTGGGGTGGATGACGTCATGTCAAGTATCACAACATATACAGTATAGTAATCAAAGTACAACAACCATTGCATTAATAGTAATAGTTTTACATGGTTTACATTACATAGAAACATCAAAGTATAACAGAAACTAGTATAGATGCAGCTTGGTACAAAACCGTCTTCAACAAAAGCTCCTAGAATGTACTTGTCTATTGCTGACATGAGAATACAAGTTATTTGAAAGCAAGGATCAACATTTTTACAAATGCTGGTGAGTTCATAAGTATTTAGTGTCATTTTATCCAAATAACTTTATATAAGTAGTAGTTTTAAAGTATACAGTGAATTAGAGTCCTTCCCAGAAAATCCAATATTTTCTAATTAAAAGCAGTCTTCTAACAAGACTGGGCAGAGTTATGTGGTAAAAAATAATTTTTCCTTAACACTATCATTATCAAAATGTGGTATTGATTTTGAAAGAAAGTAGGAGAGTATCAGGGAAAATAACATATGCCTCAGCAGTGAAGACTGCTGACTAAGGCAAAAAGAAATCATAGACTCCAGGAGAGTATCGAATGAACGGTACGCCTGGCTCAGTCTAACAAAAGGGAGACACAGACCCCAGACGGTATTAAATGAAAGATACGTCTAGCAAGGTCTAAAAACAGTGAACACAGACCCCAGACAGTATCAACTGAATGATACGTCTAGCAAGGTCTAAAAACAGTGAATACAGTGTTAAAACCCGTTACCTTAAGGCCATGAATTATAAGGTAACCCCGAGATACTCGTAACCATACTGATAGACACTAGAGAACTTGACGCCCTGCAAGCGTCGGTGTAAGTATGACATTTGTCACCCCTTGGCTTGGTAGGCCGTGGACTGTAGCTAGCAGTCAGGGTGCGGGGGTGTCAATCCCGTATAGATCCATACACACAATGTCCGCTCTCCCTACAAGAGACTCTGGTTACCAACTTGACAACGGAGAAGGCCGTGTACTGAAGATGTATCTCGTATAGTGAGATCTGATGTAAAATACTGGACTAATGATAGAGACTCACAACTGAAACTAACTAATGTAAACCTATATGTCTATGCTTGTATACATAATATATATAACTAATGATCAAACGACCTTCGGACGGACATCCGATCCCACCAGACCACATCTCAACGAAGAAAAGGAAATAGGGCGAACTAGTCTTCCTAAGTCCTTTAAACATTATTTATATAACTTATACAAGCACTATATAACTTATACAAGCACAGGCATACATTTAACTAAGTAGAAGCATTTAACGAAATTTAAGTGTTTAACAAAGTAGAAGTGTTTCACAAGGTATAAGTGTTAACAAGTAGGAACGTATCGTGAAGTAGAAGCGTATCGTGAAGTATAAGTGTGTCGTGAAGTATAAGCGTATCGTGAAGTAGAAGCGTATCGTGAAGTATAAGTGTATCGTGAAGTATAAGCGTATCGTGAAGTAAAAGTGTATCACAAAGTAAGTGTTAACAAAGTAGTAGCATTTAACTAAGTAGAACTATAACAAGGCAGTAGAATCTAACGAAGTAGGAGTATAAAACATGGAAGTAAACTTCTGTGAAAACTTTGGAAAACCTTTATACTTAAGAAAATCACGACTTAGTATTCTTTTATAAAATAAGTTTGAAAACCTTTAGAAATTCTTTGGAAACCTTTCATAACCAAGTTTTGAATGAAACTTTGATAAAACATTTTGGGTAAAGGAATCCTTTGTTTAACATACTGCCGTAACAGGAATTTAAGTAAAACCTACAACGTGAGAAATAATTTGAGAAAAGCTTTGTACAAGTAAAGATGTTTTGGAAGACCATTTACAGTATCATACTTGGTAAAAACAGTTGACAGTGTAATAAATCCTTGTGCATGCGTATTATCAATCACATGTGATTGATATGATAACTGGCATCTTTAACTTGTATTCCCCCCCCCCCCCCCCCCCCTAAAACATGTAAAAACATTTAAAAAGGTTCATTAAGGGGTATAAACTCACCTGATGTAAGTGGATCCGACGAAGGTGCCGGTTGGGTGCTCGGTGTCAAGTCAAGACTTGAACACACTTAGTGACCTATTAACATATGATAATATATGTTTACATACAATTAGTATATATAATACTAATTAATTACGTATACGCATCCTAAAGTGCGGAAAACACTTTGGTTAAGTGCTTGGAGTGTCTTGGGTAACATTTAAGGGTGTGTATGGCTTAAATAGGGAGTTTACTCTTCAAGAGTTAACTCTTTATAGAGTTCACGGCCCTGGGACTAACTCCCCATGAGTTTACGGCCGTAAACTCATGGTGAGGGTGTTCTAGGATGCTAAAAGGTCTTATATCACTTGTGGAATTATGCTAGGCTCAAATCTAGGATTTATAAAGGGTTTAAGGCCTCAAATGCACCATTTTAGGGAGCTTACGGCCCTAAACAAGGAGTTTACGGCCGTAAGCTCTCATGTGCTCATTTCTTTTGTGTTTTAAGGTCTTAAATGGTAGAGAATAAAATCCTATGTATTTTTCCAAGTCAAATGGGGAGTTTAGGGCATCATTTGGGCACTTTTTAGGAGTTTACGGCCCATAGACCTTTCCTAGGGGGGTTTACGGCCGTAAACTCCTATTTCCTTGGTTTTATTTAATGTTTAAAGCATTTACATCAATGGGATTGCTTCTAAACATTTTTCCAAGGCCATAGGAGATGTTTGAGGGTATTTCTAACACTTGAACTTGAGTTTACTCCCCATGAAGAGGAGTTTACGGCCCGAGCATGTTCTTGGGTAGTAAACTCAAGTTTACTCCACTAAATTTTAGTTCAAGGTGTTCTAAGTCCGAATGTGTAATTCCACAAGTCATATCTAAGCCTTAGGGGCAATTTGGAGGGGTTTTGGGGCTTAAAAACCCCATTTAGGGTATTCACGGTCCAAGAGTGTTCTTGGGCCTTAAACACCTACTCTTGCCCCTAATTGATTCCTTAAACATGAATTTGCATGTTAGTTAAGCTATACAACAAGTTAGGGTAGATTGCTTACTCGTTTGGGGCTCGAAACGGACGTTTTTTGCTCGACAATAAGTTGTAGAGAGAGAGTGTAGAGAGAGAGAGAGAGTAAAAAGGGTGGAAATGAAGTTTACTCTCCCTTTATATAGGGGCTTGAGTTGAGGCTCAGTGGAAATCTACCCGATACTGCCGTTAAACGGGGCTTTTGATCGCACCCGATTTAGTGGTCGTATTTTGACTTGGTTTAAACTAAAAATTTTCAAAGGAAAAATTTAGGGTGTTTCTAATTTATCTCAACCTTTATAAAGTCATTTAAAAAGTCCCAAATTAATTAACCAGTCCAGAAGTTAACGGACAGTTAAATAAAATGAGCCTTATTAACGGAAAAACGGGTTAAAAATGACGGAATAAATTTCGGGTTGCCACAGGTGCGACCACCACAGTCGAAGACCGAGACCGCCGATTGCGCTGTTGTTCTGTTGATCGGTGAAACCACGGACGGCAAAACCAACGTTCCCATTTCTTTTCCGACTCGTAGCTGATGCCACCATCTCTCTCTCTCCTCTCTTATTTCGTTTTGTCGCCGCTGTTATTGCCTCTAGCCGCCACGGTTGCTACTAGTACTGTTGCATCCTGATGCCATCCGCCGCCAATGGCCGCTACTGTTACCGTTTTCTTGGGCTGCTGTCGCCGCTACCCACCGCAAGTGGGAGTTGGATTTATTTTTCCTGAGCAAATAGGATGGGTGTGCGGGTTGTGTTGCTCATGTTCGGGTGCTGTGATGGTATAAGGCTGCCGGAGTGTCCATTGGCCAGAGATCCGAAGAAAAAAAAACCCACTGCCACCTCCGACCACCACATGCCGCCTCAGTGCGGCGGTGTGTGTGTGTGTGTGTGTGTAAGTGTGTGTGTGTGTGTGTTATTTACGTGAGTGTGTATTTGTGTATTTGTGTATTTTTGTAATAGTGTCGGTAATCAATAGAAAACTTGAAACCACCACCGTAAGGTGGTGGCTGCCGCCTCTTGTCGCCACCGGCTATCGTGTTGGGTGGAGGTGTGGTTTAATTGCGTTTAAACCTCGTTTGGGGGATGTTTGGACAACGTGGGACCAATGGAACCCTAATGGGCCCAAAGAAACCCTAGTGGGCCTAATGGAACCCTAATGGGCTAATAAGGCCCAATGTGACCTAAAAGCCCAACCAATGGACTAATGAACTAGTATTGGGTTGGAAAACCCTAATTAGGGTTTGGAAAACCCTAAGGGCATAAAACCCTAACTTGTGGAAATTGATCGGGATACACACTTGAAATATTAAATAATAATCATTGGCAAACTAACTTAAGGAAATAATGGACTTAATGGATTAAGTCCTTAATGGGTTAAGTAAGAAACTCTTAACCCTAATCATCATTTCATGTGAAAACCCTAAATTTAGGATTATGGGCTTGGACTTATCATGACTCATATTTGGGCCATCAGAATGGAATCGTGTATTCAGCACAATCACACCATATGACTTATTTAGTAAAGTGAGGGACTTAATGGATTAAGTCCTTAATGGGTTAAGTGAGAAACACTTAACTCTAATTGTCATTTTATGTGAGACCTTAATTTCACTTGGGCTTTGTATTGGGCCGTTCCATTAGACTTTGGTAATTGGATTATTAATGGACCATCCCAGAATGATCATATGGACTAAAATATGTTGATGGGCTTTAGGGTAAGGCCCATATGAGGGGTTAGGCCCAATTTGGAAAATTGGGCCATAGATGGACCATAGTCGAGGCCTTTATGATTATGTGATATTGAGCCATGGGAATACCAAGAGTTTGGACTAGAATGATTGAATGGGCCTTAAGGAAAGACCATGTAGAGGTCTGGGCCCAATTTGGAAAATTGGGCCACATGTTGGGCTTTGGCCCATTACTTGACTTTTGGGCCTTTGGAGTGTGAGTTAGACCTTGGGCTTGGAACCCAATTATTAATTGGGTGTTGTTTGATGTTAGTAGTTTGGGAGTCTATCAACCAACAGTTGGAGTTTCATCTGCGGGACTTCAGCAGTGTCAGGTGAGTTATCATCACTATACTCAAGGGTCTAAGGCATCAAGGTCGGCCCTTTGGATTGTTATCTGGTTATGTTAAGTTGGTATGATCTATTAGATCGGTATCCTAGAGGGTAGGATAATATTATGTGGTATGTGTTATGATATGTTAAATCGATATCCTAAAGGGTAGGATAATATTATATAGTATGTGGTATGATCTGTTAGATCGGTATCCTGGTAGATAGGATGGTATTATGTGCTATGTGGTATGATTCGGTAGATCGGTTGTTGTCTATAGACTGTTATGTGATTATCTGTTATATATATGTGCACATATTTGTTTGGCGGTTGAGACTTATCTGCTTTGTGCGAAAGCCAATAGACCTAGGCATTCTAACCTGTTGGTTGTGGGCCGTGAGTATTCCATCCCGAGGATGATTGGACTCATAGTATGTGGGCATCCCAACCTGTTGGTTGTGGGCCTGGGGTATTCCATCCCGATGATGATTGGACCCATAATATGTTGGCATTCCAACCTGTTGGTTGTGGGCCGAGGGTATTCCAACCCGATGGTTGACTGGATCCTTAGTATGTTGTTTATGATTATATGTGTATTGTTGTGGGTATGAGTATTTTGGGGGAACTCACTAAGTTTTGTGCTTATGGTTTTAGTTTATTGTTTCAGGTGCTTCAGATGACTTGGCAAAGCGAAGGCATGACCATACACATCCTCGTGTTTTGGACTTACGGTTTCTGGAATACTCTAATATTAAACTATTTTGAAAACATATGTAATAACTAATGACTTTTGGATGTTTGAAAAGGTGTTAAATTGGCTTGAATTTTACAGGTGTTACAGTATCAACCTTTATCTTCCTGGTTGTGTGACACCCTCGTGCGGTTGTTGTTCCTTTGCGTCGTTGTGGGGATGGTGTGGGTTGAGTTTTGCTAACCATCTCTTCTTCCTAGTCATCCAACTCATCGACAAGTTGGAATTGTTGTTGGGTTTGAGTTTGAGTTTGGGTTTGGGTTTGGAGTTAGGTTTGGATTTGAGGTTGATTTGGTGAATGTTGATCGGGATAAACACCAAAGTTTGAAAACATTTGTGGAGTAACATTTGGAACTTGGACCGGGTAATATTATCTAACATTTTGATATTAAAATTGTAGTGGAGATTGAATGTGAGTATCGAGTTGGAGACGATAAACTCCTTGTGACGATGAATCGATATCAAAAATGTTTCAAGTAAGGGTACTTGAACTCTAAACATGAGTTTTTTTTTTCTTCTATCGGAGGTTGGGGTTTGATTGTCGGAATTTTTTTTTTTGAAGAAAATAGAGAGAAATTGATTGGAGGTAAATGGATATAGGTATTTATAAAGGTTGTAGAGGGGTAAAAGAAATTACATTTTCAATGATACAGCTTTTTAACGGTTGTATTCAAAATAATAATAATAATAATAATAATAATAATAATAAATTAAATCTTCCTATCCAATCACCGGTGGAGCTAGAACACGACAACCCTTCCCCTTGGCTTCTTCCCGCGCAGCGCTACCCGCAGCCACAATGCGGTGTTCGGCGGAGCGGAACGCCCCACGCCTCCTCCCCGCACCGGCTCCTTCCGACCTTACTAGGGTAAAGTAATGTGCAGTTTCTCGCATAGTTTAACTTTATAATCGTTCAAACAATTTAAATGTAATAGACTCATTAGATACTCGAAATCCATTCAATACTCGAAATCGAATCCATTCAATACTCGAAATCGATTTAATCTATTTTAAGTCGAGCTCAGCTTGCGCTCAAACTATTCGAATATATTATTGATCGAAACTCAAATATTAAAATACTTGGTTCATGAAAATGTAACCTTAATAGACCTTAGTTAAATTATGTTTTTTTTTCTTTTCATTTATTTATTTATATGTATATAACTCTTTAGCTATGATTTGTGAATTTTCCAAATCCAACCAACCGTTTACACTATGAAACCTCGGCGAGCCCCGTCGATTTTGAAAGATAAGAACGAAAAAGAATAAAATCATCAGAAGAAGTATCGTTGGTGTGCATGAATGTCCTCCACGTATTACCCTATGTCTGCCACGTGTTATCTTCCTATGACACCTAGGCACTCTAGTTCTTCCCTTTTCATCTGCCTCTCTTCCATTCAGAATACAACCGAAGAAAGCTTCTACCTTCTCCACGATACACAACTCAGAAATCGCTCCAACAATCTACGAAAATGGCAGAACCAACACACGATCCTCCTTCATCATCGGAAATGTCTGAAACAACAACTCACCCTCATTCTCATTCATCAACAGGTCTCTCTCTCTCTCTCTCTCTCTCTCTCTCTCTCTCTCTCTCCACGCACGTATTTAATCAATTAATTAATACAGACGAATTGCATCAAGATCATGGTAATTACTCCATGAAAGACGTAATAATGTGGAGGAAAAAGCGAGTTAGTTTAGGGGTGGTGGCCACCGCGACGGTGTTATGGGTGGTGATGGAAGTTTACGGCTTCAATTTCATCACCGTCGCTTCATGGATCGGCATCTTTCTTGTTTCATCTCTTTTCACTTGGGCTAATATTTATAAGCTCATTTACAAGTAAGTCATTTCATCGAACACTTGGCGTTCATGGATTTTCCACTTATAATTCTATTGGTTATTCCACAGAGAGGAGCCGAGTATGTCGGGGCTAGGGATATCAGAGAAGACAGTCACCGGAATTGCAAACTGGATAAGGGTTTCCGGCGAGGAGGCGATGAGGTGGGTGTTTAAAGTTGGTGCTCAAAGCGAGTGGTATGTTTTTGCGGCGGCGGTTGTTGGACTGTGGCTACTTTCCGTCATTGGCAGTTGTTCAGACCTACTTACTCTTCTATACACAGGTATGTAGCTATTTACCTTATGCCCACCAACTGTTTGATTTATTGTCGTGAGATAATGATGATATGAGTTGGAGTTGTGTGCAGGAACTATGGTGGGTATGAGTGCGCCTGTGATTTGGATGAAATATGATGATAAGATAAGGGAGCATGGGGAGAGGTTGCAGATGCAGAGTATGAAATTCTACAGTACGATGAAGAAGAATGTGCAGAATCTAATGGATAAAGTCAAAGACAAAGTCAACTCACCAACAAAGGAGATGAAGGAGAAGAAAGTTGAATAGAACTATCATGATTTATGACGATTGTATTTGTCTAGTATGTTAAGGTGTCGATGTTTTGAAATAATGTTGATGTAAATATATATAGTTCTTTATAAGGGTCCATATCTATTTTCATTGGCAAAACTAGATTACATGTTTTATTCACGTTTATGAATTTGAGGTGTATTAAAGATTATGTACCTTTGTCATTGAGGCATTTCATCGAACAGGTTGCTTGCGTCTTTGAGACTTTCTTCACACCAAGAAAACGAATCTCGATCAGATCTCCGATTTCTAACGAGTTGTGTTGGATTTTGTTGTTATATACACATGAAATTCGAGCAAAGTTCAGGATTATTATATCAGAAATTGCTCGAACTCAAAGTCGCTGCATCTCGAAGAACACTATTGACGAATCTTGTGATGATTAATCCAGGAAGATGCATGTGTGAAAGCGTTTCTGTTTTAGAATTTGCGAAGTAAACTGATTGAAAAACCAGAGTCCCTAACGAGTAGACTAGCGTGTGTGCGCGTTAAAATGGAGTTCAGTTTCAACTTCATTGATAATCATTTTTGTTTTGATTTTTATATGTTAGAAAGAGGAGACTTTTTTTTTACCAAATAAAAATAAAAATTGTATTTTTTAATGTGACTGTTCTTGTACTTGAACCGATATAACCGAAATGCGTATCCGTATCCTTTTATTCACAAAGGATGACGATGACAATGCGAAACCCAAATGGAAACACAAATCGGTAGATGGAAAAGAAACATAAGGAAGATCAAAATGGTCAACGGGACTGAAAGTGGAAAATACTAAAATGCGTATCCGTATCCTTTTATTCACAAAGGATGACGATGACAATGCGAAACCCAAATGGAAACACAAATCGGTAGATGGAAAAGAAACATAAGGAAGATCAAAATGGTCAACGGGATTGAAAGTGGAAAATATTAAAATGCGTATCCGTATCCTTTTATTCACAAAGGATGACGATGACAATGCGAAACCCAAATGGAAACACAAATCGGTAGATGGAAAAGAAACATAAGGAAGATCAAAATGGTCAACGGGACTGAAAGTGGAAAATATTAAAAGAAGTGTGGCCGTCTATAATGAAAAATAAGTAGTAAGATGAAAAAATGGGCAAAAGGAAGGCAAAAATGAACAAAAGAAACTTAAAGTGATAAATATTATAAGACATGTGACACACGAAGAACGACACATGTCCTAATAAGGATGTCAACAGGGGCAAACGGGACAATCCCCCACCCCACCCCCGTAATTTCCAGCCTCGCCACCCCCGCTCCCGCCCTAATTGATTGTGATTTTTTTTATTTGGTTAAAAGAAGTTATTTTTTTGGTTTAAAGAAGCTATTTTTTGAGTTAAAAACACTTATTTATAGGGATGAGCAAATGAACTGACCTGGGAACCGAACTTGATGGAAAATAGGAACCGAACCGGACTGCTAGTTCTATAGCTTTCGGTTCCTACCGGTACTTCTTGTCGTGTCTTCAATGTTGGAACCAGTCATCGATATATAGCAACATATAATTCTAGTTTTTGCTGGTTTACCGGTTTTTTTCGGTTCTCCTGGTTCCCGGTTCCAAAAATCCACAAAAATATTGTCCCAGTTCCGGCCCGACCGGTTTCATCGGGTTCTGGCCAGTTCCTCAGTCCATATGTTCACCCCTACTTATTTATAACATAATTTTACATGTAAAAACAAAAATGTTATCACATCTCAAAAACGTTATACTGACAATTTAAAAACGTGTATTTTTATTGATTTTTGGAAATTCAAAATCATTATATATATATATATATATATATATATATATATATATATATATATATATATATATATATATATATATATATATATATATACACGGGGCCCCCATTAGGTGTTCAGAATGAGACTGCCTACCCCCGTCCCCGCTTTCGAAATTAAAACGGAGGTCAACCTTCGATTTTTTTAACAAATACCCCCATATAGGATCGGTGTCCCACAAGATTTTTTTGACATCCCTATGTCACAATTGACCCCACCTAAAAAGCCAGCACAAAGGAACGAAGAGGGAAAGAAAAAGAAAATGTGATTCACATAAAAACGGAACTAAAAAGAAACAGAGAGACAAAAGAAAACCAAAAATAATGTCAAGGATTAAATATAACAAACAAAATAGTTGAGAAAAAAAACTATAAAAAAAAAAAAAAAGACAAAAGGGATAAAAAAAAAAAAAGGAAATGAAAGGACTAAATAGCACAAACAATAAAATATTGGTAGCTACTATGAATGACCAAGAAGTATACTGTAACAACCATGTCTATTAATATAATATAGTAATAGTAATATTTACTATATGATATTTTTATTTATAAAGTATTCTGAACTAAATTCCAATTCTATATAAGTGTATATAATGTCACAAATTCATTTGATTTCTGATAATTGACTATTTTATAAACTTAAATTATATATATATATATATATATATATATATATATATATATATATATATATATATATATATAATTTAAAATTTATGACATACCTAAATTATTTTAAATGAACCACCTTAATATTTTTGATAAAAAAAATTTATAATTCAGATTTTTAAAGCTCACATGTTGTACTTTAATAACCCAATATTTATTAAAATATAATCTAATATTCATCGTCCAATACAAGTTAAACTGAAAAATAACAATAATAATAAACATAAACCACAAATCAACAAGGTTGTTTCAGAGCACATGACACTTCAACCCTTCACAGTCGTTGATCCAATTTTGCCTATGGGTTGTTGCAACCGCCGATAAATTATTCTACATTGTTAACTTTATGTGCATTAAATAAAATATGTGAAATTTCTATTTTCAATTCCATGAACATTAAATTCATTGTGGACCACAATCATGAATTGATAGTAATACACTTCAATGTAGGCCCTAGGTTTAATTGCATTCTATTACTGTTGTTTTTTTTTGTTTAAATTATTGTTTGTTAATATTTATTTCATAAACATTAAAGCTATTGAATGTTGGGTAATACTATTTTTTTTTCACTTTTCTTATTGTTCCATGATTCCACAATAAGATTTTTATTGTTTCAAACTTTCAATGTTATAAAGTATTACTAATGATATAAGTTTGACGATATATCAAGATATAAGACATTGTCGGGTACAATTGTAAGATTTTTGTTTTCTGATACATTTCGACTCGATTCAAATCCACGACTAGTATTTTTGATTTTTATTTAAATTTTCTATCGGTTTTATTAAAATAGTAAACTTAGTGGTTTTACATTCTAGGCTTGCCTATATATATATATATATATATATATATATATATATATATATATATATATATATATTGTTGAATTATAAGTGTTAATATTACAAACTTATAATTATATCCTTTCTAAGTATCCTTTTGTTAATAATTGATTATTCATTTGTTTATATATATTGCTTGTATATATTAATGTTTTGTGCAGGAGGATATATCTTGAACATTTTGTGAATCTATTTGACTGAAATAGTAGTATATTAAAATGGTGTAACATGCGAATCTATTTGGATACTTGATGACCCGTATAGTCTGTATATCATATATATTTGATTATGTATGAGAGTGTGAAAGATATACGAGTCTATCCTCTTCTCTGTTCATATCGTCTTTATCTATTCATAGAGTCTTGTTCTTACTTCGATTCTTGTTTTGATTCATGTAGTTGTATGAGAGTAGATTAGATGAGAGAATCTGTAGTGAGGTTTATCTGTAATGAGAGGAGTGATTTGTAGAGAGGTTTTGTTATGTAACTATACTTGAAAACCTTCTGGTTCTTAATAAATAAGAACTGTTGATGCTGTGATTTCTTGTGTTCAAGTTTCTTTTGATGGTATCAGAGCATGGTTACGTTGGTTTGTGATCTGTTGTCATCTAGATCAAGTTAGGGTTTAGATCGAGTTAGGGTTTCAGGTCATTTAGCTTAGATCGAGTTACGGTTTCAGATCTTCGATCTAGATCTGGTTCTGATTTGGTTTATTCTTCATTTGGTGTTCGTTAGATTTGAACAGATCTAGGGTTTGTTTAGATCTGTTTAGATCGTAAAATTGTGAAGAAATCGTCAACCTGATTGTTCTCTTGTCACGTCTTAAGAGTAAACGATCAAGATAGTAGTAAACGTTTAGGGTTAACATTGTGTTAATCTTAACAGCCAACGCTATCTTGACGGTCAACATTAAGACTGTGCAAACAAGGTAATAAATCAGGTTGGTTCTGGCATTTGAATGCCCGTTTCGGTGTTCAGCGGTGAATCTGTGTTTCAGATTCATCGGAACTACATTGCTGGTTGCTGAGCTTGTTTTTTGAGGATCACTGTAAGTTTCGCACGCTTTCTAGTCTTTAACTCTTGATAGACCAGTTTCTTTCCTTATGATCTTAGTGTTCTTATCTGGGATTCTAGAAACTGTTGTAAAAAGTGTGATTGTTCTTTTTTTGGTTTGGTTTTCTGAACATATTTGATTTCTTGATTGGTTATTTGTTTGATCATGGGTGATACACCACCAGAATCATCTAGTAAAACTAATGTTGTTGATTTTGATGATCCTCTTTTTTTACATCCATCGGATCATTCTGTAACAACTATTATAAGTTTCAAATTGCTTGGTACTGAAAACTTTAGGGTTTGGAAAAGTTCAATGACTAGGGCTCTTAAAGCCAGGAACAAACAAGGTTTTATAGAAGGTACTGAATTAAAAGATAATAAGGATGCTATTAAATCTCTAAAGTGGGACAGAGTTAATGCTATTGTATGTTCTTGGATTGTTAACTCACTTTCTGAATCTATTTACATTGGGCATGCTTGTTCTGAGTTTGCTTTAGATGTTTGGAATGAACTTTGTGAAACTCATTTTAAGGCTGATGGTTCTGTTGTTTTTAACATTCATCAACAAATTAATGGGCTCACATAAGGGAGCATGTCTGTTTCAGATTTTTTAAATAAGTTGGATGGTTTATGGAAAGAGTTTGATGGCTTAACAAAGTGTCCAGATTGCACTTGTGAAGCTGCTACTCATACTAAAAATCATTCAAAGCTCATGAAACTTATGCAATTTCTCAATGGTCTTGATGATTCATATAACACAGTTAAAAGTCATATTCTCATAATGGAACCTTTACCTGATGTTAAAACTGCTTTTTCAATTGTTTCTAGAGAAGAGTCTAATCAAAAGCATGGAAGTGTTTCTGTGTTATCCACTAAAATTCAAAATTCTTCTGCTTTTGCTGGTAAAATTACTGATAATAAGAAATTTAAAGGAAGAAATCAGAATTTAATATGTAAAAATTGTGGAATAAAGGGTCATACTATTGAGAAATGTTATAAGCTTATTGGGTATCCTAAGGATTTTAAACCCAAGTCTGAGTTTAATAAGTCACCAGCTGTTACTGTGACTGGTACTTCTTCTCATGTTATTGAAAGTACAAATGCTAATGCTTCAGTTGTTTCTTCTAATAAGTCTGGTCATCATTTTTTAACAAGTGATCAATACTTAAAGTTGATGTCTCTTCTTCATGAAAAAGAGTTATCAGAAGGTGTATCTGCTAATGCTAATATGGCAGGTATATCTTGTAATAATGTTTTTTTAAATAAAATAAAATGGGTTGTTGATTCAGGAGCTAGTCAACATATGACTGCTACTGATTCACAATTTTCAGATGTTGTGGATGTTTCCAAACTTAATCTAAGAGTTGATCATCCTAATGGTTCAACTGCTAAAATAGATAAGATTAGAAACATTATTCTTTCTGATTCTATTAGTATGTCAGATGTCTTTGTTATACCTGATTTTCATGTTAATCTTTTGTCTGTTCACAAGATATGTAAAGAAAATAAGTGTAGAGTTGTTTTTGATGAAAATAACTGTTATGTTCAGGATTCACTGTCAATGGAGAATGTGATGACTGGTAAAGAATCTGGAGGTCTTTATTATTTGGAAAATCAATTGTTAGGTAGGTCAAATTCTGTTGTTAATTGTCATAAATGTTTTATATCAAAATTAACATGGCATAATAGGATGGGACATCCTGCTGATAAAGCTCTAAGTACTTTAAAATCAGTTTTAAATTTTGATAATGAATCAGTTATGCCATGTGAGGTTTGCCATAAGGCTAAACAAACTAGGGAACCTTTTCCTTTGAGTGAACATAAGTCCTTTTGTCTGGGAGAACTTGTTCATTTAGATGTTTGGGGTCCATATAAAGTTGCTGCTATTGGTGGTTTTAAATTCTTTCTTACTATTGTAGATGATTTCACTAGAGCTACATGGGTTTATTTGATGAAATCTAAGGATGAAGTATTTGGTTGTTTTCATGAGTTTGTTATGATATTGGAAAATCAATTTAATGCTAGTCTAAAAGTTATTAGATCTGATAATGGAACAGAATTTGTTAATCAAAAAATGAATAGTTTTCTTAAAGCCAAAGGAGTTGTTCATCAGACTTCTTGTGTTCACACTCCACAACAAAATGGAGTGGTAGAGCGGAAGCATAGGCATTTATTGAATGTTGCTAGGACTTTGCATGTTATTTCAAGCTGGCTTGCCTAAAATTTTTTGGGGAGATTCTATTTTAACTGCAGTTTTTTTAATAAATAGAATGCCTTCATCTGTTTTAAATGGTAAAACTCCTTTTGAATTAATCTATAATCTTGTTCCAGTTTATGACAAAATTCATGTGTTTGGATGTTTAGCCTTTGCAACCAAGTTAAACAATACTGATAAATTTTCTGAACGCTCTGAGAAATGTATTCTTATTGGGTATTCGAATGTTAAAAAAGGTTACAAATTATTTAGTCTTGATAATGGTTTTTGTTTCTTTTCCAGGGATGTAAAATTTTATGAATCTATCTTTCCTTTTAAGTTGGCTTCTAAATCAAATGAAGATTCTCAATTTCTTGAGAAAACTGTTTTTAATAATAATGATCCATTTTCCAATGATGAGCTATTATTTTCTCAAAAATTTGATAAAAATCAAACTAGTGGTGAATTAGGGAGTAACAATCAGGATGGTGATACAGTTGTTGATCAACCATCTGGTGCAACTGATTTTGATGTGGATGGTAGTTCTAGTTTAAATGCAACAACATCTAATCAGGAGGGTACTCATGGTTGTGAAACATCTGGTTCGCAACCAGAGATTGTTGTATCCATTCCTATTAATAGTTCTGAGGAATATTTAGATAATAATGTTGTAACTTCTGATTCTCAGTTTCTAGGTATTAGAAAATCTAATTGTGAGTCTAGATTTCCTCAAAAATTTAATGATTTTGTCATAGAAGGAAAGTATAAATATGGGATTGAAAGATCTGTCAATTATTCTTTTCTTAGTCAAGATAATAAATGTTTTGCAACACGCTTAAATAAATCTATTGAACCACAATCTTATTATCAAGCATCTTTGGATCCTAATTGGATAAATGATATGAATGAAGAAATTGAAGCTTTGTATAGAAATAATACTTGGGAAATTTGTGATTTACCTGCTGATAGGAAACCTATTGGTTGTAAATGGGTATATAAAATAATGTACAAATCTAATGGTGAAATAGAGAGATTTAAGGCAAGGCTTGTAGCTAAGGGATATAATCAAAGAGAAGGTATATATTTTGATGAGACATTTTCACCTGTTGCAAAAATGGTTTCTATCAGAATTGTTATTTCTCTTGCAATTAATTTTGATTGGAATTTGTTTCAACTAGACATAAATAATGCTTTTCTTTATGGTGAATTGGATGAGGATGTTTATATGACATTGCCACTTGGTTACAATAATAAAAATAATAGTAACAAAGTTTGTAAGTTGTTGAAATCATTATATGGGTTAAAGCAGGCTCCTAGGAAGTGGAATGAAAAATTATGTGGTTTTTTACTTGAATTTGGTTTTGTTCAGAGTGTGAATGATTTCTCATTATTTATAAAGGCTTCTAATGGTGATATTGTTATATTACTTGTATATGTTGATGCCATAATTTTGAGTGGTAATTGTGATAAAGAAATAAATAAAGTCAAAGATTTTTTAAAATCTAAATTTTTAATCAAAGATTTGGGAAAATTAAAGTATTTTTTGGGAATTGAAGTAATAGACATTAATAAAGGTGTTTGTTTAAGTCAGAGAAAATATTGTATGGAATTATTACATGAATTTGGTATGTTAGGTTGTAAACCTGTGAAGACTCCTCTAGACTGTAATGTTGTAGTTAGAGGAGAAGGAATTGATGCTAATGATACATTGGTACAAAATATTGTTCTTTTTCAAAAGTTGGTTGGAAAACTCATTTATTTGACTATTACTCGTCCAGATATTTCATATGTTGTTCAAGTTTTGAGTCAGTTTATGCATTCTCCAAGAAAATCTCATTTTAATGTTGTTGTAAGATTACTTAGATATTTGAAGTTAAATCCTGGAAGGGGTTTTTTAATTACAAAAGGAAATCTAAATTTAAAAAGTTTTGTTGATGCTGATTGGGCTAAGTGCTTAGTATCTAGAAGGTCAGTTACATGGTATGTTGTATTTCTTGGAAATACAATTGTTTCTTGGAAAAGTAAGAAACAAGAAACTGTTTCTAGATCTTCTACTGAATCAGAATATAGGGCACTTGGTGTTATTTCTTGTGAAATTATGTGGATTTTAAAAATACTGTTTGCTGTTGGGTTAAAAGATTTAACTCCTGTTTCAATTTTCTGTGACAATGAATCAGCAATAAAACTTGTACATAATCCAGTTTTTCATGAGAAAACAAAACATTTTGATGTTGATACTCATTTTATAAGAGATAAGGTATCAAAAGGAGTAATTGAAGTTCATAAGGTGAGTTCATATTTTAATCTGGCAGACATTTTTACTAAACCTTTGGGGGTTGCTCAACATGAATGGATTTGTAAAGGGTTGGGTCTTGTTGATCCATTCCAGAATAAGTATTGAACTTATTTGAATTATAAGTTTGAGGAGGGGTGTTGAATTATAAGTGTTAATATTACAAACTTATAATTATATCCTTTCTAAGTATCCTTTTGTTAATAATTGATTATTCATTTGTTTATATATATTGCTTGTATATATTAATGTTTTGTGCAGGAGGATATATCTTGAACATTTTGTGAATCTATTGGACTTAAATAGTAGTATATTAAAATGGTGTAACACGCGGATCTATTTGGATACTTGATGACCCGTATAGTCTGTATATCATATATATTTGATTATGTATGAGAGTGTGAAAGATATGCGAGTCTATCCTCTTCTCTGTTCATATCGTCTTCATCTATTCATAGAGTCTTGTTCTTACTTTGATTCTTGTTTTGATTCATGTAGTTGTATGAGAGTAGATTAGATGAGAGAATCTGTAGTGAGGTTTATTTGTAATGAGAGGAGTGATTTGTAGAGAGGTTTTGTTATGTAAGTATACTTGAAAACCTTCTGGTTCTTAATAAATAAGAACTGTTGATGTTGTGATTTCTTGTGTTCAAGTTTCTTTTGATATATATATATATATATATATATATATATATATATATATATATATATATATATATATATATATATTAAAACTCCATAAAAAATCAATTGCTCTACAAATTAAGCCGAACCATTTAAAGAAAATATACAAAGAATCAAGTTTTCAACCATTTTGTTGTATTAACCAAGAAACTCTAATTCTTACCCAAATTTTATTTTTTCTAGTTTTTATTATTTAATAATATTTTTTATAACTTTAGATCATTAAAACTAAAAAAACAACTACTAAATGGACCATAATACGCTTCTTTATAAATTGCAACAATCATTCACCTAATGGTTCCAATTTCATCTATATCATTGTCTCCATCTACCACATCACCTTCCACGCCACTAGTTTCAACCCCATCACCATCTCCAATACTTCTACTATCATCTCTTTTCCCAATTCCAACAAAAACACCATCTTTATTACCAGAAATCATGTAGGAAGGATAGGGTTTGTGGCGAAGATCTGGATACAACCTTGGATCGTGATATCACTTTCCGAACTGATATTTCTACCCTAAATCTGGGTTACAAGAAATTCAGCCTAGGATAATCCAAGTGGACACTTATGTTTCTAGGCACAGAAAACATAAGCCAATATGCTAAACGGTTCTATGAATGTGTGATGAAAACGAGAGCTAAAGAACGTAACCCCTTCTGTATAAAAGGAGCCCTTTATATATTAAACAAGATTAGGGTTTCATTAGGGTTGGGCCGTCATTAGTTGCATTGGAAGCAAGTAATATTAATCCGGATTAGGGTTACCAAAACTAACGAGTTTCGTTAGTTTTAGCATAATCACCCTCAAGAAATTGAGTTTTCCATTATGTTCCCACATGCAAAATTCAGTGAGGTTTTGGGGCGCTGCCCCTTGGACCCCGCTACGGGAGCTGCCCCTAGACCCCGCCAAAGGGGCGCTGCCCCTTTGGAAACCCTGGACCCAGGGGCGTTGCTCCCGAACCCCCGACTAGTCGTCGAACCGGCTCTAATTCGATCTTATACATGCGTGCACTCCGCATTACTCCATACATATATTAGAGTACAAATTATGAAGCCCCTTAGCTCACATGTTAGTTCTAGTTACTTAAAATGACATGGTGACACTAAAATCACCAATAACTCAAACATGTTTTAGCTCTTTCCCCCGAAAAATTTACATTTTACAAATCAAACATCACATAGTTCTTATTCGTAATGGCGGGACAAAAAATTGCAACCTTTTTTTTCCTATTGACACCAATTCTAGTCCATTGCACACCATGTTCCATCTTTTTGGATGGGACAATAAATATGTTTGACTTTTGAAAGCTGAATTCTTTTTTCTTGTTTGATATCAATTATGCAGAACACTAGATAAAACAATTTAAAGCTTGGAGATGGAACTAGCAGTCGTGAGGGCAATGCAAGATTCTATACTTATTGGATCCCTATATCTCATGATTTGTTGTTACCTGAGCCCAGCAAACATTCAATACAATTGTAGTTTAAGAATCTCAGTGTAACTACACTAGCTTGAAAAATCAAGTTACTAGGGGTTTATGATCAAGAAACACAAAGATAAATCTCAACAAATTCACGTGAACAAATCGGTCAAATTATTAATGAAGATGGAGAGGGAAAATAGGAATAAAGCAAAAGTACAACTACCTGGTGTGTCTTATAGCAAGAAGGAACTGATGCGTCTTATTGCAAGAATGTGCGATAGGGAAGAATGAGGAAGATATCAACGATCATGAGGAAGAGGGAAGGTAAATCCAAACGTGTGAAATGTTGATATGCCCTGCCATTTATTAGAAGTAAGGGCATTATGGTCAATTTATTGTTTTTATTCAATTATAATGATTTAAGGTCATAAAAAAGGATTATAAATTATTGAAAATCATTAAAAAAAGATTTGAGTAAATATGATATTTTATAACATTAGAAAGGACAAATATGATATTTAGATGTTAGGCCGGGTAAATATGATACTTTACCATTTAATAAGGACATATAAACTATGTCGCAAAAACATAACTCCAATTAACTAAAAAGGTCGAATGGTCAAAGATTATTACCCATTTCAAGTTACAGTGACATTTCATTTTCTAGTGATTGAGAATAAAAAAAAAAGGAGAAAATTATATAATATAACACTTTAAAACATAAATTGTTGTGTATGAAAAATACTGTTGTGTACATTATATTCATTATACATGAATAAAAATAAGAATAAGCATACAAAACCAATCTCGAGTATTTCAATCGCATAGAGGTATATAAAATTATATGGATGTTTATTCTTATTTTTAGTGACATGTTAGGATTTAGGAATAATAATAGTTGTACTAGTGACATATTTTTATTCCTCACCTGCTCCAATCTCCACATTCACGAACGATTGAACGAAGGATAAAGATTAAGGAGTTAAGGACTGATCTTCGAAGGAAGCAACATTAAGAACTCACGATTTAATCACTCATCGGGCCGATCCTCAACCGCTCCTCATCCGCTCATCGTTGTTCGCACTCACTCTTGTCAGCTTTGACGTTTTTGACCTACCTTCCTTTCCCTCTACGGTAAGTAACAATCTAAACTCTACAGTATGTTTGAACAATTGCACTTTTCATGAATGTTTTGATTTTTAGAGTTTTATTTGGATGTTTATGACTTTATGTTTAATGTTTATTTTGGATGTTTATGACTTTATGTTTAATGTTTATGACTTTTAGACTTCATTTTATATGGATTTTCAATTTCATCTTAAAATGTGTTTCTTATTAAATGGGTTATACGGGTTGGGTTCGACCCACTGACACGTGAACCCGCCAACCCATATATTTATACAGGTTATATGGGTTGGGTTGGGTTGATGTTTCCAACCCGTCAACCCGTGACCCGCCAACCCATATATTATATGCATTGGGTTGCGTTTCTGAATTTCAACCCGCTAACCCGTCAAACCGTGACCCGCCAACCCGAACCCAACCCAATTGCCAGGCCTACAGGACTTTTGGGAATTTCCCGAGCTCTGGCACATATTACCAAATTACTTTACAAAATTATACCATCTAAATGAGATAATTGTTTATTTAGTATTTGACCATCTAGCAATGGTATCAAATTACTTTCAGTGAGAATCTTCTTTCTTATAGGGACCATATCGGGTGTAAGACACGTGTTTTATTTTAAGGTGCTGTTTGTTTTTTTGAAGTAAAAATCCATAAAATCTGCAGACCACCTCTACAACCCTCTACAGTAGAAGAGGTGGACAAAATGGATGCAGACTGTAAATGTCACACCCCAAAACCAAGAACGGCGGAAACGTTCTGGGGCGGAGGACGTCATTTACAGTATCACAACAATGAAAAGTAGTAAACAAGCAACAACATCATCCATTGCATTAATAATATAATTTTAATACAAGTGTGTTTTGTCAATATATAATAGACACTAAAGAATAAATCAAAATGAAAGATGCATCTTGAACGAGCACCATCTTCTCTGAACCTTGCATTGGTACCTGTCTATGGTTGACCTGAGGATACAAGTTATTTTGAAAGAGGGTATCAGCTTTAAAGCTGGTGAGATCATAAGTATTTTAGTGTCTTAATTTGTATGTAAGTATTTGTATGTATATGAACTGTAAGTATTGAAAATGTATATGAATTGTAATTACGAAAATGTTTTGAATGATCCTAGGAAGCCCTATGTTTCCTACTAATCGTATCCTTCTACCAAGGAATCTAGTGTCTATGTGTGTCTCTTGTAAGAGTGTGTATTTTCCCAAATCTGACTATCATTAACCAAAAATATAGTTTCTACATTACCGTGCGTCGTGTCAAAATTCACGGAGTGAATGTAATGGGAAAATGAAGTAGTACTATGGTGTAGTGTCGAACTACAACCGTACTAATTACCTTAAGTCTAGGGTAATTTTGTGAGTACTGTAGGATTTGTAATATGCGACTACTTCTGTACTCCTATTGCCTTATTTGAGGGATAAGGCATAATGTGATGGCTAGATCCCAGGCTAGACGCTCCCCTGTCAAAGGGATTTTGAGACCTTTACACGCCCATGCATATATGCACGCCGTGACACATCCACATTACTATGATCATGTATACCCGATATAACTATCACAATTGTGTTGTGATTCATCGGTATAGTTAGATCCTGAACTCGTTCCATGCTATAGCACCTAGTGATGTCTGTCCTATCATCGTATATGTAAGCGTACTCATGTAAGTGTAATCATGTAAATGTACTCATGAAGACGTACTCATGTAGATGTATCTATGTATTAGTATAGTAATGTACTGTGTGCACTAGCTATAACGTGTGTTCTCTCTCTATCTAGCATGTATAGTAATGTACTGTGTGTACTAGCTGTAATGTTTGTTCTCTCTCTATCTAGCAAGCATTGACTCCTGAATGAACTGGCTCATTGTATGATATCGTGTTCTAGTAATAGTTCTAGTATCTTCCTAAACTACCCATATGGTAGCTTATTAGTAATGTAACTGTTACGTATGAACATGGATGTATACCCTTGCTACCCAAGGGCATTGGATGAACTGGAAGGACCTTTATGACTATATATGTACATATGATATATAACTAATATTTAAACAACCTTCGGAAGGATACCCGATGTCCCACCAGACCACATCTCAAGCGCGAAAAGGAAATAGGGTGGATAGCCTTCCTAAGTCTTTTAAATATTTCTTATTTAACTATACATATAGAGGCATGCAATTGATAATATAAAAGCATAAAATAAGTTTTGTAAAACCTTTGATCATAATTATTATCTAAGAAAAGATCGACTTGATGTCAATCTATAAAACGGTTTGAAAGCATGGGTTTGATAAAACAGTTTAAGTATAAATAAACATTTATTTGAAACACAATTGTAAATGAGTTTGAAATGGAACATACAGAGTAAAATGTACAGTTTAATAAGGAGTTTTAAACATATGAAGTGTTTATAAAAATCATTTGAAGGAAACTGTTTGGTAAAACGGCTAATGAGTAGCCAATCATTTGAATGCTGCTTATCAATCACATGTGATTGATATAATAACTAGCATGATTCTACTTGTATCCCCCCCCCCCCATAAAACATTTAAAAACAGTTAAAACATTGATTAAGGGGTATGAACTCACCTGTAGCGAGTGTTTTGGATGAAAGTGTCGGATAGGCTGCTAAGTGTCAAGCTGAGACTTGAACACACACGTGGATCCTAGTTAACATATAATATCACATATATGAATCCAATTAGTGTTTAAAACAACTGACTATTGAATTGGGACCACCTTAGGGACTAGTAAACACTTATATTGAAGTGTCACAACCATATATGATCGTATGAAGGGTTATAAGGCTATACAAGAAAGTGTATGGCCAAAATACACACTATATGTGTGTGTGCAGCCAGGAGTGCGGCCAGGTGTGCTGCCAGCACGTGTGTGCCACCATGTGTGCGGCCAGAAGGTGTGTGCTGCCAGAAAACATGGTGTTCTTGGTGAAAAATGTTACCTTTCCGGATGATACTTGAGAGGATTTTCGGGTCCTTGCTTTGTAGAAGTCTAAGAAATGATCAAAATGACCAAGGGTAATATATATAGGAGGGTGAGTGCGGATGGAGGTGTGTGTGGTTGGCCTGTGTGCGGCTGGCTGGCCGCACACACCTGGTTTGGTGTGTTTGGCCCGAATTTTCGATGCTACACCCAATTTAATCCATCCTCCGATATGTAACTCAATTATACTAAGCTTTAAGCACTCTTTTAGACCCAAAACTTCATTATAAAATAGCAAAACGAAGCTAACTTTGATAAAAGTGAAGAATGTAAGCTAGAAATTTCGGGTAGTCACATCATCCCCCTGTTAGAGGGAATTTCGTCCCGAAATTAGAATTTAGGTAAGGAAGTAGGTACGAATGATCGAGTCATGAGGTGGGGAACTTCCTAATAGATTTTTTCTCGCACTCCTAAGTGAAATCGGGTCCTCGGTTGGTATCCCAACGAACCTTCACTAACGGGCGACGGCGTTGCTTCGTCCGCTTGACCTCTCAGTCGAGGGTCACTACGGTCTAATACGAAGGCGTGGATCTTGACGGGTGGACTTACAAGAGTCCTTAGGGAAAGGTATGGTTTCAAGATCGAGACGTGAAGGGTAAAATGTACGTTACCGAGTTCGCCGAGTAGATTTAGTCTGCGAGGTATAGGACCGATTCTGGTAAGAATCTCGGGGGTCCTGACTAACTTGGATTTAGCTTTCCACGCGAAGCGAAGCGCATTAAGCCATTCCCAAAGTGAGTTTTCCTAAAGAACTTGGTCTCTCACTTGGAATTTCCAAGGTTTCTTTTTCTTGTTTAACTTCCCAGTCAAGGGCCACCCCCTGCTGGGTCAAAGTCGTAAAGGTTTCTGTGATTTGCGAGGAGTTCTAGATGAACTATGACAGTAGGTCTGTAAGACCTGGAATTTGGCGAATTCCGGTCGGCGTCCCTAATGTCGACAAATTCTCAACGGTTTTGATAAATTGACAAAGTACTCATGAATTTCCACATCACTAAGAGTGTGTCTTAGGAAATTTTGACTCTTCAATTCCAAAACTCGTGTTCAAAGAACTTTGCGAAAAGTATCTCTGAGGGTAATGTTTCCGCGGGTTCCTTCTTACTACGAGGGAAGATAAGTAAGTCGTTACATGGAGAATGACGAACTGATCCAAGTAAGAAAGACAGACTCTGTTCATTAAACTCATGAATGCTTCAGGCGTATTGGTCCTATCCGGGGGTATCACTACGGACTCGAAGTGTCCGCATCGAGTTCGGAAGGTAGTCTTCCGGACATCCTTCCCTCACACTCAAACTGGTGATATTCAGACCTCAGGTCCATTTCTGAAAGTGATTCTTTCCTTGCGTTTTCTCAACAGCTTCATCTATGCGAGGCAGAGACAACGATTTCTAATGGAAAATCCTGACGGAGTCCTCGATATCTGAGGTACATACGATGCAATCCGTCAACCTTTGGAAGAATAAGACCGGGGCTCTCCAGGGTGAGAAGCCTAGTCTTCGAATTCTATTTATGTGTAGTTTGCTAAGTTGTCCGGACTGTTCTTGTATCTCCGTAGGTGTTTAGACTGTAGGGTGATCTGTTTACAGGAGTCATACTGGGTTCAAAGTTTGTTCACATGACGATGTGATTAATCATAGTCTTGGGCAGTCCTACGTCCTGAAGTTCATATTAGAATTTGTAATTGGTTCAACGATCACTATATCGTGTATACGAGTCGTATATAATTAAAATTGAAAAGGTAGTCGAATAACTAATTCTTCTTTAAGCTCATATCTCATCGAGGAAAAGAAGTTAAAGTGGAATCATCAATTCTAAACCTGTAGAACCTTGATTATATATTACCCTTATGTATACATTCCTCAGTGATAGATCAACTGTATGAATCCTTGGATTGAACTTGACGTACTGCACGAGTGGTACTTCGGGGATTTCTTCGGGAGGAAAAGAACTATGAGGTACTCCATGCATGAGTACTTCAGTGTTCTTATATGACGGCTTCGCTGGAAAAGCGATTTCGAAGAAAGGGACGTACGTATGAAGCTGGTATGGTGTGGATCAAATTGAATCTAGTTTTATGATAATGTCGGAATCATATGGGAACTAAAGACATTAGATTTGAGCATAAGGCGTTACAGACAAAACACAATTGCGCAACCATCAACCGAGTTATAGTACCTTAGACTTACTATAACACTATTGCTGCGAACAAGGTATACTACAAAAGACAAGTATACGCAGCACAAGGGTCCCTTAACTGACGGGCTCCCTCAAAAGGTAACACTCGATTCACACTAAATTAAAACGGTTTATAAGTCTGTTACAATGAAATGCCTTAACTACTTTTATGTGGGTTTGGAGTAGTCTCCCCCACGGTAGTGATCCTTAGGATTCTGTCGTCTGCGCCGGAGTTCTTTGTTATAGGACAATCCTTCTTGAAGCTCCCTATCTCACCGCATTGGTGGCATCACTGGATAGCACTAGCATTGGTGGTGGGAGTGAGGTGTTTAGCCAGAGTTATGTGGACACGAGTGCCTTCTGCATTACTCCACCATGGAAATTGCTTCCTAAAGCGTTCAACTTTATCACTACTTTTGTGTGTAGGGTTGGTCCCGATGATAAGGACTTGAGTGATGGGTTGTGATGGTGCCCCACAGCTACGAGCATGGTGCCCTATTTTTAGGCAATTGCAACATTGCATCTCATGGGAAGCCCCATGATGATGGAAACTACACTTATCACACTTCGGGAGTTTTCCCTCGTATGGCCTACTCGGTATGGGGATGGTAGGGGTTTCCACTTGTTGTTGTTGCATGGAAAGTTTTTGGGATTTCTTGCGTTCTTTCTGGGCTCGGCGCTTTCGTTTCTTGTTCTCTGTTTTTCGGCTTTGCGAGCCTGTGGCTGTTACCGCTTGATGACTTCTTGGATGGATACTACGATCAGAATCTTCAATCCCATCATCAGTATTGATTGTGCTGATAGCGCTACGGTGTGCAAGGACAGCTGTCACGGTAGCCATCATGGCAGTTGTAACTGCGGTTTGAAAGGTAGCGGCGTCCATGGGAAAAGAGGTGGTTTCTTTGTTCGACTGATTGCTTCCGGATGACGACATGATTCTGTAACACGAAAGATAAGGATTTTGTGAGCGATTCTGGTTGACCCTAGGTGTACTTCTATTTGTTCAAGTCAAGAGTAAGAACATGTTCTCAAAAGTTTGACCTACATCCCTATGATGTAGTCCTAGTACGGATTGGAGGTATGATCACGAAGGTTTGACCTACATCCCTATGATGCAGTCCTAGTACGGAATGGAAGTGAGTTTGTAGAATGGTCTCAAGACGTTTGTCGTTCAAGTCGAGGTATCGTTGGTTGGTGAATAACATGATCCAACCACGGAAAGAGACTTGGAAATGTCTCTGGAGCTAAATTACTATAGTCTAATGACTTGACTAAAGCAGGTTTCAGATAGACTCCAATGAAAGTATGATGAGAGTACTTGAATAAAGAAGGACACGGAAGTTAGCCGACTGTCAAAATCTTTGATATTCATGATGTAAAAGTTCGGGAAAATGACCTTGCAAAAGGTCTTACATCATATTTAGAGAAGATAGTTCTTGACAGCATAAAGACCTAACCAAAAGTACTTACAGTACAAGATAGTTTCATAGAAAATGTCACATCGGGCATAGACAGAAGACGATTCCTTTTAACAAGGAAAATAAAGTAAAGCATCTACTAGTGGCGACGGTCATCCCTCTGGTGAACTCTCAGTTCAGCCAGTTGACGTTCCACATCAAGAAGGTGTCTTTCGTACACCCTCTGGCATATGCGGAGCTCTATGACTTCGGCTCGTGATTCAGCCAGTGCTTGGAGCAGGGTTTCATGGTTTCTCTCTGATCTCTCGCAAGCATCTTCTAGACGAATGGTGCGGAGGGTATGCATTCTCTCATCGGCGACAACTTCCGTGATCTGATGTAGGGTTGTCCTGCCTTGAATCTCATTTCGGGCCACTCTGCGGACCAAGATTGGCAAGATTCTTTCTGCTGAGCCCCCATTGCTTAGGTCATAAAAGCTTCGATCACCATTAAATGGCATGGGGTGATCTTGTCCTTGGCTCCATGTTTCCAAGCATTCCACCCACTCAGGAGTCGGGCCATTAAAAGTCGGACGAGGGTTAGGAATTGGAAAGGGAGCTGCCTGGGGTAGGTTCTCAACCTCGAGTTTGGAGTTAGCACTGTCCGAATGGTCCTCATCATGGTGATCATTCAAAGGGATAGGATGATCATTCTATGGTTCTTCTCCAAACCAACCAGCAATGACTTCGTTCGGAAGATACTGGTTGCCGTGGGGATGGAGTCCAACCATGTTACCTACGCGAGAATTGGGGTAAGAAAATAATTATTAGACGAACTATCTAGATAATTATTTAGAAAATCTTCATTAGTTACAACGCTATTTGTGAAGTGCATACTAGTTATATGTAATCGAAACAGGATAGGCCTTCGAATATGTGACCTTAACTCCAAATTCACACAGAATAGGAGTAAAGTAAAATTTTCACAGATTCTAAGTCTATAACATCCTAATTACATATAGCCTTAGTGTATCCACTTAGCAACTATCAACTTAGTAATGAAGATCCCGTTTTAGTTCTCAAGTATAAAGTACTTATAGTAACACCAAATACTCCTATAGTATTTTAAGTTTAATGTTATGTTCTACTGTTCTCATTGTGGTAGGGTTGGTAAGATTTTAGACTTGTTGCAACTAGACAACTACACTTAGGCACATGCTAGTCAACCCTCAGATAATATAGTTGATCAGGCTATATCTTCCCAGTTTTGACTATATGTCTCTAAGTCCACCTGAGTTGCCCAACAATCGTAATTCCTTTGTACTGTCCTAATGACACTGATTTTAGTATGAATGCAGGCACATATACTTACTTAAATATTTTATGATTTAAAGTATAAACTCTTGGTCAGAGTATTTTTAATCCCTATGTATTTATAGTTAGTATATCTTTTATGGGTTGATATACTTAATTCACTATAAACAATGCTCTGATACCAATCTGTCACACCCCAAAACCAAGAACGGCGGAAACATTACCCTCGGAGATACTTTTCGCAAAGTTCTCTAAACACGATTTTTGGGACTGAAGAGTCAAAATTTCCTAAGACACACTCTTAGTGATGTGGAAATTCTTGAGTACTCTGTCAATTTATCAAAACCGTTGAGAATTTGTCGACATCAGGGACGCCGACCGGAATTCGCCAAATTCCAGGTCTTACATACCTACTGTCATAGTTCATCCAGAACTCCTCACAAATCAAAGAAACCTTTATGACTTTGACCCAGCAGGGGGTGGCCCTTAACTGGGAAGTTAAACAAGAAAATGAAACCTTGGAAATTCCAAGTGAGAGACCAAGTTCTTTAGGAAAACTCACTTTGGGAATGGCTTAATGCGCTTCGCTTTGCGTGGAAAGCTAAATCCAAGTTAGTCAGGACCCCCGAGATTCTTACCAGAATCGGTCCTGTACCTCGCAGACTAAACCTACTCCGCGAACTTGGTAACGTACATTTTACCCTTCACGTCTCGATCTTGAAACTTTACCTTTCCTTTAGGACTCTTGTAAGTCCACCCTTCGAGATCCACGCCTTCGTATTAGAACCGTAGTGACCCTCGACTGAGAGGTCAAGCGGACGAAGCAACGCCGTCGCCCGTTAGTGAAGGTTCGTTGGGATACCAACCGAGGACCCGATTTCACTTAGGAGCGCGAGAACAAATCGATTAGGAAGTTCCCCACCTCATGACTCGATCATTCGTACCTACTTCCTTACCTAAATTCTAATTTCGGGATGAAATTCCCTCTAACAGGGGGATGATGTGACAACCCGAAATTTCTAGCTTACATTCTTCACTTTTATCAAAGTTAGCTTCGTATTTTTAATCCCTATGTATTTATAGTTAGTATATCTTTTACGGGTTGATATACTTAATTCACTATAAACAATGCTCTGATACTAATCTGTCACACCCCAAAACCAAGAACGGCGGAAACGTTCTGGGGCGGAGGACGTCATGTACAGTATCACAACAATGAAAAGTAGTAAACAAGCAACAACATCATCCATTGCATTAATAATATAATTTTAATACAAGTGTGTTCTGTCAATATATAATAGACACTAAAGAATAAATCAAAATGAAAGATGCATCTTGAACGAGCACCATCTTCTCTGAACCTTGCATCGGTACCTGTCTATGGTTGACCTGAGGATACAAGTTATTTTGAAAGAGGGTATCAGCTTTAAAGCTGGTGAGATCATAAGTATTTTAGTGTCTTAATTTGTATGTAAGTATTTGTATGTATATGAACTGTAAGTATTGAAAATGTATATGAATTGTAATTACGAAAATGTTTTGAATGATCCTAGGAAGCCCTATGTTTCCTACTAATCGTATCCTTCTACCAAGGCATCTAGTGTCTATGTGCGTCTCTTGTAAGAGTGTGTATTTTCCCAAATCTGACTATCATTAACCAAAAATATAGTTTCTACATTACCGTGCGTCGTGTCAAAATTCACGGAGTGAATGTAATGGGAAAATGAAGTAGTACTATGGTGTAGTGTCGAACTACAACCGTACTAATTACCTTAAGTCTAGGGTAATTTTGTGAGTACTGTAGTATTTGTAATATGTGACTACTTCTGTACTCCTATTGCCTTATTTGAGGGATAAGGCATAATGTGATGGCTAGATCCCAGGCTAGACGCTCCCCTGTCAAAGGGATTTTGAGACCTTTACACGCCCATGCATATATGCACGCCGTGACACATCCACATTACTATGATCATGTATACCCGATATAACTATCACAATTGCGTTGTGATTCATCGGTATAGTTAGATCCTGAACTCGTTCCATGCTATAACACCTAGTGATGTCTGTCCTATCATCGTATATGTAAGCGTACTCATGTAAGTGTAATCATGTAAATGTACTCATGAAGACGTACTCATGTAGATGTATCTATGTATTAGTATAGTAATGTACTGTGTGCACTAGCTATAACGTGTGTTCTCTCTCTATCTAGCATGTATAGTAATGTACTGTGTGTACTAGCTGTAATGTTTGTTCTCTCTCTATCTAGCAAGTATTGACTCATGAATGAACTGACTCATTGTATGATATCGTGTTCTAGTAATAGTTCTAGTATCTTCCTAAACTACCCATATGGTAGCTTACTAGTAATGTAACTGTTACGTATGAACATGGATGTATACCCTTGCTACCCAAGGGCATTGGATGAACTGGAAGGACCTTTATGACTATATATGTACATATGATATATAACTAATATTTAAACAACCTTCAGACGGATACCCGATGTCCCACCAGACCACATCTCAAGCGCGAAAAGGAAATAGGGTGGATAGCCTTCCTAAGTCTTTTAAATATTTCTTATTTAACTATACATATAGAGGCATGCAATTGATAATATAAAAGCATAAAATAAGTTTTGTAAAACCTTTGATCATAATTATTATCTAAGAAAAGATCGACTTGATGTCAATCTATAAAACGGTTTGAAAGCATGGGTTTGATAAAACAGTTTAAGTATAAATAAACTTTTATTTGAAACACAATTGTAAATGAGTTTGAAATGGAACATACAGAGTAAAATGTACAGTTTAATAAGGAGTTTTAAACATATGAAGTGTTTATAAAAATCATTTGAAGGAAACTGTTTGGTAAAACGGCTAATGAGTAGCCAATCATTTGAATGCTGCTTATCAATCACATGTGATTGATATAATAACTAGCATGATTCTACTTGTATCCCCCCATAAAACATTTAAAAACAGTTAAAACATTGATTAAGGGGTATGAACTCACCTGTAGCGAGTGTTTTGGATGAAAGTGTCGGATAGGCTGCTAAGTGTCAAGCTGAGACTTGAACACACACGCGGATCCTAGTTAACATATAATATCACATATATGAATCCAATTAGTGTTTAAAACAACTGACTATTGAATTGGGACCACCTTAGGGACTAGTAAACACTTATATTGAAGTGTTACAACCATATATGATCGTATGAAGGGTTATAAGGCTATACAAGAAAGTGTATGGCCAAAATACACACTATATGTGTGTGTGTGGCCAGGAGTGCGGCCAGGTGTGCTGCCAGCACGTGTGTGCCGCCATGTGTGCGGCCAGAAGGCGTGTGCTGCCAGAAAACATGGTGTTCTTGGTGAAAGATGTTACCTTTCCGGATGATACTTGAGAGGATTTTCGGGTCCTTGCTTTGTAGAAGTCTAAGAAATGATCAAAATGACCAAGGATAATATATATAGGAGGGTGAGTGCGGCTGGAGGTGTGTGTGGTTGGCTGGCCGCACACTCTAGTGTGCAGCCGCACACACCTAGTTTGGTGTGTTTGTCCCGAATTTTCGATGCTACACCCAATTTAACCCATCCTCCGATACGTAACTCAATTATACTAAGCTTTAAGCACTCTTTTAGACCCAAAACTTCATTATAAAATAGCAAAACGAACCTAACTTTGATAAAAGTGAAGAATGTAAGTTAGAAATTTCGGGTTGTCATAGTAATAAAAAGGTGTTTGTTTTTTTTAACATCTGCATGCACTACTAGAAAACAGCCTTTTACGACGCTCATTGCGCGTCGTAAACGGCTCAGACGACGCACAAATGCGCATCAAGGAAGGCCCTGTCATAAAGAGAGACGACGCGCATTTACGACGCTCATTTACGACACGCAATTACGACACACAATGCGTATCAAGGAAGGCCATGTCATAAAGGAAGACGACACGCATTCGCGCGTCGTAACCTTACGACGCGCGTGTCAATGACACGTAATGCATATCAAGGAAGCCGCTGTCAAGAAAGGTCATGTCATAAATGAAGATGACACACATTTTTGCGTATCTTAATTTTAAATGTTAAAAAAATATTATTTATAGGTTTACTAATTTTCAAATTAAATTTACATTTAATGTCTCATAACAAAAAATAAAATACTATATACAAAAAATACAATCCTTTGCATAAAATTTAATATCAAACAAATAATCGATCCATGGAAAGATAAAGCAAATCAATAGAAGTTGTTTTCTCCCTATACATGATTATTACATAATAAATAACAAACTTTATTTCATAGTCATACATATGATTACATTATTCATTAAAAAAATATACACCTACAGCTAGACTTGGATGATCCATGATTGAATACGATTTCCAATGTAACTTCGATCCAAATGAGAAGTAATACCTTATTGAGGCTCTCTTCAACGGCTTTTCTTTCAACAGGATTGGGACTAAGTGTTGTTTGTAGAACAACAGATAGACTTGGAAGATCCATGTCAGTGTCTTTTGAATAAGAAGGATAACGATTTTGGAAATCGTAGAAGGATTGTGAAGGAAGTGGTGACAGAATTCCTCTAGGCTTTACAGAAATCTGCAAGGAGGGTTATGGAGGAAAGAAGGAATAAAAAGGAGCATGAAAACATAAAGATCATCATCTAGATAATAGAAGTCAAACCTTTGACCACTTCTTTAATGATACCATATGACAGATCCAAGTTCCATAAAGTTTCAAAACTGCATGAAAACATTATATAGGAGATTAACACATAACACTTAATAGTATATCCTGTTAATTAAAATATGACATGTAAAATGTGGTTTACCTGCAGTTGAGAATAAAGAGGTTGTTTTCTAGTGACTTGAGAATATGCCAGTGGTAAAAAAGTAATTGAGGATCAAATTCCTCAGAAAAGTGTAGTGTAGGGCTACATTGATAATCTCATGACATTGTATAGCATTACACTTACAAATTTTTACAAATCAGGACATTACACTTCGACATTCTTCAAACTTTGTGTAGATTGTGTATGCAATGTCCAAAACTGACATGTCATCTGGTCCAGGGAGGTATCTACAAATGTACAAAAGGATTTAATTAACACATATAATAATTACATAATAGGATTCAAGATTAACAAGTACATAACATAATACGAAACTACTCATAAAAACAAGAATGCTCAACAGTTTAAGTTTAAAACCACAAATAGACAACAGAAAATGACTCATTTAAACTTGGTAGTTTACCTTGCTGAACTTGTTAGGTGCAGACAGGTTCTTTTATAATTTGTGTTGTACACATTTAAAGAAGAATCCAAAATCAGTCCCATCTTTCTAATAGCCTCGTCCACCACCTCTCAAAACCTGAAAATCAAAGCACAAAAATGCAAATCACTATAGATTTTGTACATCATTTTTGCAAAATATAACTATAATGACTTGAAGATGTACAAATTATGATAGTTGAGGACTACCAAATGCAACAAACATTAGTTTAATCTAAAAACCTTCACATATAAAAACAAGGAACATGAAAATATCTATAAAATTCTAACCTGGGAAACTTCAACTTCTTCATTAAGAATAAACAAATCGATAGGAAATTCACATATTTCAAACCTGTGAAATTAGATTAATGAACATTAGCATATTTTGCACCTACCAAATAAAAAAACAAAATAAATTTACTTTAAATCAGAAGTAAAAAATTGATGAAAGATGTTTACTGAAATATTGAATTAGCTCAACTGCCACCTTCACACTCCGGTCAGGTCACCCATCTGAAGGCAACAAACTTATCAATGGTCTTCTTATTAGCTTCGATCAGATTCAACAGGCACAAAATCCATCGATGTTCCCTCTCTTCCTCATGGAGTTTCATTAAGATACAACTTAATAATCCCCATTAAAATAACATGGCAGGGCTTTTCATTGCCTCCATCAGATCCTACCAATCATACCACAATGCCTCCATAAACATTGATGACCCTGCAATATCCATCCAAAATCAAGCTTTAATACATGAAATTGAACTCGGTTTACACTTACAGTAACAAAAGCTAGGATGGTAGTAGGCCTACCAGAAATTTCAGTTTAACAACTTGTCATCGTAGTGAAATAAAAAAAACAATTAATTTACAAAATACTAACAATAACCCTGCCCCCAACTGACACTTGATGGTAAAACACTACAAGCAGCTGAAATCGAAAAAAAAACTAAAGTAGGGATGGGGAAACATCTCATTTTCAAGATAAAACTTACCATCTAAAGATGGTCTGGAAATAAAACAGAACAGAATGGCTCGCATAGCTACAGGCCCAGATAAAAAGCTTTCAAGGCTAATTTTTTCATTGCATTAATGATGTGCAGCTGGTGTGTTGTTTCTGTGGATAGCTACAGGCCTAGATAAAAGAATGTAAAGATTTCTATTATCATACAAAATCTCACGGGGATGGTAGTGAAGGTCCAAAAGAAAAAAAAATAATGCCTAGCCTACTGCACTCTTTCTCTTGCTCACGTGGTAAAGGAAAGCTACTGAAAGAGAAAAAGGTGATAATGGAATACAGTCTTAAGTTCCAAAAAGGAAACGAATTCAGTGACAGGTCACCATCTACTCTAAATAGTTACAAAGTCATGTGATTAAAAATTTGGTTTTTTGGCTCCAGGAGCTTCTTCAGGCATATGTTGATCATGTTCACACCTGATTGAAGCTGTTGGCCCAGTATCAGAATCACATGGAGAGTCAATGTTTTTTCTTCTTATCCATTGACTCAACCTAAAAGTCAAAACACCCAATAAGGGTTAAATAAATAAATAAAAGAAATGTAAATTTCAAATGGTTGCACCAAATGTAATTAATAAATAATAAGTAATAACATACTATGCATTGGATATGTAGTACAAAGGTCCATCAAGGGATTTTCCAGCAAACAAAATTTAAATTGTTGTACCAAATGTTTTTTCTTCTTATCCATTGACTCAACCTCCATACTTGATTGATTCACAAGCAAACAAAAAAGTCAAAGTCAGGGTCAAATACAGAAATTTCTCATGTTTTATTAAACCTAAACATATTACATACCTTGGAAGATATTTTATGCCAAGCTATGGCTGATAACCTTTTCATGGAGCAAATCTTTGAAACTGGTACTTTCCCATGTGAGCATTGGATTGAAGTGTCGTCGATTATACTGCAAATGATATGAATTGTGAAAATAACAACTTATGACTGCAAGCTGACGCACCCACAAGCCCTGTTCCAACAGTAGGATCGTGCCGGAGTAACCGTCTTTGCGAGTTCCCTGAAAGTCAGTAATCAAGGTTTGTCTATTTGGACGCCTAGGGGCATTTCCGGAAGATAAATTATAAGGTACAGAACCACGCATCCCAAAATGTGTTTGTGGGCTTTCTCCAACACTTGAAAAATAATGAAGATGGGAGTTTGTTTTTTCATAAAAAGAGGAATAAACTTTACTTATTTCTGTTGGAAATTTTTATGGCTTCTTCTAAGCTGTCGGCCTGAAAATAAAAAGGTGAAATTACAAAATTAGCCTTCAAGAGAATGAATTATGAACATGATCAGCTAAATATGTATTATATATAGAAAGTATTAACAGACCTGCATGCAAATAAGAACTGGACCAAAGATTTCCTCCTGCATTTAGATAAAAGTTTAAATCTTGTAACATACTTTGTGCAAAAGACGTAAATGCCCTTCATCATCCTTATAACTGAAAATAGCACTAGAAAGCTTATACCTTGTAACACTCCATAACTTCAGTAACACCAGACAAGATTGTGGGCTCAACAAAGTTTCCTTCTTCATATCATGGAACCTAGTCAACATAAAAACAACAAAATGTATGTTTACTTAAGTCTGCTGAATGGGACTAAATGACCATTTTGCCCTTATATCAAAAAGAATTATATGAAGTTGAAAAAAAATACCACAATATCTCTTCCATCAAGCAGTAGTTTAGCTCCACTTTCAACTCCACTTTGGATCAATCTGCAACAGCTTCTTTAAGCCATGAAGCAACACCGGGAAAAGATCTTTTGAAACTCTGAATTTTGTCTCTAGCATCATCTGAACTCCATTCCAGCTGTTCAGCAAGTGAATTTGCACCCATTCCATATAAAATCCCATAAATCAATCTTTTAGTTTGATCTCGCTCTTTGGGGCCCACTAAAGACTCTTCTTTTCCTGACCATTTTGCAGTGATCATGTTGAACACATCACCAAGAGGCTTTGTTAGAAGATCAATCAGTGATTGGTCTTTAGAAAAATGAGTTGTTAATCTCAGTTCTATCTGAGAATAATCTGCAGTTACTAATAACCAGTTTTCTTGCATGAATATATATATATATATATATATATATATATATATATATATATATATATATATATATATATATATTATACATTAACGAATTGAATATTTTCTATTCATAAGAATAATTCACACACCTGGGTTGGAATGAAGAAATCACGAGGATTTACTTTGTAGAGTTCCATGTCTGAATCATCGCCTTCTTTTTCATTGCTATCTATCTTGAATTCAACCATATGCTTGACCCACTAGAAGAAATATTTATAAGAAAACCAAAAAAGAAAAAGGATGAAAATAAGAAAAAGAGAAGATATTAACCTAAAGATTGGGATCTTCCATGGATAACCTTCCTGTTGTTGTTGAAGTTTGGAGCCAATGTCCATGAAGTGTATATCTTTGAGTCTTCATAGATAATTTAGAAAGTGAACAAATGGAACCCAATGTACAGCAAGGGTGTAATTCCAAACTATTCCTTTTCTTCTTCACATCATTACACTGAACACGAATGGGAAGATTTGACCAAATCAAAGTCAAAATCGAAACATCTCCAACCCTCCGCTATTCAATACCAAGCCTCCGTTCATCAATATCAAAGCTAAGGTATCTCGAGTCCTTTCCTTCGCTACTCGACATCAAGTTGACGTCTCATTCCATCCCGTTGCTAACGAATCCTTCTATATCAACCCTTCGACATTAAAACAGTGAGACACCAAAATCGTTTATGCTAGATGTAAAGACTCAAATTAGATCATCAAGTGTCGATTGTTAATTACCAATAACCATTTGACCATCGACCACAGTCCTTCTCTTTTCATTCAACCAACCATAACCTTCGCATTTACAAACCATTGACATTGAATAACCCAAAATCAAACACATAAGACCACCAAAATTGAATTCTTTGTTTTTCAGTCATCAACCCAAATCGAATACTCAAAATCACATACTTCACTTCCCAGATGCGAACAGTGGCATTCGATTCCTGTTCGTCATCAATCGACCTTTGAGAGAATCAGAGAAGTATTAATGTATTATTCATAATAAATAAAAAGACGATTAAATTCACATAAAAGTTTAGACTTTAGACAAGTATGCTTACAGTTAACCAATCAACAAGTTGTTCAGGGATCCAAGACTGAGATTGTTTGTCGGCATAGAATATTTCAAGGAGCTCCCATGCAGCTTTTAGAGATCTTGGCTCCTCATCAATCTATTGTGAAGAATTTATAAAGAAAACATAAAGTTTAAAAATATGATAAAAAGAAACAATTCATGAAAACAAATACCTTTAATACTGTCTTTGGATCTTCAATTAACGAGCTAGGGCTGGACTTCCTATTTCCTAAAAGGGAATTTATTTCCTTGCTGTACTCAAGAACATATTTTGACCAGGTTGCATGAAGTGAGACAACAATCTATAAGAAATGACTTCCAGGATGGAGTAGATTAACAAATAGACAGTAAATTCGAATGTCCTCAAGATTTTGACCTGATTCCCTCAATTTCTAACACGAATTCAAGATTTTACTTCAAAGCAAAACCCAAAAAGTTAGAAAAAAAAGATGGAATTGAAATTTTGAATTTAACAACAAAGATTCAAGATTTTACTTACACTTTGGATTTTGATGGCGGATTTGCAGACCTTCGGTTTGTTCTTGTAAAAGCACAACTAGGAATCCGCCGTCTGTATGATTGCTTGTGCCCATGGTTAGCTCTGGTTGTGGACAAGCAGGGTAATAATGGCCAGAGAATAAAAGCCCCTTGCCACAATCGAGATTTCCAAGGTGATTCACGTTTAACCCCAATGCCTCTGAGAATAATTTGAAAAGTATGCCTCAGAATTTCATGACTTGATTTGAGTACTCGATTTAAATGTCTCTGAAAATCTCCGATGATTCCTCAGGCGGTGGAGGTGACGGAGCCCTAAATGAAAAGAAGGTGTCTCTCCAGTTCAAGGCGGGGGAACTATACATATCGTAATTGTTGTTATACGCTAATGTACTCGAAAGATCCCTCGTGTAAAACCCTTTCTTCACCTCGTCATCTTGTTCGTGAAATCTACGAACTCTTTGAACCGCCTCATCCATAACACTCACAGGAATCCCATGATTCACCACCTGAAAAATACCTAGGTTCGCGGAGGCTTCACGAATCATCTCCACCATCGATGCTCTATGGGTCGATTGAAGGTCTATGACCGGAATCTTGAAAACAGTGGTGGATATTTTGGGAGTGGTGTCCCGTGGGTGGAAGAAGATGGGAGGGATTTTCCGGATTCCGGCATAGACGAGGCCTTTGGCGTCGGTTTTTGTTTGGTCGAATGCTTTGAGCTCCGATTGTCGATCGTAGCTTGAGCCGACTGAAGCAATGGTGGCAGCCATTTTCGTGAAGATGATCGTGTTATATATGAGAAGGTATTATCAAGAAATTTGAGTGAGGATCCTTGCAATTGTGTCCCTATGAATGTAAAGTGTTTGATTTCTTGTGAGAAATGAAGAGATAGAGATCAATCTATGGAGGATGTGGGTCGTTCTTTGAGGGATGAAAAAAACCCTAGTTTCTTAGACTTTGTGAGGACGGGGTTTTCTAATTTTTAGATTCCCGCAAGGTATTAAGGAGGGGACAAGATGTTTGATGAGACCGATAAGGAGGTCAGGGGTGGCGGAGAAGCGGATCGGAGAGGAGAGAGAAGGAGGGAGAGGGGAGAAGATGAAAGATAGAAAGAAGGTAGAAGACGGGTTTTCAAAAATTTGGGGATTTCTTTCCCCCTCTACTAAACGCGCGTTTTCATTAAAATTATAAAGCGACAGGTATAGAGGACGTGCCATTAAAATAAAGCGCCCTCCGTGTTTTTAATTTCTTTTCTTGAGACACTAATTTAAGGGCGCACAATAGTGTGTGACGTAAATCCTTAATTTTTTTGAAGAGATGACATTTTTTTAATGTCACTCTCTTTTGCGTAACATAAACCAATGAGTGTCGTGGTTTGCGCGTCGTAAAAGGGTCTTTTTCTTGTAGTGATGCTACTGCAGATATTAAAATATTAAAATAAACTGATTTTATAATCCAAAAATAGTTTTTTAATACCGAAAATTTAATAATGTATGACATTTCGGCTAGAATTTATGATATTTCAGGAAAAGCTAATGATATTTTAACAAAAATTAAAGATATTTTAGCATAAAATAATGATATTTCATCAACAAATTATTGTTATTCAATATTAAAAAAAGGAAAAAAAATTCAACAGGAATAAACAAAAAAATGTGAAATAAGATTTCAGCAATATATAATCAATATTTTAGCAAGAAAAAAAGAAGAATAAGAGGTTGGAATATATAGGAATAGGCAAAACAAGTGTTGCGTCAAGAAGAACATGTGCAAAGGTTTTTTTAATCGGTAGACTTCTGAAAAACAAACACCTACGAGATGAAAATTGTTGTGTATGTACTGCGCCGCGTAACAATAAAAGGTCTGAAAAGTTTTTTTTTTCCAAAAAAACAAACAACAGCTAAGTAATGTCAATCATATAGACATATACGTTGCATTAGTTTTGACAATTGTTAAGTTTTTATTATATACATCGTAGTTATAATATATATATATATATATATATATATATATATATATATATATATATATATATATATATATATATATATGGTGTTAATTACCCAAAGTTACATGAAAATTATGGGGTAAAAATGAAAAAAAAAATACCTATGATAAATTGTAAAAATTCTACAAACGTAACAATAATTTTGGGAGTTTTACTTTACGAAAATATAAAAATTTGTAAAAAAATAAATATAAATTAAAAAGTTGCATTAAGTAAAATAGATAATGTCAAATTTTAGGAAAAAAATAGTCTCCATTTAGAAAATGTCAAATTTCAGAAATTTGTTTTCTCTTGCAAGTATCCATTTGGAAAATGTCAAATTTTGGAAAAAAAAATATGTATATATATATATATATATATATATATATATATATATATATATATATATATATATATATATATATATATATAAATATTTTAAAACTATTTAATAACTATTTTTATTATTTTAGTTTTTATTTACTTATTAAAATAAGTTCTTATCTAATAAATATAAATATTTATATGGAAACGTTCAAGTCCAATCAAATGGATATAATCCAAATCAATTTATTATTTTACTATAAAAAGAATTTGTAATGAATTTTTAGATAAAAATAAAAATATTAACAATAATTCTAAGATTTGCCCTTCATAAAATAACGACATAAGCTTTTTATTATTATTTTAGAGTATCACTTTCATCCCAGAATTCTTTTATATAGTTTTAACTTTTAAAGGTCACATCATAAAGATTACTAGATTATATATTTCGTCGCTGTCCACAATATTTATTTACTTATATTTTATATCCAAATATAGATTTGGAGTATCTTCCACAACTTTTTTCAGATAATGCATGAAAGAATATAGTTTATAAAATGCTTATTCAATAGAAAAATCTTATCCACTAAAATGGTTCCATCGAGTGTAAATTCACCAAATATATACCTGCACAACTAACCATTTTCCAAATGGGTTAGTCAGCACAACCAAAAAATAATTCACTTTTGAAAAAGGATATTGTCAGGAACTCCACGTTAGGCTATTTTGAATTTTAAATTTCTTTATATGACATGATATAAAGGTTGATCGGATATAACATAGCATATATAAATACATTCGAGAATTATCTAGTACAGTCCGAACCGAATATTATACATTCCATACTTGCATTTATTCTGGATTGAGATTTCAGACTAACATATTCTGGTTTGTTAATCTTTATGTGGGTTTAGACTTTAGAGGTTTATAAATCTTATGGAGTATCCCATTCCACCGTTATATTATTGAAAAAGATATAAAGAATATGATGAGAAGGGAAGATACGTGAAACTGTGTTGTGTATCTTATTCAACTAATTACAGAGGAATACCTCTAGGTATATATAAAGTGTTACAACTACCTAATTGAGATATATATGGAACAATATTTGACGGAGTAAATACATGTGGGTTAAATAGAATATAGATATAACCGAGTTATATCTTGATATGCCCCCACATGATGGACGATCCGGAGAGAAGACCAATCTTGAATATGAGATAATGAATACTGATCAACAGTCCCATAGACTCACAATAGTCTAGGAGTTATCAACAACTCGGTTCACATATAACAATATTCAACAAAATAAGACCCAGTTGGTCAACAAACATATATTATTACACATGAAAGTATAGTGAGAAAACTCACATTGCAAGTAGCGGCTAAACACCATAGCTCTCACCAGGCGAAGACTGATCCTACATGGCACCTAACAACAATAAAGAGTACCCTTGCAGTCTATACTCCAAAATCCTTAGTTTGACTAAAAGTCAACTCATGCCAAAGTCAAAGTCAACAGCCAACAAAACCAAATATTGAGCCTCACGTCGTGACCAGCCCTTGGTCATGTCGTGAGAATTCACTCAACCTGATTCCCCTCAACTCGCTCCAACTTGGTCACGGACAACCCACTTAACACGCATCACGACGTGAACCCTCCTTGGTTACGTCGTGAGCATAACAACATAACTCAGACGCGGGATCCTTCCTTGGTCACGTTGTGACACCCTCAGTGTCATGTTGTGACTTCAGTCTGAAACATACACTTAATGATTTGAGTCCCTAAACCATTAAGTCTCCAACTCTAATATTTCCAGAAGCTTAAGGGCACTCAAAAGGTCCATAAAAAATGATTACTTTATGGACATGCATGCTCCATGCATGTCCTCAATACATTCTAGGTCAAAAGTGAAAAGATAACACCAAAACTCATATGCATGGATCCAATACTCAACCAACTTCTAGATTCGAAACTTATATTACTCAAGGGGCACTTAGAATCCATAAAGTTGCTAACTTTATGGATCCCTTTCATTCAATCTTGCTCAACATGAAAAAATGGAACAAAAACCCAGATCTGACAACATAAGGCGATAAATTTTGGATCTTGGACACGTATAAAGGTCAATAATGAGCACAAAATGATGTTATTGAGGTTTACTTGCTAGATCCATTACTAGAACAACTTCCCCTTCTTCTCCTTCTTCTTCTTCAAGCTACCAAGTGCACCATAAGGCCAAGATTCACCAAGAGAGATTAGGGTTAGGGTTTTCTGAGGTTTTAGGGTGATGGAGGCTGATAATAAACCCTAAATTCAAGATAATGAGGTTTAAATACGAACGAAATCCTAAATGATCATAGGCTTGGGTTGCAGCCTTCCACACGTCGTGACCACCTATGTGTCACGTCGTGAGAACTGTCCCGATACACGTTCTTGGATTTTGGCTTGTAACGTCGTGACCAACCTAAGGTCACGTCGTGACACTCAGTTTTCCCCAAAAACCAAGCTTTTGACTCCTTAAAGCCCCACACTGATCCATCCTGGAAATTGGAGGTCACAATTCTCCCCGACTTAAATTAGATTTTGCCCTCAAAATCTGCTCTTACCAATCATTCTGAGTCAACCCCCTCTTAAATCCCCTTGAGGGATCTTCCTAGACTAACTACTTCTTACTCGAGCCAGCACCATCCCGGATGCCCAAATCAGCGACTAAAAACCCAATGGTTTCCAAAACTAGGCGCGTACACCAAACCTGAGTGGAGAGTTACCTAAAAATCATGTCCACTGACATAGGATGAAGATTAATACATCATAACCAACCGAATTGAGAAAAGCTGGCTCCCCTGCCCTTAACTTAAAACTCCATAAACATGTCAATCTCATCGGCATACAAGGCCTCCCTTAGCATTAACCGTGCTGACCAAACTCAAAGGTCTAACCATAACTGAACTTCCCCGTCTTAGCGTCGTCCCACTGACAGCAGTAGATAGGAAAGACTACTATTTACCGAAACTGACAACCTTGCTTATTGACATCCGAGCGAAAAAACAAGTGAGAGATAAACTAGCCCACACATCCCTTTGGTCCAACAACCCTGCATCTGACTTCATGACAAGTTGTAACCAACCAACTGCTCCCACGAGTGCAACCATAGGTGATATCAAGACTTGAACGATACCTAGGCTCCTAGATCAGCATAGGTGCACCATCATCTAACAAAATTAAAACCACATGCATTACCGGACTCCTAGTAATCCAACCAACATACCTCTACCCTTATGTCAATCTAACAACTATGGGTTATCAGCAACCCTAGGACTATCGGCAGTCCTGGAGTTTTCAGCAACTCAGAAAATACTCATAACAACCATCATCTATTAAGACTTGACTAGTTTATCAGGTAGCCTACCATGACATAGGTAATATAAGGAGAGAATTCACACAATGTCTCATCATAAAACGAAACGAATCTGATAGGAAGGCTCCCAAGAATGAGCTGCCAACATACTATAATGACTTTCCAGCAAGTCAACACTCTGCAACTGCTTAAATTATCATGTCAGTCAGTGAACTAAACAACTCAAATCTTTCTATTTTTGTGTTGGTTGGATCCACAATTAATCCTATGGATCCTTAGGATTGGGATATTATTTTAGATCCTGTATTTTCCCTGGATCGAGACAGGTATCACAACTCTTTCCACCCATCCTGTATATTGTCCTTTTTGTTCCGTATTGTAATAGAAACTTAACTGATTATTAGTTATTAGACGAGATTTTACGAAACACTATACTTCTCAAACACCCGCTAATGCCACACGATTATCAAACCAACACATGGGCCTCTGCTCCAAAACTGTCAGCCCCACTCACAAGAGTGAAATCCATGGCCACTTATGGCACGTCGAGACGTCATCCAACCATTGAGAATAGAAGCTAACAGTTCCTCGCCGTTCTTGCTATCACCCAACCAAAACATGAGGACTCCCGACAACCATACAATGGTCCTAAAGACACATTGTCATCGTCCCAATGGCCGATATGAATCCAATTACATCTTACTCAACACTCTGCCAAACTACATGAGCCATATCATTCTGTAACCCACACTTTTCCACAGTCCAACTGTCACCGATACATCGTGAGACTAAACATGATCGCATACACTCAGGAAATGTAATAGACAACTAAGTACCTACTCCAACTTGAAAACCTAACATGACGCACTCCCCAAGAGAGAACACCCCTCCTCCCCGCCATGCCAACTATGTTTCTTCTTAATCACGGCCTTACCCAGAAGGTGAGAAGGTGACGTACTAACAATCAGTCAAAATGAAGAACCTCAATCGCTATTAAACACATTCTTCTAACAACCACAACAAGATCTCACACCTTGAAGAAGCTAAACAAATCTCACCAATGCGAAAAAGATCAATAAAACCATCAATTTCGAAAAGAATTCCAAAATTATCTAGACATGTTGCCAAAATCTTGGTCGAATAAATCCAAATACCAACCCAGCTGACGCGACATGCCAAAACTGAACCTTGCGTACCTACGATAATACCTGAAAAACTGAACAATGTTGTTTCTTCTTAATCGCAGCCTTACCCAAAAGGTGACGTACCAACAATCAATCAAAATGACGAACCTCAACTGCTATTAAACACATTCTTATAAAAACCACAACAAGATACCACACCTTGAAGAAGCTAAATATATCTCACCAATAAGAAAAAGATCAATAAAACCATCAATTTCGGAAAGGATTCCAAAATTATCCGGACATGTTTCCAAAATCCTGGTCGAATCAATCCAAATACCAACCCAGCTGATGCAACATACCAAAACCGAACCTTACGTACCCATGATAATACCTGAAAAATTGAACAATGTTGCTCCGATATTCGATCTTCTAATATCTAAGGCCAACTGCCATCTTAAACCTACTAGGAATAACAATTCGATGACTAATAAATCGAGAGGAAAACTACATAGAGACCAAGATACAAAATTTACTGAAATTGACTAAGGGTTGACTCAGCAGTCGCACCGTTAAGTGGCATAACTTGAATTCTTCGAATAACCTCAACTACTACCGATAACGAAGCAACCAAAAATCAAGAATAGATTGAGAACTACACCCAATGAACCCACACATATCGAAAAAAACCTCTGTAAAAATACTCTTATCAAACTTTGATGTTGCTCGACACATCAATGACTGCCCTTCTTGACCATAAATAACCGACCTATATTGCGAGTTAACCATGATCTCTAAATCTAATGCACAAATCGAGCGGTTCAACACTCCCTTTTCAAGTTCCTTGGCGCCTCTACAACAAATTGCTCACTCATCAGATTCTCGCAGCGAGGACAACATACACACACACACACACCTGACAACAACTTGCTTTACACCCACGATCTAACCAAACCATGAATTCTCCACATTCATGGAGGACTTTGACGGATCCCTAAGGACCGCAATGAGAAACTTCCAAATCACAAACACGTTGATGATGGCCTACTTCTTCCCCCCATGCAGCTATAAACCATGAAATAAAATCCAACATCCTTGAACTGTAGATTTCTTTGTCCCATTGTGAAGAAACATAAAATCAGACTAACTGATGATTCGCTAAGTAGAATACTAAGTTCTCCTCCACTTAGGGTTCAACTCATTATCGACTGACGTCTGCAATACTAAAGCCTCATGCCGGCTTAACCATGAACATACCCGGCTTGACTCTTCGAATGCATGAAACAACACAAGATGATCCTTTGGAAAAGAAAAATCTAAATCTCAGATGGAGACTTCGGAGACCTTTCCCCTAACATTGTCAAATAAACTTAGTGAAAATGATTAGGACACCATTGGATAAACTAAGCATCTTCCACACAAAGAACCTTACACTTGGAGAGTTGATCGACCACCTCATCCTCCTATTTAAACTTCAATAATCCCTTACAGATACTCTAAACATAGCCCCGACAAGCTCAAAATATCTATAGAACCTTCTCATGTCCTCAAACAGGAACCAATCGATGCCCCCCTCGAATATGCCTGATCTTCTAGAATCTGCTATACATATTCCACTTACGACACGTCCTTTACCTTGGCCATCGAACCACAAGAACAATCGAGACTTAAACATCCATTCGCTGCAACACATGGACGATTTATTCCCAACCAAACTACATGTTCTTACAGCGGAACTAATGAGAAGATCACCACCTCCTCTCTTAACCATCAACTGACTGACATTCAGTCTCTCCTCCCTCGAGCTTAGGAGTCAGGAAAACACAAACTCGATACAGAAAGTAACTTCCCTTTCCATTGGCTGACCACTCAGCCTTAGGTTGTAATCCTCAAGTCAATCATCACAAGGACTTCCTTCTTGAGTCCCGTGACTCAGACTGACACTACTTCGAGAAAGGTCATCAAGGCCTCTAAATCAGCTAACCTTCATAGGTATGCACCAACCAGGCCCAAGATGCCACATATACTAAGGCCTAAATGATTATCGGTCTCATTTTGCACAATCATAGCTGATATGACGACGATGATGGGGACGACTGCAATTAACGCCAATGCAATACTTCATTATCTACCCTATACTAGCTCCTTAGAATTCTTTTGACCCTTCCTGATCCCCGTACGAATCCTGTGTTTCCATTAGTATGGGCTCATATTACCTTCCACACTTATCAGTATGCGTCCTAAGAGTTGCCTCAAAGTCTAAGTCACTACATATTAACGTATCCTCCTAGGAATACGTCAAACATAACGGAATGATTATCTAAAGGACGACTTGGCTAACGGTCTCCACTCAACATGATTGATTAGGCCCGGGCCCTGGCCCTTGCGGCCTCGCATTCAGACCCTGGCGCTCCAATGCTAAGGTCCAATTCAGGACAAGAAACTTCGGTCTAAAATAAGCCAAAATAATATTGGCCACTCCCCATGGTAACAAGTGTAGCTCCCAAGGCGATGTCCTATTCTAGTTCGAAACCAATATCAGATAACCACAAGTGGTGCACGATCCACTAATAGGAATTCCTCCACATCGTTTCAGGACAGACGGGATAGAAGATCTTGTCAGGATCATGCGCTGAAAATGACAGCTATAAAAGGAACCCTTCTCCTACAGGAGAAAGGATTGCCTCACTCTATATTCCATACCTAAACCTAACTCTCTCATACCAAAACTAACTAGACCGTCGAAGTTTCGCTCTGGGACCACCTCCCGGATGACGACTGACATTGGTTCTTTCTTTGTTGTGCTTCTCAGGCTTAACCCAGGCGAAACCATTTCATGACAACGTTAATCTTGGAGCACATATCACAACATTTGGTGCTATCTAGGCGTGTACTCAGAGTTACACAACCTTGATATGACCCTAGACGCCGACGATGACGGGAAAGGAACCTACGACATCTGAAGGAGGAGAAAAAAGTCTAATAGGATCAATGTTGTCACTCGATGGCACATTCGACAGCAACACAGCAATCGCAACCACCAACCCAACAGTCGCAACCGGTGGTTTCTCATCCCACAATCACTACTGCAGCAAGCGGGGACGAACACTTGGTCCCCAAAGACCATATTGTCCTCCACACAATACCCAATTTTAATCTATCATTTCTCTCCAGTATTAGGAATGTTGCACATACTACTAATCTCTCAAAAACCTCCGATGTTCATGTTCAACCCCTATTTCCAGCAGTTGTAGATATCCATACCCTAAACACTGCCATCACAAGAATCCAACTCCCACTTTTCATTGGCGCAACAACTCAATACCTATGCTCAACAGCCTCAGGGGTCGAATCCGAACATGCTCCAGCAACCGAAACCAGGCTCACAACTGCAGCAAAGCACGTAATCGAGCTCCCAGTAGCAACCATACATCTCGTAAGCAATGATGAATAACCAATTGTATGGGAACCTGTAATATACTCAACAATTTATGATTTATGGTGGTTTTCCATATCCACGCATGGAAACCCCGATGAGAAGCACCAACTCTTCTTTTTGCGAGGAGCTCTTGTAGTATGAGATCCCACACTCGACGATGATACCAAGCATCCCTAAGTATGATGGTACAACCGAACCTGTCGAGCATATCGACACCTATGAGTGGACGATGACATCGTTGAGGATGGACAAGCGGTTTATTTGCATGTATTTCCCTGTTACATTATTAGGAAACGCCGGAAAATGGTTCAAGGTACTGTGAGCGGGTAGCATCTCGAGTTTCGAGCAGTTATGATACCTTCAATTTCCAAAAATAAAGTTTCACAAACTAATTCATCCAAAAACATAAGTGTCTAAAACAAACATCATCACAAAATATTAGAGTATCTCAAACCATCCCAACGAGTGTGTACAATCAGACCTTTGCCTTCCCACGGTCCTCAAAAGTACCTGAAACACATAAATCAACAACTGTAAACACGAAGCTTAGTGATTTCCCTAAGATACCATATATAGCACAACATAAATAAATAGTTATGGGTTATCAGCAACCCCAAAGACTATCAGCAGTCCCATTGCGCAACAGCACGCCCTATGGGTTATCATCAATCCCGGAGACTATCCGCAGTCTCAGTCACACATAATATCCTAATACTAAATCTCACACCCGAACTGCCGGAACTAGACTCCGCCTAATCAACTAAATAGTTAACCCTAATTAATAATAGAGGTCTATAACTAAATTCGTGAGTCCAAAACCTAGAACTAAGTCCTTTAAGGGAAAAAAGACCATTTTTCCCTTCCCATGGTCCAAAACCCTAAATCTTGACCAAAATTCAAAAGTTAACGAAAGTCAACTACCTGGCGCGTACGTTGGGTGTACTCTTTATTACGCGAGGTCTACTACTCGAATATCAACCAATCGAAGACGAAACCGGCTACGTAGGGCGTAGCTAAGAGTACACCCGACGTACTCAGTCTGATTAACTTTCACCAACTTTTGTGTCTTAATTCAATAATACATCTAACCCAACTTTAGATCTGACCACCCTAGGGTGTCTTAATCCATAAAGTCATCAAATTTAAGCCTTTTCAGGCTAGAAAGGTCCCAATGCAACAAACTCTAACTTCCATCACACTCTAAGTCTGCATGGGCCATAGGAAATGCTCAAGCAACCATTTTTCTGGATCTACAAGTCCTAAAATTCATGAAAGGACAACTAATATTCTCTGGAGTGCTCCAAACACATAATGGTCCAAACTTGGAGACAAAAAGCTCATAAAACTCATCCATGGAGATCAAATAGGAAACTCATCAAGGTCTAAACTTTATACCTGAAAAAAATGAACAATGAGGAGTGGTTTTTGGATCTTCAAGCTTTCAAGCAACATCTCCTTCTTCTCTAGCCTTCTTCTTCACCAATCATGCACCAAAATCACTTAATAAGCTCCCAAAGTCTCACTAACAAGCTTAGACTCAAGATTAGGGCTTGAGGAAGGAATGGTGGTTGATAAGGATAGTCTAAGGGAGGTATAAGGTTTCTTAAACAGGGATCAACCCTTAAAATTAGGGTTTAGTGATTGGGCTAGTATGCTCGGCTTACCACATGTACACCCAACATACTAGCATGACATATGCGATCCTGCATCACACGAGTATGCTACGCATACCCTCAAGTACGCCCAATGTACGGCTAAAACGCGAAGCTATTACCACAAGGGACCAATTATGCAACTTTGATAACATTAAGAGCCAGAAATGATAATACTTGGTAATCAGATGTTACGATTTTAAGGAAAATGAGAGTTGGTAGGATTGTAGAGCTTCTCATTACCTTTACATGGATATAAGGTCATCAAAACCGGACTCAGAACGAAGAAGTTATGGCATTCGGAAGTTTGGAGGATTTAAGGCTAAGTCTAGTACGTTGGGCGTACAGGGAGTACGTCGGGCGTACTAGGTTGGGTGACCACGGGTGAAGCATGGGCTATGTTGGGTGTACCAGGAGTATGTAGGGTGTTCTCCAGTTAGGTGCAAACCCTAATTTAGGGTCTTGGACGATATTTAAAGGCCTTAGCTTATGTTAAAACCCTATTATATTCAGTCTCCATGTAACATCCTAAAATTTAGAACCAAAAATTTCGTTTTGAAATAAGTATTTATAACAACCAGTAGTCTGAAAACATCGATAGTGTCATCCCATATCATAATCAAGACCAATGCGTCAATAACCGCAACATGTCATAAGGAAAAAATATCAAAATACAACACCCAAAGATCCCATAATGCGGAAAGCCATAATATGATGCGTTGCGATCATGACGGCTCCTTTCCTTTAGAAGAAGAAGTACCTGAAACCAAAACTGAAAACCGTAAGCATGAAGCTTAGTGAGTTCCCCCATCATACCACATACCATACAACAAATACATTGCCAAGCATATTTGGGTGCCGTCCTCCCCTTCGTTCTATTTCAACCGGATACTACCGAGCATATATAGGTGTTGCCCCCTCCTTTCGGTCTATTTCAACCAGATATTGTCGAGCATATCTGGGTGATGGCCTCCCCTTCGGTCTATTTCAACCGGATATTGCCGAGCATATCTGGGTGCTGGCCTCCCATTCGGTCTATTTCAACCGGATACTAGGTCTATTTCACCCCTACCACTACCACATAATATCGTAGCAAATAAGCATATAAAACATAACATATAGTGGCATACTAGACAATTATCACAAATACAATCAGCTTTACTACAAACAACTACTAGTGGACCAACATTGGTGCCTTCGACCCACTTATACACGAAGGTAGCTCACCTCGATCCGCTGCAATCTGACAACACTCGAATGTCAAATCGGAAATTCCACACTAACAACAAATAAATGCCATAACCCATTAACCGCGGCCTCAACTCATAAGTCTCGAATCCTAGGGTAAAAGACCATTTTACCCTTTCCTTAATGGGTCCAACCTAAACTTGGCCCATGGCCCACTAATGGCCTAACAACACAACTCGAGGCTAAAACCAAACCTAAGGTCCGCACAAAGTCCTGAGGCCCAACCAGAGCCCAAACAGATAATTCATAGTCCAAAGAAACAAACCCGAAACCCCAAGACAAATCCATAACCAAAAGCCCAAAAAGCCCACTGATGAACGGAACGCGTTGCGTTCCCTGGTGGAGCACAGGGGGATCGTTGCCAGACCACCAATTGGGACCCTTTTCCTAAACACGTCGCGTTCTCGAGATGAACGCACGGTGTTCCCGTCCTTTGTCCAAAATTACCTCAGTCGTCTTAATACCTTAAGTCCAACGTTTAAATCCTCAAAATAGTTTCATATCAATGACTTAATCCATAAAGTTGTCAACTTGGAACCTTTGCATGGTCCAAAAGGACCCAATCATGATTTCAAGCCTTCTAAGTCCATAAAGAGGCTAAGATGCAAGCTTTTTCCTTAAGAACTTAGTCCAAACTTCCAGATCTGATTCAAAGGGATTTCTCAAGTCATAAAGTTTCCAACTTTATTACTTAGGATAACTCAATGGGACCCAAATTAAAACCCTAAGTCCCCAAACTTCATCAAATAACTACCAAATCATGCATGGAAGGTCTACATGTTGGGTTTTGAGCTCTATAACACTCCTATGGTGCACATGCAACCCTAAATGCTTTGGATCTATGTTTTCTCTAAGTATACATGCATATTTACAATTTCCAAAGCGTTGTCCTAACAAGCATACAAATTGTCAAATGAACAATACAACTAGTTAGATGACTTACCTTTTAGAAGACTTGTAGTTCTTGACCTTTGAAAGCTTGAGCACCTCAAGTGTGATTCCTCTAATGATTCACAAACACCAATATGCAAGAGGAGGATTGAGAGAATAAGTTACTTGCACAAAATCAATATCACTCTTCAAGACTGTAAGTCGCAACCTATTTTGGCTCTAGGGGGTTTATTTATAGTGTGGCAAATGCTAGGTGATATGTGCATGTTTAGCGCTATATTTAGTATAGATTCTTATCATTATTCGGCTAATTATTTACATTTTATAGACAAAAGATACTTAATATTGTTCAAATTTATATTTTCAGTCCAAAAGAGAAGCTCAGAAGCAAAAGGAAGCAGGAGATACGATTGGAAGCTCGGGAACAAAACAAAGAAGAAAAATGCCAAAAACAAGATGGACTCGGCGAGTAGGGACGACTACTCGACGAGTCGTGTCGAAGATTCGAAACCCTCTAGAAGTCCTTGTCGTACACGGATTTTAAGTGACGGACTCGTCGAGTGAGTCACTATCACACCCCAAAACCGGAACGGCGGAAACGTCCTGGGGTGGAGGACGTCATATACAGTATCACAACACAGAATAATAGTAAACAAGCAACAACACCATCCATTGCATTAATAATATAATTTTTGTACAAGTGTTTTCTGCGAGGTTTATATGACACTCAAAAATGTAAATCAAAATAAGAGATGAGTCTTGAACGAGCTCCATCATCTCAAAACTTAGTCGGCTATACCTATCTAACGATGACCTGAGAATACAAGTTATTTTGAAATGAGTCTTGCACAAAGTTATTTCTTAGGTAATTTAGTAATTACGATAAGCTTAAATAATTTTCTATTTTCAGAAGTTAGTAAGTAATTTTTCTGTTTCTGCGCTGAACTCGCCGAGTGCAATCGAAGCGACTCGGCGAGTTTGTCGCTGTTACACAGTTTCGTATTTTATTTTATTTTTGTTCGTTTTACGCATTTTGCTTGTTTTGTGTGCAGACAATACATGAACAGAGGATCCAACACACCCCTGGTTCCTCCACTTGAAGACCCAAAATCTCGCTTTAAGGAAAAACAAAGGCAAGGAGGTCGAAAGCTCTAATACACCTAAGAAGTCACCTTTGACGATCTTGAAAACGGTTTTTGGGAAGAAAAAGAACAAGAAGCCAGGAGAGACCAACAATCAAAAGAGCGAAGAAAGCAAGTTAGAGAATATTGAAGATAATCCAAAAGAAGCCGAGTTCAAATATGACTACGAATCCGAATACGAAGAAGAAAGCGACTTTGAAGGCGAACTAGCTAATCCCATGGCTAACGTCGATGAAGTTCCCATGGGAGAATGGAAGAAGAGAATACGTGACGATACCAACCTAGGACTTGTGCAACCCGCAATTCCCGCTACTGCCACTTTCGAACTAAAGGGCCACATACTAGCTCAACTAAAGGAGACCCCCTTCTACGGGAAAGATCACAAAGATGCCTATAAACACTTGGATGAGGTCAACGATGTAACTGATTATTTTAATGTTCCAAATGTGCCTCACGAAACCCAACTGCTTTGTATGCTTCCAGTTACATTCAAAGGTGCTGCAAAGGATTGGCTCAAGTCACTCCCTCCCAGATCCATCACTACATGGGCTAAAATGAAGGAAGAATTCATTGATCAATTTTTCCTCCCTCAAAGATAGCCAAATTGAAGAAAGTCATTGCCAATTTTGAACAACAAGCTGGAGAGTCCCTTTATGAGGTATGGGAGAGATACAAGGGTCTACTAAGGAATTTCCCACATCATGATCTTAATAGCTAACAAGAAGTCTCCATTTTCTATGATGGAGTCAATGTAACAACTAGGTAGCTCCTTGACTCGCAAGGACCCCTCACAAAGAAGGCACCCCCAGTGATCAAAGAACCAATTGAAGAATTCTCTAAACAATCTAGAGAATATGATAATCCAAGGCATGAAGTAAGTGGGGAGGAGAGAGGTAAACACTGTTAACGATAGCATGGCGGAAATGATGGCTAAACTAGAAAGTTTAGATCGGAGAATGACTAAGATGGACCAATCCATCCACGCTATCCGGGTAGGGTGTAAGAATTGTAGAGGACCTCACCTCACTAAAGATTGTGATTTGGACGAAAATGGGAACAAGAAGGCACAAGTTTGCTATTCAAGTGGTGATAGATTTGATGATAATTGGAGAAAATCCAAGAAGGAATGGCTCCCTTATGATGAGTACAAAAAGGCAAAGGAGGATAAATGTAAGCAAAAAGAAAAGGGTTTCTATCAAAAGGATGAGCCGGTTATGGGAAAGAAAGCTGATTGGGAGGAAATTTTCACAAGGTTTGTAGTTGCGTCCGAGAAGAGGCACAATGATACCGACAATGAATTGAAGGAGCAACGGATAATGCTTAAAGATCATCAAGCTATGATGAAACATCAACAAATTTTGCTTAGGAATCAGCAAGCCTCCATTCATAACATTGAAAAGCAGATAGGACAGCTTGCACAACAAATCAATCAAAGAACACTTGGTGAACTTCCTAGCAATACCGAACAAAATCCAAAAATGGTGCATCTAAATGTGATAACCACTAATTCTGACAAAATTTTCACTCCTTTGACCTCTATTTAGAAGAAACTCCGTAAGGTGCAAACAGAAGAGGAAATTGAAAGGAATTCGAGCAAACCCGACTCGACTCGCCGAGTCGGCACCATGGACTCGACGAGTCCGAGAGCTTATGAGAAAACTTGTTTTCTTTTGAAACCTTACAGACCCCCTTTGTCATTTCCGATCCTAGCCATACCAGATGAGCAGATCCGATGGTATAGAAGATTTATGGAGCAAGTGAGGACCCTCCAAGTGAACCTTCCATTTGTTGAAATGATACTTCATACACCCAAGTATGCAACTTTTCTTAAGAGCCTTTTCACTTAGACAAAATATGGAAGAAGTTGTTGAAGTATTGCTGAATGAGCTGCCAGAAAAGAGAGGTGATATGGGAAGCATAACCATGCCTTGACAATTTTGGAACATCATGACTACACGAGCATTAACCGATTCGGGGGCAAGTATTAACATCATGCCATATTCTTTCTTCCAAAAGTTGAACCTCTCGATTCTGAAACCTGTTCATTTGAAGATCCACTTGGCCGACAAGAGAATAATACATCCAATGGGAGTGTGTGAATACCTTCTTATTAAGGTGGATAAGCTAATGTTTCCGGTTGACTTCATAATATTGGATATGGAGGAGGATCTTAAAGTACCAATCATTCTTGGACGACCATTTTTGAATACCGCTTGTGCTTTGATATATATATATATATATGAGTGAATCTACGCTAACATTAAGAGTAGGTGATGAATCGGTAATTTTTAAAGCTGAGCAAAAAGATACGTAAGATGGGTCGAGAGAAGAAAAGGTTTCGTCACTAGATTTGGATGATGGATTGTTAGAAAATGAGCTTGCATATTTGCAAGAAAGTAATCCAAATAAATTCCTTTTATCTTTGGAGGATACTTCTGATGCTAAGGGAGATGTAGAAGAAATAGAAAGGCTGATCAGGGAAGCTGATTATCCAGAAAGCATAAGAAGTTTTCAAGGTTCCCCGACTCGCCGAGTTGTGTCTGCTGACTTGACGAGTCCAGTCGAAAATTCTAAATCTAGCAAACTTTTGACTCTATAGCCAATTAGTGCCCTTGCTGAATCAGATGCGCAACTTATGCCTGATCCCTTTGAGAACCTTCTTGAGGAAAATAAGGATATTAAAGATGTTGGGAATGCATATTTGGCATTTCTTGAAGCAATCATGGGAGGTGATGAGATTGTCCAAGAGAAGAATGAGGGAAGTTCAGAAGATGAAAACCACCATCCAACTGAATCACAAATGCTAGATCAAGAAGAAGTTTTGACAAAAAGAAAAAGGACCAAGTCTCATGACATTGTCTCTACTATGTTCAAAGTGTTAACTTTCATAACACCGGATCCTTTAATGAACAAAAATACAAGCAAGGAAGGAATGGAGAGGAACAAGCATGGTAAGGGGGTGAAGCATAAAGCTGAAGAGAGTGCTGAAAAAAAGAGAATGGAATACTTGAGGAAAGCTTATAAAAGGAAAATCCATTTTTACAAGACGAAATACAAAGTACAAAGGTTGAAGAAGGAGAGCTTCATGAAGGAAACGAAGAAACTTAGAGCGGGAAGGAGTCCAACTAATGACTCCTCAAAAAGAAACGCTTAACGAAAGGCAACCCGTTACTAAAGTTTAGTTTATTTTACCTTTTCTTTAATTTTATTTTTTCATTTTTAGGATTTATTTATTTTCATCTTCTTAATTGTCCAAAATGATTCCTTGAGGGTAAGCATGGTCTGAGTGTGGGGTGGGTTGGATATATAAAGGAATAAATTTTTTTTATTATATCAAATTTATATTATATATATATATATATATATATATATATATATATATATATATATATATATATATATATATATATATATATATATATATATATAGGGAAAAGTTCAATAGAGAACCATAATTATGGGTTCTTCAAGGAACCAAATATTTTTTTCAATTTCTATAGGTTATTCTTTATCGAAAAAAAATCTAAACATATCTAAATTCATATATTAACATTGTGAATGTGAAAAGTATTTTTCGGATTCACCGTGTGAATCCGGATTCACGTTGTGATTTTACGAAGATTCACATTATAAATTTGACGTAAAAAAAATCAAATTTTATATCATTGGAAAAAGGATAAAAATTTATGAATTTCTGTATTTTTAGTTTTTTTTTTGATAAAAAATAAGTTCTAAAAGTTGAAAAAAAGATTGGTTCCTTGGTTAGTTATGGTTTTCTATTGAACCTCACTCTCTCTCTCTCTCTCTCTCTCTCTCTCTCTCTATATATATATATATATATATATATATATATATATATAATTTTCAAACCCAACGAGTGACTCGGCGAGTTGGATGACATACTCGACGAGTTAACTCGTAATTTGGAATCTCAAAATCGCGACCAGACTCGCCGAGTCAGACCTTTACTCGACGAGTCCGTTTATTTTACTGAAAAACTAATAAATAATAATTTTTACATATCAGTTAAATTAGGGTTTTTTACCCTAATTGGTAACCATTTCTCATTCAACCAGCTGACACTCGACGTGCGCCCTCAATTTCTTATCTATTTTGTTAAAGCTTTGATTTTTAGAAGGTTGGAAGTGTTAATTTGGAAGAAAACCCGTTTTTGGAGTTTTAGAATTTATAGGGTTTCGACTTTGACCTAATAAAAATGATATGGATGAATATCCTTATACTATTATGCTTGAAATACATCCCTCGACAAACCCTTGCAATCAATTTTGATTTTTATGGATGACATTCGATAGACTCGGCAGCAGACTCACGCAGTTCGTCTGACTCGTCGAGTCAGTCTACGTACTTGGCAAGTCATGTCTGAAGCAGTTCAGATTTTATTTTCTAATTTCTCTGTTCGTTTCTGGTTGTTTGTTATACGTATTTTTGCAGGAACATGTCTTCACGGGGTCAGAGCTCAAGAGGAAGCCAAGCGGTTTTCCCTTCGTTGAATTTTCCACAAATCGAGTCCAATTCTACGATGACTAGTTGGAAGAAGAAGCTTGAAAAAATCCGGAAAAAGGAGGTTTGTGTTTCCAATGCGATTGATTGGGAATGGCTGGGGAGAGTTCGTTACGAAGAGGATTTGGTTCCTTATATAGTCAAGACGTTTGTGCATAATGGGGTGCCCGTCACGTGTGATGGATGGAGTCGCATCTTTCGTATCCAGGAGCTGGTCTATCGAGAGTTGTGCTTGGATTGTTTCTCCACAATACATTTACAGGGTGGGGACGATTACTATAACCCCGGGAATATTACTTTTTTTCTTGGGGGCGAGGTTCACAATTGTTCTATGGTGGAATTAGCTAGGAGGTTGGGAATTTATGACCAACAATTGATTCACACAGCTGAATTTGGTACCTTTTTGGAGCATTGCCATAAAGTATTCCCGGATGGTTTCATAAGCACAAGTTGGTGGAACACCATTGCCAACAAGGTTTACATTCCCAAATAGGCTCAAGAGGGGATCATACGATCACCTACGCACCGCCTTATCCACCGCCTTATTTCAAACACCATCAACCAAAGAAAAGAGGATGACAAGGTTTCTAACCTTGATGTTTTTTTATCTTTGGAGCATTATTATACCCAACACCTTTTGCAATCTTCCATGGTGCGTGGCTTCATATTTAGCTGAAGGGGCGGTCAAGGACCGCAAAACTTCTAAAATTAATGGTGGCATGTTTGTGACGCGTTTAACCCACTCTTATGGGTTGATGGCTCGTAGTGCTTGGAACTTAATGACAATGGTCCCGACCCCTCCCTTTAATCCTATTCTTTTTCGAAGGGGCTAGAATTATTGAGGATTATGGAGGAGGACACTATGATATTCCACGTGATGATGCCCTAATTGGACCCGAGGAGCCGGGTAGGAGAGTAAGGCAAAGACGCGGGCAAGCACCTCCCGATTCACAGGTTATTCCGGTGGAAGATGAAATACCCCCGAAATGGTTTAATGTTGAAGGAAGACAATATCAAGATGATTTGGTAAGAGGCGTGGATTTTGCCAACCGGTCCTTCATCCAAATGTTTAACCACTTCAAGATCCAACATTTGGACGGAGGCCAATTTCCTTATATACCAACTTGGGAGGAGAGGACGAACGCAAGGCAAAGCGGAGCTGGTGGGAGCGGAGCAATGCATGATGATGATGAAGAAGAAGATGAAGATTGATTTGTTTTTATTTGTGTTTTGTGTTGAACAGTTTGTTTTTATTTTTATGTTGTTTGATGGAACTTCTAGTAATTAGGATTTTAGTAGTTTATTTTCTCATGGGTTGTTTAGTGTCTTTTCAAAATTTGAAAAAGGGTTGCCTACAAAGAGTCTCGAGAGTAATAGGAGTTTCGAGTCTAAGCGGAAGAGAGAATGAAATTAAAGTGTTGTGTCCGGTCATGAGGAGCATTCAATTGAGTTTAATTACTGAAGAAAAATATTAGATCTAATATAATTCTGAAGAGGTTAGGATTTATCAAAATGACTTAGAGCAGAAAACAGAAATTTTTCACCCAGTGACTGACTCGCCGAGTGCAAGAGTGAAAACATGAATTCTGCACATTCACGGCACAACTCAGCGAGTCTGATCACTTACTCGTCGAGTCTCTACGAATTTCACCTCTTAGCTTCAGGCTTGACGATTATATTCCCACGAGAATTGGTTTTTATTAAGAAGATTAATTATGGAGATTTTCGAGAGTTTTGCTTGCATTTTTGGAGCTGTTGCCACACGAGACGAATGACACCCAAGACATGGATGAGTTGTTCCTATGTCTAAAGTCAGCTGAAGATGGAGTTTTAAATGAAGAAGATCAACATCGCAACTACTATCCCAGGGGAGTTTGTTCCAATTCCCTTTTTTATTTTATTGTTCTTTATCATGCATAATATGAAAAGGGGACATTGCATAAATTAAGTGTGGGGTAGGGGGTTGGTTAGAATAGTTAAAATTTTAGTAAAATTTTGAAAATTTTGAAATTTTTGCATTAAAATTGCTAGGGCTAAATTAGAAAATCATGGTAAAAGCAACTAGGGTTCATGCTAGTATTATGTTTGATGATTTTATGAAAACCCAAATGTTTAGTTGAGCCTATACACGTTATAATGCATTTGTGGCCCCCTTTATTCTAGTGAAATCATGGGACAAAAACACAACCTCGCTTAGTTTGAAGGATGCAATAAGTTTAGCATTGTGTACTTGAAATGTATCCAGGAAAATTATTATGTTTAGCCAATAAAGGTTGAAGTTGAGCGCCCCTGCTTAAGCATGTAGGGCTTTAAGTGAAAAAAAAAGTGAGTACATGTAAAAAAAAGAGAGAGAAAATTACAAGAAAAGTTATAAGAATTTTGGAGCAGTTAAAGTAAAGATTAAAAGATCAAAATTCTAAAGAAGATAAAAGTTGAAGATACCAAAAATCAAAAAGTTGGTGAATTCAAAGAAATGAAAGACAAATTATCAAAGAAGTGAAGAATTCCAAAGAGCTCCATAGTGGTATCGGAAAAAAATTTGTAATTTTCTAGATTATGTGTGCTTGGGTTGCTCAACCAAAAATACCTTCAGCTTTGAAGGTTTTCTGCGGATGGATTCGGAGGGATGCATAAAATGAACATTGTTCGGAAAAAGTGGGTGAGTGTTTATGAGGATTGTGATTATTTAGAATTAGGGGGGGGTCCTTAGGAAAAATTTTAGATACAAATGCATGCGTTGCGGTCTTGGCATAATGGCTGGGTTCAATTGGGATTGTCTTATGTGATGCTAGTATGTTTAAAATTCAGTTTTGCTTGGGGGCAAGCAAAAGTCAAGTGTGGGGTATTTTGATATGTGCATGTTTAGCCCTATATTTAGTATAGATTCTTATCATTATTCGGCTAATTATTTACATTTTATGGACAAAAGATACTTAATATTGTTCAAATTTATATTTTTAGTCCAAAAGAGAAGCTCAGAAGCAAAAGGAAGCAGGAGATACGATTGGAAGCTCGGGAACGAAACAAAGAAGAAAAATGCCAAAAACAAGATGGACTCGGCGAGTAGGGACGACTACTCGACGAGTCGTGTCGAAGATTCGAGACCCTCTAGAAGTCCTTGTCGTACACGGATTTTAAGTGACGGACTCGTCGAGTCAGTCACTAGACTCGACGAGTCACCTCTGTTTCCAGAATAATATAAATAGGGACTTGGAGATCGAGATGGGAGACCTCTATGGAACACTATGAGGCAAAAATTACGATAGAAGGTGCTTTTAGGTCGTGAGAAGCAGAGGAATCAACCCTACATTCAATCTTGAAGAGAATTAAGGCAACTTTAGTTTATTCTTAGTAATCTTTTGATTTGAATCATGTTTAAACTCTTTGAATTCGTTTTTGAGCTTAAGTTTACTGCAATTATGAACTAAACCCTTATTCTTCTGTTTAGGTAAGACAAATTTGAGAATATGGTTTGATTAATGGTATGATTAACTTTAAATTGGTGGTTTTGTCAAATTAAGCTTGTTAGAGATCCTTATGCATTAACCATAACTATTGTCTGTTAATAGGAAGGCAATTAGGTTGCATGAACATCTCTTAATTGTTTACCTCATTTGATTTATGTGAACACTTTATTATGTGCCTAGGATTAGTGAATGTGAAACTAGGATAAATTAGAGAATGGGTAAGTTAATGTGTAGCTTGTTTGATAAATCAACAACAAGAGGCAAATTGAATTATTAATTTGATTAACCATTACAAGTCTTATTTAACCAGAATAAATAACCTAGAGAATTAATTAATTTAGACAACTGGCCACTGCTTGAATTAGTTTATTTTCTAAGGATTAGAGTTAGTGAATGTGAACCTAATCACATGAATCGGTAGCTAATGAAATGTTAATCCATTGCACTATTACCATTAAATCAACCATAGGATCAATTGAGTTGAACCTAAACAGAAGTCCTCTTAATTATTGAATTTAGTGGTAATAACTTGTTTTAGCTGTTAAATTAGTTAAATGGCGTGTTAGTTAGTTTAGTTAAGTTTTCTAGTCTTCCAAAACTAGAGAAAACCTTTCCTTTTATTACTTGTTTTAGATAAAATTAGTTATTAGTTTAATTTTTTCGTTCCCCGAGTTCGATACCCTACTTATCTAGCTACACAAAATTGACAGGTTTACTGCCTTTGTGTCTTAATTTTATAATTAAAAGTAGGATTAAAACTAGTTGAGTTCACACACATCAAGTTTTTGGCGCCGTTGCTGACGAACGGTTCAAAAATTAATTCTAATATCTAGTTTTATCGATCCTTTGTGTAAGATTTATCTTGCACAAAGTTATTTCTTAGGTAATTTAGTAATTAGGATAAACTTAAATAATTTTATGTTTTCAGAAGTTAGTAAGTAATTTTTCTATTTCTGTGCTGAACTCGCCGAGTGCAATCGAAGCGACTCGGCGAGTCTGTCGCCGTTACACAGTTTCGTATTTTATTTTATTTTTGTTCGTTTTACGTGTTTTTCTTGTTTTGTGTGTAGGCATTACATGACCAGAGGATCCAACACACCCCTGGTTCCTCCACTTGAAGACTCAAAATCCGCTTTAAGGAAAAACAAAGGCAAGGAGGTTGAAAGCTCTAATACACCTAAGAAGCCACCTTTGACGAGCTTGAAAACGGTTTTTGGGAAGAAAAAGAACAAGAAGCCAGGAGAGACCAGCAATCAAAATAGTGAAGAAAGCAAGTTAGAGAGTATTGAAGATAATCCAAAAGAAGCCGAGTTCGAATACGACTACGAATCTGAATACGAAGAAGAAAGCGACTTTGAAGGTGAACTAGTTAATCCCATGGCTAACATCGATGAAGTCCCCATGGGAGAATGGAAGAAGAGAATATGTGAGGATACCAGTTCGGGACTTGTGCAACCCGTAATTCCCGCTACCGCCACTTTCGAACTAAAGGGCCACATACTAGCTCAACTAAAGGAGACCCCCTTCTACGGTAAAGATCACGAAGATGCCTATAAACACTTGGATGAGGTCAACGATGTAACTGATTATTTTAATGTTTCAAATGTGCCTCGCGAAACCCAACTGCTTTGTATGCTTCCAGTTACATTCAAAGGTGCTGCAAAGGATTTGTTCAAGTCACTCCCTCCCGGATCCATCACTACATGGGCTAAAATGAAGGAAGAATTCATTGATCAATTTTGTCCTCCCTCAAAGATAGTCAAATTGAAGAAAGCCATTGCCAATTTTGAACAACAAGCCGGAGAGTCCCTTTATGAGGCATGGGAGAGATACAAGGGTCTACTAAGGAATTGCCCACATCATGATCTTAATAGCTAACAAGAAGTCTCCATTTTCTTATCCACAACACCACAAGCTCTTCACCATCAAAAGTCATTTGTGTCAACAACAAGACCGTCTTAAATACTACTTCAAGATGTCAGATGTGGTGAGTACCACGTTCTGAAAACAACTCAAATAGAGAGGGGGGGGGGGGGGGGGGGGGCTAAACCCAAGCGAAGTGCTCGACAATAAATTGAAATATTGAACTCTTTATAAGTCCTTTTTGTATTATACTACTATTAGAGACGGAACTAGTGGCAGACATAGAAAGAAAAATTAGGGGTTGCATAGAGAGGGGAAAAACTCATTCCAACTACACTAAAGTGTTTTACCAATGGATTTATACTAAATTTACACGTATTGGATTTCTGACGGATTCGTGACAGATTCTGACGGATTTGTGATGGATTCCAACGGATTTGTGGCAGTTTCCGATGGATTTACACTAAATTTATACTTGACGGGAAAATTTAAGGAGTTGCTCATACTACATAGTAGGTCCACCCATGGAGGAAACAAATAAAACATCTTCAAAATTATAAATATAAACAACACGAATGCACGACAAATATTTGTAAAATGTTAAATACTTTTTATAATATTTTAAGAAAAAATCACAAAAATACGGTTTCATCCACAATATCGAACAAAGATCAAATTACATTTATGTTCCGTTGGGTCAAAAAAGTTGTTACAAGAGATAATGATCTCTTTAAGAACACGTCATAATTAATCATCATAGAATGAAAACCAAGTCTTACGATATCTATATCGTTCGATTAAGAGGTTTATGATTATGTCTATCCTTTATATTTGTTTAACATTTAACAGAAATTTCTTCTAATTTTCAATTTTGACAAATCTAAAAACATGTATTAAGATTTTAAACATTTGTAATTTTGTATGGTTTTTGACTTGATCTATTTCATATTATAAATGATATTATCAATTGAATGTGTAAAACATTCTCCAACTTTCCACTTTTTTCTTGATTGACATTTCATATTTGGAAAATGACTTATAACCCCAACTAAATTTTCAAACCGTTCAAAAAACCCAATTATGTTTTATCTATTCAAGAAAACCCAATGAACTTAACCTTTTTTCCAAAAAAGGCCAACTAACTTACACTTTCATTCACTTCTCATTTAGGGTCAACCGACTAATGAAAGTCAACGACTGAAATTGCTTATGACGTATAATTAAATATCAGGAAATGACTTGTAAGACCAACAAAGTTTCAAACCCGTTCAAAAAACCCCAATCATGTTTTGTTTTTTTTGAAAAAAACCCAACGAACTTACGCTTTTGTTCAATTCTCATTAGAGGCAACCATGTTCATTAGGTATACAACTAGTTGATAAATGACATGACATTATATTTAATGACATAAAATAAACAGATTAGAATTGTCGTTTATATATCGATATAGGGCTTGGAGAAGAGAAAAATGAACGACGTTTGTGTTCGATCTCTTGTAATAGCTACTTCTTATTCTTCCTCTCAACCATTGATGTCTAACTCAAGATCTACAAAGAAGATATTTGATGATGAAAACCCTTGTGAATGTGGACGCTCTTCTTGGATTTGGACATCTAGAATGGAGGATCATCTAGAAAAAAAGTTCAGGCCTTGTTCGAACAGATGGGTAAGTGTAATTGAAAGCTTTATCATGTCCATATTCTATCTATTTGTTTGGTTTCTTTCCAAACAAAAACTTGTTAAAATGGACATGATAAAGCTTTCAATTACACTTACCCATCTGTTCGAACAAGCTCTAAACATTATCTTTGGATGATCCTTCATTCTAAACGTCCAAATTCGAGAAGGGCGTCTACATCACAAGAGTTGGCATCATCAAATATCTTCTTTGTAGATCTTGAGTTGGACATCAACGATTGAGAGGAAGAAGAAGAAATAGCTATTACAAGAGACTGAACACAGACGCCATTTGTTTTTCTCTTCTCCAAGCCCTGAATCGATATAAAAGGGCAATTTTAATCTGTTTATTCCATGTCATTAAATATAATGCCATGTCATTTGCCAACTAGTTGTATACCTAATGAATTTGGTTGCCTCTAATGAGAATTGAACAAAAGCGTAAGTTCGTTGGGTTTTTTTTCAACAAAAAAAACGTGATTGGGGTTTTTTGAACAATTTTGAAACTTCGTTGGTCTTCCAAACCATTTTCTAATATTTAATTACACGTCATAAGACATGTCATTCGTTGACTTTCAATAGTCGGTTGACCCAAAATGAGAAGTCTAAGTTAGTTGGGGTTTTTTAAACCAAATGTTAAGTTCGTTGGGTTTTCTTGAACAGACAAAACATAATTGAGGTTTTTTGAACGGTTTGGAAACTTTGTTGGGCTTATAATTCATTTCCCTTTCATATTTTCGTTGTATTTAAAAACGGGAGTTGATTCGTGCACAACAACTTTTTATCATATACAAAGATTTTTTTCTAAATAGACAATTTTACCATATTTTCTATTTTAATAAGCTTTACAACTAAAAAAAATATTTTTGTCTCATAAAACTTTTTTTGCAAAATTTCAATTTTACCATTTAAACCTCTATTTTATCAAACTTTACATTTTACCCCTCCCTTTAAAAAAAATTCTACCGAAATTTCTTTTGTTTAACTTAATCCATGGCCTTTGTTAAAGACAACTCCTCCTCCTAAAGAAAGACCCAAGAATCCAGCAGAGGTCACTCTCCTCCATTCCAATCAGTTGTACAATTAAAAGTGATCTCAGTGTTGCAGTGTAAATTGACATGAGCACAAGCACCACAAACAACCAAACTGTGACTATAAATCTTGAAACTGGAAAGATTACTTTGCAACTTCTCCCCTGCAGTTTCAAATTACCAAGTTTCTATAGGTGTTTGTTAGAAAGTTGAAGAATGATATAAATGCTAAAAAGATAAAATCTTTTAGTAAATTGAGCTAAGAGAAAAGTGTTTGAGAACTTACCGTGAGAATAAACAAGGGTCTGAGTTGTTCCGATTTGCTGACCTACGAAACCTTGGAACTCTTGGTTTCTATGATGTTCGTTAAACAAAATGCAAACCACAAAAAGAGAAAAAAACAAGAACTTGTGATCCGAAGATCTACACCGAGAAGATCTAAAAAGATCCACAAGTTTTTCTACAGGTTGTGGGCTATTGTGCCAATTCCTAGATCAGTGAAGGGCAATGTGAAATCGACATAGAGAGATCTATTTTATATTATGGCTATATCTCTAACATCAACATCATATTCCTGATACAAACCAACGTCACATTAGCAAAAATACAATTTAACTGTTTTACAGATAATGTGACAAAGTGTCCTTATTACTACAATTTTAATCAACAAAGCACAAACCTTAAAAGAGATTTTGTCTATTAGATCCTTGTAAGTCATTTCCATCCTTATAAATAATCTCAAGGCATTAAACGCAATATTGAAAACATCCCCACAAAAGCCACTCACACTCGATAGTTTTTTTAGGATCAACACTCTGTTAGGGTATGAAGTCTTGTCCAACATTTGGAGCACTTGGAACTCAATGGAGCAATTGGAGTTCAATGGAGTATGTGACAAAGGAACAAATCATCTGAGAAGGGAATGGTTCATGTGACAAAGGAACTGGTCATCTTAAAGGGGGTATGGAGCACCTAGGAAAGGAATAGAGCATCTTAGAATGTTAGATGCTCCATCTAGAAAGAGGATGTGCCATTTAGAAGGAGTATGTGCCATAGTGATGGAGGATGTGTCATTAGGTGGCTTGATGTGCCACATATGTTCCTGATATGCTACATGTGTTCCTGATGTGCCACGATATCACTTAATGTGCCATTTGGCACCTCGACGAAGTGTCATGCACAAGAGATGCCACCAAGTGACGCAGGAGGTGCCACCAAGTGCCTAAAGATGCCACTAAGTGACAAGGGGTGCCACTCAATGATACCTGATGTGCCAGTGGTGTATTGATGGTGCCAATACAATGCCTCTAAAGGATGAAGGTTCTAGAAGCATCTGCATGACATTCCATGATTGATTGGAAATTAGAGCATCCCTTTTATGGGCTAATTATGAATGACCTGACCCATCAGAATTAGGTTTTCCCATGCTTGCCTATAAATAGGCTCTTATCCCCATTCATTAATCCTTGCGAGTGCGTGTACACAGTAATTTCAAGAGAGCAATCATTGTGAGGTTAATTGCACTTCCTTTGAAGAAGCTAATAAGCAAGAGAGTTTCTTTTGTTTTGAGAACTCAAGTGAGGTGCAACCTTTGTGTGTGATTGTAACTGTTCTTGGAAGTTTAATAAAATCTTCTCTCTCTCGTTCGCCCGTCGATGTAGGTCACCTTAACCGAACCACGTTAAATATTGTGTTCACTTTTGATTTAAGTTTTTCAGAAATTTTATTCCGCAAGTTTCACCGAAGTTTGTTTGACACTTGTCTGAAAGTGTTTAACTTGTTTTGTTATCATCCCAACACACTCAATTGTAATAAATTAGAAAATATTGTGCCAAAGTTTGGAACTAGGAATTATACAACCATTAAAACTTGCTTTGTTACTTGCTCTATTATATTTACATTCAAAAGTTACATAAATCAGACACAATTAACAATTATAATCACGAACTTAAGGGAAATTTTCAATTGCAAACCAGACGAAGCAAGTCGACGATGGTGGATGAAATACTTTCTCAATAGCAGCGATAGCAGCAATGGTAGTCGATACAACCAATAAAACATGCTTTGTTACTTGCTCTCTGTTATATTTTCAATCAAAAGTTACATAAATCAAACAACAATCAACAATTACAATCGCAAACAACTTAAGGGAAATTTTCAATTGCAAACCTGATGAAGCAAGTCGACGATTGTGGAGGAAATACTTTCTCAATAGCAGCGATGGTAGCCGATACAATCATTAAAACTTGATTTGTTACTTGCTTTGTTATATTTACAATCAAAAGTTACATAAATCAGACAACAATCAACAATTACAATCGCAAACGACTTGAGGGAAATTTTCAATTGTAAACAAGATTAAGCAAGCCGACGATGGTGGTGGAAATACTTTCTCAATAGCAGCGATGGTAGTCGATAGAGCATGCCAAGGATGGCGTTGGATCACACTGTGATGTCGGTAGATGAATGAGACGACGGTGAAGCAAATGAAGATGGCGGTGGATCAATTCAGATATGGAAGAAACGAATAGGCGTGGGAATCGAAGAGACACTGCATTGTTTGACTTTGAGGGAAGGGTTTTACACTATTAGTTGGAGGGGGTAAAATGTAAATAAAAAAAGATAAATTTGTCTATCTGTAAATTAGTTGGAGGGGGTAAAATGTAAATAAAAAAAGATAAATTTGTCTATCTGTAAAAAATCGTTGTGTATGGCAAAAACCTGGTGTGTACGAATCAGCTCCTTTTAAAGACCATATGACACGGTATTTAAAACTTACATAATTCTAATTCTCACAAATAGTCTAATTAAGTACGTGTTCGGAAAAATTAGCTAATAGCTGGTAGCTTGTAGCGTTTTGTTAAACGTTACATGAAGTAGCATTTGGATTTAGAGTGTTTTGTTTAAACTTAAAGCTAGAAGCTTGTAGTGCCAAACAAAGTTTTTTGTTTAAAACGAAAAGTTTTGTCAAACGCTAGAAGCTAAAAACTCTCAAACGCTCACAAACACTCCGTGCCGAACACGCCCTAAATAGTCTAAAGTTGATGACCAGTTCCACCAAATCACATAAGATCATATCAGTCTTTTATTATTATATATTACTTTCTTTTATGAAAAGAAAACGATCTTACATTGCTTTGGAGATAAGATAAATAGTCTAAAGTTGATGACTAGTTCCACCAAATCACATAAGATCATATCAGTCTTTTATTATTATTTATTACTTTCTTTTATGAAAAGAAAACGATATTACATTGCTTTGGAGATAGATATATTCTGTCATTCTGATGAGATCACATCCATTTGTTATTAATTATAGAGTTTTTTCTCTCAAATTTCATCAAACAACTTAACTACGTGAAGGCATCTCTCTATTGCTTTTATAACGATTATATTTAATATTTGATTAACAGGGAGTGTTAGATGAAATATTTTGTTACAACCTAAAGTCGTATTCGTTAACATTTTAATATTTAGTGGATTTGGTCTTGGTGTGGGAAGCAAAATGATAATGTTTATTTAAACTTTAGTATTTACTATTATTATTATGTAGTTAAAAAATGTTGTGTACTAATATTATTAGTGTCAAGTTGATGAATAACATGTGTTATTGTTTGAATGTTTTATGCAAACAGGAAAAACAAAAGCCAACCTTCGTGTCCAAGAAGATGTAGGCTTTGCATGCATGCAGGTGGAATCTTATGAAAATTCTGTTCCATCATTTAATGATCATGTTGCGAGAGACTTGCAACAGCCTTTTTAATATAAGATTAGGTCAAACCAGATTAGTGACTTGAACTTGTATATTTTGATGGTGAAGTAAGGAATATAAACGATATGTTGTACAAGATTTTAAAATGTACTTTGGCTTTGTGGAGTTGCATGTACATTGGGATGGCAAAACTTCTAAAATATAAAAGTTCTATGATGAAATTAATGTATATATAACTAAGTAATGCACCTATAAATTAAGTAGTGATGTACACGTCACAACGATGCTTTAGTTTCCAATTAAAATCTTCAATATAAGTTCGGGTTGATTAGTGCAATATTGGATTGTAAAGTGAGCTTGGTGATGATACTGCTGCAACACTTAGGAAAAGTGTCACAAAAAAAAGTGAATTTGGGAGCGACTTGGAAGTCGTATTTTACCTCATGTGCATGGTGGTATTAGACGTGACAGTATTGCGTGGACTTCATCATCGAATTTAATGTCAGCGAATTGAATACTAGCCTCTATAGCATCGAATTAAATTCATTCACGTGGTCTGTCATGGACATGTTTTCCTTTATCTTTGTGTTAAGTGTTAACCAAATGTCTGATCAAGAAAATTTTATTTGTTGCGAATACATAACATGTTGTGCTCTTACTCGAATACACACAACCCCCAAGTCTACATCGATGAAACCTTCTAGGCAACCTTCTTCTTTTGTGAAACACAATGCTACGTCCGAAGTTCCTTTCAAAAAGAGTAATTAACAACTAATTGACTCCTTCCCAATCCTCATTCCCTAGACTTGACATAAATTTTGACATAAATCTGCTAACTACCACTATATGAATAACAATGTATGGTCGAGTGCGTATCATCACATACATTCGTATACCAATTGTCGTGGGGCAGGGAATTCTATTTCTATATTTTCTTCAATCTTTGGGGGTTGTATCTTTGAGAGTCTAAAGTGATTCACCGGAGGTGTGTTTCTAGCCTTAACATCTATCATTCTAAACTTCTTTAAATATTTTTTGCATGTGATTTTGTTAGGAAAGTTTAAAAGTCCCCACAACCTTCACTTAAACTATGCTCATGTCATGAATCATCTTAGCAACTCCGAACTTCTTCATTCTGAACTCTTTGAAAAGCTGCTTCTTCATCGTGTTTAATGGGTAGATGGTGGAAGTTTTCCATCCTGACTTTTAGAGAAGTTATTTGGTTCAGTTTTTAGGTTTTCGGTTAACCGGTTCAGTTTTATCAGATTTTTTTAAATATATTTTTTAAATCTAACAATAACCAAAGCAAATAAGGTTTGGTTTAATCAGTTTCGGTTTAATTGGTTACAGTTCATTCGGTTAGGTTTACCAGTTAAACCGAATAAAATTCCGCATATAAATATAAATATCAAACCAAAAGGGAAAAAAACTTACTAAACATTTTAACAAATAAATAAAATACACTGATATATAACATCTTATATTTGGTCTTTCACGATGCATTGTAGCACACAATAGATGTGAGAAATAAGGTCAAGTATAAGATATAATATAACATATTATATTTGTTCTTTCACAAAAGCGAGAAACATTTGAACCAAACTGAATCAACCAAAAACCAAATATCATTTGGTTCGGTTTGGTTTTTCGGTTTTGGTTTTTTTATCACACCCCTACCTACTCTTCGGGACTGATTGATTGGTTTGCTTCAATGCACATGGCTAACGTGCGTAAGTAGTTTTTGGAGGCGGTGTTTTATATCTTATGGTGGTCTATTTGGTGCTATCGCAATTCCTCTTTATTTGGTAGAGTTAAGCCTAAAAAGTGCTTGTTGTTTGATAAGGTGGTTTCTCAAAGTTGTATTTGGGCTAATATAGGTGTCAGAAAACAAATATGAATTGGGTTGCCTGGCTGTAGGATCCAGTTTTGGCTATTTCCTCTGTGTATTTTTGTTTTGTCTAACTTCTTGCTAGCATAGATAAAATCTCCATTGTTCCAAAAAATGGTACATTTATCTTGAAACTTGCTTTAATCCATACAAACTTTTTTGAAATTGATGTATAGCAAATTGGCTACCAAAGAATGTGATATTAAAATTTACAAGCTAGAAAAATCCAGTGACGACAAAGGGTCATAGGAGATGTTAAATATATAACGAATGAAAATAGTCATGTTTAAGTAAATGATGATGATATTAAGACATGATGAAGGTTATTTTCTTTATTTGTTTAATGATGATTCCATGCTTGTGAGGGGTATGAATGGAGAGGTATGTGCATGGAGTCTCCAACCTTATGAGTGTTCAAGCTGTATGATTATAGTGAGGAAGTGAAGATATTTTTGAAGAGGATGAGGACACACAAAGTTGTAAGACCATATCATATTCATATTAGTACATGTTAGTGCCTTAACAAAGCCTCAAGGAACGGGAAGTAAGGTGGTTGGCGATCTTCTTTAACATTATCTTAGAGACAGACAAAAAGTATGTGAGTGAAGATTTACTACTATGATTATGATATATAGGAACAGTGATTACCAAATATGTGGATATTATGGAGTTATTAAGTTACTTAGTCATAACATTAAACTTTAGGACAGAGTTCATGAGTCCAAGTTGCATCGTGTCACATATGATTCAAAAAACTACTTTAGTTTCATGTAAGGGAGGTCGGCGACTAAGGCATTCCACCTCCATAAATTCATTATAGAGAAATATAGAGAAAGAAACATGGATCTCTGTATCGTGTTCATCTCCCTAGAAAAGGCATATAATTGTATACCTCAAGATACAATATAAAGGACCTCGGATATTAGGTGGGTCCCAAATAGATATGACACAACTATTCATCAAATGTATTGTCGGTCCATATCATATTGACGTATCAGAGATACATAATTGTTCCTGATAAAAATTAGGATTCATCATGGCTTGGGGTCTCAAATCATATATATTTACATAAATATTAGACAATATGTCTCAAGAGATTCAAGGGGAAGTGTATTCCTTGGTATATGATTATTTTTCGATGACAAAGAGTTAGTGACTGAGACCAAGTCAAACTTGAATTATAGTTTGGACATATGGAGGACGATATTGGGAGAGAATGGATTTGAACTCAATATTGCTAGGATGGTATATTTGGTGTAATTTCAATAGGGAGCGAAATAACAAAGGAGTAAATGTAAGGATATATGAGAAAGTTCTACATCATGGAGGAGAGTTTCAAGTACCTGGAATCTATGATCTATATGGATCGGGTGTGAACATAGATGTTCCTTATCATGTAAAGCCAGTTGGATAAAGTGAAGGATGGCCTCATGTGTCTTATATGAAAGGGAGGTCTAATTGAAACTGAACGGAATTTTTTACAATGTGGGGCAAACTATATTAATGGATCTAAATGTTGGCCAAGTAAAAATGAGCATGAAAGGAATATAAAAGTAGCAGAAATTAGGATGTTATGGTAGTCATGTGTTGAACTTGTTGGATATCATTATAAATATGAATTTTAGGAAAACGTTAGGAGTGGTAAATATCCCAAAGATTGAGGTGAAAGGAAATTGTCGTGGTTTAGACAAGGAAGACTACAAATGACAACACTTAAAAGGGTGGACTCGGTAACTATGGATAGTACGAAGACTAGAATGCATCCTAGAAGGAGGCAAGATATAACACCAAATTCACACAAAACCCTAGGTTTCAGACCTTGAGCCCTATTTAAGGATGTGAGGGCTAGGGTTTCATCCACCCCAGCCTCCATCACCCTAGAAAGCCCCTATTCAAACCCTAATCCCCCATCTTATGCTTTTTGATCCATTCTTGGGTTATTTTGCCCTTTAAAGGAAGAAGGGGTGCGTTTGTGGAGCAAGGAAGCATCAACCATGTACACTTTTGGACTTTTGTAAGTCTTCAAGGCTCAACCTTTATGGCTAGAACTTTTTAGATCTTGAATGTTTAGCTAGATTTGTCCATTTGGAGAGTTTTGAAAGAAAAGCTAGAATAAGTTTGCAACTTTATTGCTCTCCAAGGTCCCATAAGTGTTTTTGGTGTAGTGGATCTGGACTTATATCTCCTTTTAGTGTCATGCATGGGGTTTTGACCTAATTTTCACTATTTTTGACCTAAGATGGTGTCAGACATGCATATCCATAAAGTTACGATTTTTATGAGTCATTTGTGAGTATGGAGGCCTCTTGGAAAGTTTGAGGTTTGGACTTGACAGATTAAGAGCTTAATGTAGGGGTTGTTCTGTCAAACGAATCGCGATGCGTTCAAGGATTGACCACAGAGCGGTGGTCGTGAATGTCGGGTCTATTTTGTCGAGATTAGACCACGATGCAATGGACCGTTGACTGTTGACTTTTTGAACAGTTTGAGTTTTGGTCAAATGTTAGTAAAAGTGTGTTTCAGACTATCGATTAAGGGCAAAATGGTCTTTTTCCCCAAGATGATGATTAGAAAGAGAAAGACTTGTCTAGAGAGGAAAGTGAAGTATTATGCCAAATTGCAAAATTAGGATTAATTATTGTGTCGTGGTAAAAGGTACTTAGCTTACTATGTGGATTTAGCTTATTAGTCATTTAAGTGAGTTCTCATGAATTTCCTCATTATATGGACCGTGCAATTATGTTATGTACGACCACAAACAAGCACCCGGAGGGAAGTGTGGCGGGACGATCGGAAAACTAGAGAATAACCTCTCGGAGGGAAGTTTTGGTTGTACCATGACAATATGTTGATCACAAACAACCTCTCAGAGGGAAGTGTGATCGTATGATCTATATTCTAGAGAATAGCCTCTCGAAGGGAAGTTCTAGACACGGTGGTTAGGAGTATGCTAGCATATGTTATGTGGTAGAATATAAATAATATGTCATTTATTACTTGATGTTATATGTTGATGTGTTATTGTATATGATATGTCTAATGAGCAAGTGTTGTGATTACTCACTAAGTCTTAGGCTTACAGTTAATACTTTATTTCTTTAGTTGTAGGTCCTTTAGGTTCGAAGAGTAAAGAGCTGACGTGATTGGGTGATCTGGACATTCACCGAGGGCATAACATCCATTTTATGTTTGTCTTTTGTTGACTTTGTTTTCAAAACAAGTATTAGCTTCCACTTTTGATGATGACTTTTAATGCATTATGATTGATGGTGTTATGGATGGAATCTCTTTTTATTATCCATACTGTGATTTTATCAAACACACACACACACACATATTCTTGATTCTAGGATGCCACACAAAAAGATAACCTAAGATTATATATGAGCGAATTGGCTCTCTTTGAGGATATGGTATGGACTTTGAGTATTAGGGTATCATAGTAGCATATACCCTTTTTTCCCTAACATGTCCATTTTTTCGTATCATATTAGTTCTTTTTTTATCTCCTTGATTTTATTAGTTTTCCAAGCTTGATTGTTGGCATTTTCTATTCTTTGTTGAGCGTGTATGTGCTTTTTCTTGTATCTGTTCTTATGTTTGCATATGCTTACTCACCTCTTTGTATGTCCCCTTTATACATGTTCACTAAGTTTAGAGGTTCGCATTTATATGAAAGAGGTCATTTATGTGACATAGTTACTCTACCATCGACTACCATACTTGACGTATATCTATGCCTTACCTTATAGGATTATAGGTACCATTGTCATTGCCATCGTGGTAGATTGATATGCTTTCATTAGGATTTATTTTAAGATTATGTCATAAATTATAATATGTTATGTTTATGTAAATGTAATATTATTTGATATCATATTATTATATCATAAGCATGTGTTTACAAAAAGATAAATATTAGTACACATGAACAATAAACATTTTTTTAAGTAGGGAACACATGTGAACTATATAAAGGTAGACGATATGGAGCATTGAAGCTCTAGAAAAGTAGCACGGGAAGGGAGGGAACATAACCCTATGTGTTTAGGGAAAGAAAGAGATAAAGATTTTCAGCTAAAACTCCCCGAGCTTCTCGCTCATTTTTCTTCTTTCATCTTGTACCTCGTGTCTCATTATTTGTACCAAAATATGAAGGATGTTAAGGAAAAGTATTTCCATATGTTCACCGAAGTTAGAGAAGGAATGAGAAGATTGAAAAAACTTATGTAACAACATGGAAGGGATGGATACCTACCACCCTAATTGACAATTGGAAAATGAACGGATTCTTTTAAACCTAACCTTTATTTATAATAGACAAAATTGCATGAATGGTCCATGTGGTTAGCTAAAAATATCCACTTTGGTCTAAAAAAGTTTGGACTAGCACTAAAGGTCCAAAATTTTTATTTTCTTGTGAGTTTTGTCCAATTTGGTTTTAACTTTTTTATAAGACTAAATTTCACAAATGGTCCTTGTGGTTTGTCAAAAATTGTCACTTTGGTCCAAAAAGGTTTGGACTAACACCAGTAGTCCAAAAGTTTGATTTTGATGCGAGTTTTGTCCAATTTACTTTAATTTTATTTTCTTAAAATGATAGATTTGCCATTTATTAATTTCATTTTTTATTTTTTTTTATTTTGTTATATTTCTGATTTAAATTAAACAAAAAAGAAAAAAAGAAAAAGAAATATGTTTTTAGTCCTCCCTTCGGTAAACAACACCACCACCACTACCGATCACCATCTCCTCTCTCTCGCGCGCGTTGGAACACCTGCGATCTGAACCCTCACAAGCATGCCTTTTGTTTCTTCTCCAGCGATGGAAACAGATTTGCAAATGAGGGTTTGCTTCGAGCTAGGTTTTGCTGAGGAAGGAGAAGATGAAGGGCGGCGAGAGGCGATAAGTTTGCTTCTGACGGTGGTATCCCACAAACCAGCTTCCAGATCTGGACGGAGGAGGATCTAGGCGGAAGAGGATTTGAATCACCAGATATGTCGATTCAGGCTTTGTAAGGATGCATTTCAGATTCTCGGAGGTGGCTTCGTCTGGAAACCCTCAAGATCGTCGACGTTCAAGATCTGTAAACGTCGTTGTCTTCACAACTTGATGATAGCTTCGTCTGGAAACTTGAGCAACAAACATCACCTCCGTCTCTCGCTCCTTCTCCGGCGAGTCTCGTCTCTCTTAGATCCGATGACTAGTTAGGGTTTTAAGATCCGACAAGTTAAGGTTTCAGATCGCTGACGTCCTTCTTCTTCACTGAAAACCCTAATCCATATGAGATAAGGTGGCGACGCTAGGGTTTCTGAAGTTGGTGATGGTTTTTATCAAAAATCGGGGTTATGGATATGGTTTCCGATGTAGAAAACAAACCAAGAAAGTGACAAAAGGGTCTCTAGTGGTGGGAACCGATTAGGATTTATTATACGTGATGGCGACTTTCAGATTTGTCGGAGGTTGGTGGTGACAGAGACAATGGGGGTTGAAGGTGGGGCTAAGGGCGGTGGCGCCGACGACGAAGAGGTGGTGGCGTCGACAATGATGTTGGATGACAGTGGTTTTCGTCGGTGACACCGGTTTCTGGCTATAGCACCGGTGGTTATAGTGAATAACAGAGGGCGAGATTGAAGATTGAAGGGATGAGGGGGTATAGTTTAGGTTTTATATTTTCTTTTTTGTTTTACTTTTAATAATGATAATTGTAAAATTAATAAAAAAAATAGAAAATGAAAAAAGTAAGGGTAAATCTATCATCTTAAAAAAAATTCAAAGCAAATTGAACCAAAGTCGCAACAAAATCAAACTTTTGGACAACTGGTGCTAGTCCAAACCTTTTTGGACCAAAGTGACAATTTTCGACACACCACAGGGACCATTTGTGCAGTTTAGTCTTTTTATAATGACAATTTTGTCCTTGATAATTTATTTTCTCAATTGTTTTTTATTATAGAAATTATAAAAAAAAAATAAAAAGAAAATACCTCACTGTATGTGTTGGACATACATACACATATTGTCTTCTTGATAGAGCTACTGTTCTAGAAATTAAATGCACACACAATTATCAACGCCACCATCTACTTCTGAGGTGTGATTTCGGATCGGAAACCTAAACCTTAATCAAACCTCATTTTGAATTAAACCTCATTTTGATCGATTGTTTTTTTGCCACTGACATTACTTGAATCAAATTTCATTTTGATCGTCCCTTCATCCTCCTTCACAACAACCGATTGAAAATTGATTTTTGAAACCTACCCCTAATCTGAATTGATTTCCGATTTAAAACCTAAACTAAACTTGATTAGAAATAATTTATGATATGAAAATTCCTTTCGGAAGTTTACGGGGTACCAATCACAAACATGTAGAAATTTGAAACCTAAAGCTAAACTTGCTCAAATTTGTCCATAAACCACCCTCATCATCGCTACCTCTATTTCCACTATCCTTGATATGGTTTTCGTTGGAACCTCAACGTTTCAGAGGGAGAAAGACAATAGAGAGGGGTGAAAGAGATGAGAGGCGAAGATTTGGCTATTGTGGGAATTGAAGATGTGTAGGGGTCGCCGAAGAAGGAGGGTGGCGAACATGCGCGACATAACCTTGGTGGTTTCCGACAGTCTAAAGGTATCACCGATGATGGTGGGCGGAAAATGTGAACTTGTAAATCATTTCACTTCAAAACTAGAAATCGAAAACCCATCAAGAGTCTGAAAATCATGACGATCATTAAGAATCTAGGTTTGTTCTTTATCGAAAACCCAGTTGGAAGAAAGAAAAGTCCACATATAAATTCAAAGAAGAATCGTCGTCTTTGTTGGTTGTATGCTTCTTCGAATTCACTTTCCTGTCATTATTGCTTGTTACCACAAATGCTAACTTCGATCGAATAAAAGGAGAGAAGAGAATAGATGAGGAAATGGGGAAACATAAGTGTAGGTATATGTGTGTGAATTTGCAGGTGGAGAGAGATGTATTTTATTTTTCTTTTAATTAAAAAAGTATTTAAATAGATAAAAAAAACCAAAAAACTTAAGGGCAAAACCGTCGTTATAAAAAAGTTCAAAGAAAATTGGATCAAACTCGTAACAATATGAAAAGTTTGGATCTCTGATGCTAGTCCCAACATTTTTGGACCAAGTTGACAATTTTCGGCTAACCATAGGGACCATTCGTGCAATTTTGTCTTTCTACTTTTATCTATTTTTTTGTTCATTTTTGATCCTTTATGTTTAGCAAATGTTGTCATCTGACCCGTGCACCATGCAAAGCTCTCCAAATCATCCCCCTTATTTGTTTCTTGCATTAATTCAAACTATCGTATAGTGAAAAGGATTGACATTTAAAACAAAATAGTGGTACATAATGACGAACCAAAGAAGCCTCTAAAGACTTATTAAAACCACTACATTGCTTGTGTAAACATGTTTACGAGTAAACATAAGAAAGTCTCAACCATATTTGTACGCTACAAGTAAACTATGTTATCTTATAACTCAAATCCTAAAAGTAACATATGTCAAACACACTATATGATTTTATACGAAATAATAGTATATATGAAATGGTATACAAATTGAAGTAGTCAATGCAGCTGAATAGAATATTTCAATGCATGATGTGGCAATGAATATTCTAGCTTAGTTATCTTCAACTTCAACGTTTCTAGAAAATCCAAAGTTCACCCAAAATGCACTAATATTTGGTTGACTGGAAAAATAGAGGCGTGTAAATAACAAACTGTCGCCAGTCGCCACATAAAGAAAACCAATTCAAGTTTTGAAAGTTTAATTTAATATTAAAATTGCTAAAAAAGAATTAAACAATCACCGAGAAACGTTTTATGTCATTGAGGCATTTCATCGAACAGGTTGTCTACTCAACAGAAGCAGCCATGATTTTCACACCCAGATATCATTATATCGCAAGATCGAGTCTTTTTGGCTTGAATCTCACCAAGGAACTTATGCAGACATGCACGTGCTCACTTTTTCATCTATGAATGAGTGTTTTAGTTCAAATATGTCCTACATTATGGGATATTCTTTTAAAGATTCGCGGAAATTCATACTACATAATTAATTGAAAAAATCACATTTTTACTCAGAATTCGCTACATATTTTTGAGTAGTATGCAGAAACCCAATGCAAATTCCCAATGTTAATTTAAATCCCTAACCAAGCAAACGTCATGATTCTTACCTCAGAACTCAGAAGATGCCTGGATTTAAGTTGTTGGGAATGATGAAAAGCTCGTGATATTATTCGCGAAGATGCATGTGAGTGGGATTCGGTTTCAGAAATTACGAAGCAAATCGACAGAAACTCCAATGCAGATAGACAGATACAACCTACTGATGTGAGTCCGCGTTAACGAGTAGGTCTTATTTGCAATTTTCTATTTGTCCATTTTGGCCATTTATGTTTTGATATTATTGCCATTTGACCCTTGTAACAACTTTTTAACGACAAAATGTACTTGAATATTTTCTTGTCTATTTTATATATATTTTTATTAATAATTGTGTATAATATAATAAAAGACTAAATTATTAAAATAATACTATAGAATTTCTAATTAAAAGATCTAGGATGTTGCATGTATTATATCTTATTTGTTAATAATAAAACATAACTCGATAAATTTAATTATCATGTCATATTTCTTGTAATTAACTTTGTTTACCTAAAGGTGGGATCTAATAACTTTGCTTCAAAGCAAGCATAAATAAGTTTCTTTCATTTGAATAATTAAGCTAAAACAAGGTAATACATCATACTTGCAATGCAAAACACAAGCAAGAAACAATCCAAAAGAACATATGAATGGAAATAACGAAAGTCCAATATTAACACACATATTGATAGTACATTTTCAATGTTCTTCATAGATCGTTCTTTTCTATTTTGACTATGGAGTTTTAATTTAATTTTCCATTGGTCGCAGTTTAAAAATAATATTTCGTATTTAATATTTTCAAGACTTTTATTAGTCTTTATTTGAATTTTGTATGATATATCAAATAGAAGAGTAACCATCACAACTTTGTCTTTTCCTTTCGAGTAATGTCTTGTCTATTTCTTAGTAATAACAAGCATACATATAAAATAGCGACACTTATCGCGTGAAGTGATAAGGTGCAATAAATGTATGTTACAATTAAATCGGGTTAAAGCGTGAATTCAAATATGCATAAAGATAATTTAAAGTATCAGAAATATCTCCGATAAGGCGATATGGTGAGAAGTTCAACCGAACTACACATCATCTTGAAGAATTGTTCTTGTTTATATATATAAATGTTATATAATCTTCCATTTATAATACTTATATAAATTCGTGAACTTATTATACAATAAATAAATTAGAGCACTCATCAAATGTATCTTTGATATATCAATGGAATTATTAGTAGTTTATAACCAAGAAATCTCAAATGACTCGTTCTTTTTCATCCCGAATGTGATTTTCCAATATCTTAAACGAGTTTGGTTATGGTGTTTTTATCGAGGTTGGCATTGACTCATGTTTTATGTTTAAAAAGACCCTCATACTTATTATCATTTCATATATTTCCTTTATGTCAACCTTTTGCCTAAATCCAACCATTCCATAATTAATTACAATTTCTTGACATTTTCACATGAATTTTCTTCTATATTTAATTAAGTGCTTGCAAATTTAAGAAAATAATGGGAACTGATATTTAAATATTTGTACTAAATTATGACAAGCACTTTTAAGAAATTTAAAAAGACTAGATGAAATTGAAGTGTCTTTCGGTTTTAAGTTATTCCTTTGAAATAATGTATCGTAAATTTCAATATAAACATGGATATATTCCATTGACTTCGGTAAGGAGTGAAGCAAGTAGACGTGAACTATTTTAACGTGTGGAATCAAATAATCTTTTATGACTTACTCAGTCAAATCAAAATCTGTATTTTTATGTTCACAAAATACCATTTTATCAAAGTATTATCATAAGGAAATCAACTTCAACTTTTTATTTACCTTTATTTTAGTGGTTTTTATGGTATATTGTGAACAAAATGTTCTCCTTGTTTTCCTTGTGGTGATACTTCTTAAAAAAAACATATAGTTCATTATTCATTTATAACATTAACACTTTGTTTTATCTTTATCTTACTTGTAAAGTTATCTTAAAGTAGTTGGTCTAACATTCACTTCTTTTGATTTGGTGTCGACGTGTCATATATGTTAAGTTAGTCTTTTAGTACATATACTTATCTCTCAATATAGAATGATTATAATACAAGCAATGGATAGAGTCGAGAGACAGATGCAACTGAAATTACAGTTAAATTACAACGGATCTTGTGTGAAATATAAACACTGAAATTACAGTTAAATGACAACTTAAACCACATGATACACTTCTTGGATTATTCATAATAGTAATATCAAGTACACATATAGAGTGTAAAGACTACAAGGGACATAATGTGTACGCTATAAGGTAAACTGTAAATAGTTTTACCAAATAACTCAAATTCTTAAAACACCTATGTCAACCAAATTACATGATTTTTTAAACATAAAGTGATTAAGGTCCACCCAAAATGCAATAAAATTTGGGTTCCCAATCGCCACATAGAGAAAACCGTAAATAATTTTCAGTTTTAAAAATTTTAATGTAATATTTCAAACATTGAAACACAGTTACACAGCTAAAAGTCATCGAAATTATCACCTTCGAGAACATTGTTTCATTGTGGCATTTCATCGAACAGGTTGTCGCCTCAATAGAATCGCCATGATTTTTAACGCCCAGATATCATAATGCTACAAGACCGAGTATTTTTTTTGCTTAAATATCACCGAACAACTTAATTAGCGTTCATATCCCTGCTCATTTTTTTTAGCGTGGGTTATTTTCTTAGCATATGTTCTACATTAGTGGTTATACATTCTTTAAAAGATTTACGAAAATTCATATACTACGAAATATATTTTGATGAATGATGATCACAAGCTCAATCATTTAAAATTTGCATGCTTATGAGTAGCATGCATGCAAGACAACATTGCCTTATAAGATTTCTGAATTCAGCTTGCAGGGATGATACTGATGATTAATCTCATGATCATTATCGATGAAGATGCATTTCATCATGTGCGTCGCATTGGGTTTCGAAATTCAGAAATTACGAAGCAAATGGATCAAATACCAACGCAGAATGCGGTGGTCCACCTCCCAATTACAGTTTTTTTTTGGTCCTTTATCTTTAGACATTGTTGGTATTTGAACCTTATTTCTATAAAATGACATTTTTACTATTTTTTTCTTTATTTTTATATTTTTATATTTTATTATTACTTTAGTGACCATTTATGTTAACATACAAAATACCAAATCACCATTGCATGTTTTTGTGTCTTTATGGCAACATACAAAATACATAATCACCGGCTACGCTTTCATCAGAAAAATTAAGCACAGACATTACTGACCTTCTTCATCTCTTCCGTCGTTGAACCGTCGTCAGACTTCTCCATCTTCATGTGCTTGATTCAAAGCTACAAATCATGGTATCGTAGCTCATGATTCAACCTACATGGATGATATCGTAAAGGGTTTTATCTAGGTGTGCTGGATATTGGAGAAAAGTGCACCAAAAGCAGAGGTAAAAAGCGGTCGCCTACATAACTATGGGGTTTTAACCTCAGGAATACATCGTCGATTCCAGTATCCGATCTTGTGAGCATTTTGGAGCAGTATCGATGATGTTCAATTCTCCCACGCGAATATCAATTTTTTCGAAAGGCATTTGGGTATAAACCGACAACAAATCTTTAATTAGGGTTGAAAATGTTTGTCAGATGGTACGTGGGTTACTATGGTTTTTCAGTAATGAAGAGCCACCAGTGAAGAAGATGTTGAATTTTTTCTTAAATTGGGTGATTTTATTTTTTGCTAATTCTTTATGGATTGATTTCCGTTTCCTCGGATCCACCAACAAATCTTCAAATAAGGTTGAACTTTTTTTTTCCACAAATTCTTAAGGTAAGTTACATAAATGATCATTGTACCTTAGGGAAATAATAATATAGTATGGAAAATATGGAGAAAAAAAAGGTAAAAATGCAATTTACAGAAAATTAACTGAAATTTTTTGACATCGTGTTTGAAAAGTACCATCTCCGCATCCTATAGGGACCATTTGTGTAATTTTATTTTATTATAATAATGATTGCTAGGTTGTCCAGGTAATGAAATGCTCCGCGTCTATAAATAGAATGTGACATGGCTTCATATTCATAATGCATATAATAGCGAATTCTCCATAACATTCCAAGTGTGAACAAGCATTTGTATCGTGAGAAGGGAAACCTTTTGGTATTTTGACTGGTTCTTGTTTGGGTGATTAACAACAGAGGCAAACCACATTGGTTTTCTACCTCAAGTTAAATCTAAAGGTTATCGATTGAAGTTGTATCTATACAATGCCTGCAGGAGTCCAGCAAATGGTATGGATTGTATTTATAATATGTTCATCACATAGATTTTGAATATGAATCATATATTGTTCCAATGTGATGTATATATGCTATTTGATCCCAACATTAATCATATTGGAATATATTTATTATGTATAAATTCCTAAAATATAATTGAAATGGAAATATCTTATACCTTCTTCGGTTTATACAAAACACAATAAAAGGCAAAATAAACATATCAATGACCCTAATTCTATGTTGCGCCCTCTCTACAACATTCAATGGAGGTTTTTTATTGGTGTCTATAGTGGCATCGACAACACCTACTCTGTTAGTTCACAGTGGAAAATTTTTCAATTTTTTTTTTTACTTATTTTTCTTACACCAGCAACACCTACTTCAACATCGGCAACACCTAGTATTTATTATTGCGTCTGCATCTGCCCTCGCTCCCACTTCCACCTTGGACAGATCGATCTCTCACAATTTGCTTTGTTAATCATATCAGATTACACCTTCATTATTGTTCGATGTTACTTGTCTCTTTTAGGTATATCCTAACCATTGCAATTAATCCCTTTTCCTTCAAATTTGTGGTGATCCATGCAACTCCTAACTTCTTTCTTTATACTACATGCAATATCATGTCCAACATTGTTCTATCGTATGTTTACCGAAGCATTCTTGTTATCCCAACTTTCATTATTCATTCATACTTTTATTTTATTAGAACACTCAAAGCCATACAACATATTTGAACTAAAGTTTGTCTTTCAATCGGGTTTTGTTTAGGTTTATAGATATTTTAAAATAGATGTTTAATGAATTTGAGTACATGTTTATATCAATATAAGGATCCGTAGCCATTTTACTTTTCTGATAGCTATTTTTTATAATTACAATTTTATGAATTATGACTCAGACAACTAACTTTAAAATGTGCTTTACATAATGAAAAAAAATCGAAATAAAAGATATTTTTTGTCATTTAAAAAAAGATTATATATATAGAAGAGTTATTCTTCAAATTGTTAACGATTCCTTTTCACTTCGCAACAAATTAAAAAGCGGTTGAACGGAACCGTCCTCCCATCATCCTCCCCGGCTCAGCAACGTTCCCTCCACCTCTATCGATGTTACAGAGGAAGACGTCATGTTCTTACATCGATTACAAGCTAGTGGTGAATCCACACGCTTACGCGCTAATTGTTTCTTAAATTTTATCAATTCCGAAGTGTCGAGGTATTTTCATTTTTGTGAATTTGTTCCTGTACTGTGTACTCGATGTTCTAATCAATAAATATTCTTCTCCTTGGAATTACAAACCCGCAGAGGATCATGAGTTTTTGCCGCCTTTACATTATTGAATTTGAATTTAAGTCGAAATCTGATTGCTAGGGTTTTTATTTTACCTCGTTGTGTAAATTGTAAATTTGTAATTGTGGTTTGTACAGATGATTGCGCCAAACGCTAATGAAGCAGCTCTACGAACAGTAATGGTGGATTTACTGAATACTGTGGTATTCGAAACCAAAAGAACTGCCAAATTTAGAACTCTGCTCAAGCGCATCGAGAGAACATTAAAGAACATTGAGCCGATTTTTTATGGATATGAGAGGTTGAGAAAAGTGTTGTATCGACCTGAAAGTGAGACCAAAATGTTCATATATTATGTGGCAAATGGAAAAGAAGTAGTTCTTGAGTGCTCGGAGATCAAGTGTTGGAATGTTTACAAGAAATTTCTTCACGCCAACAAGCTAATTGGATTGGACAACATGCTTTTGAGATTCTTTCAGAGTGAATTGCAGGATAATTTGAGTTCAAGCAGGAGGAGTCTGTTTGAGATTTATGCTTTGGGAGACAAATTGGATCAAGTACTTGCAGCTGTTACCAAACAGACAGATGGATTTTCAGAGTCCTGCAGTGTTCCAGGGCTTCCAGATGTCATCATTGGGTTGGATTTTCATCTTCAAGAACTGAAAAGAATGGTGCTCAAAGATGACACCCAAGTTGTAACAGTTTCAGCTCCTGGAGGATGTGGGAAGACCACATTAGTAAAGATGCTCTGTCATGATAATGAAATCAAAGGTACATAAACTATTGAGCTTTTCTTCTATCCATTTATTCTTGATCTCATTCTTAACTGTTTTGTACAGGCATTTTTGGGGACAATATCTTTTATGTTACAGTTTCTAGAACAACCTCCCTTAAGACACTCATCCAGAAACTATTTGCACATTTCCATGTGAATCATTGTGAGTTACAAACTGATGAAGAGGCAAAGAACCAATTAGAGAACTTTATGAGACAAATGGGATCAAAGAACATATTGCTGGTGTTGGATGACGTGTGGTCAGAATCCGAATCACTTATTGAAGATCTTAAGTTTCCAATATCAGGATACAAAATCTTGGTGACATCAAGATTCTTGTTTTCAAGATTCGGTTCCACATATGAACTAACTTTGTTAAACGATCAAGATGCAAAGACCCTTTTTTGCTCTTCTGCATTTCATAACATGAATTCCATAAATGTTCCAGATGATCTTGTGAACAAGGTAAAATTTTTCTTAATCTTTTAGAGTAAGACCTTTTTTTACATATGATTACATTGGAATTCAACTTTTTGGTTTTGGTTTTCGATTTAGATGGTTAAATACTGCAAGGGGTTTCCATTGGCACTTACTGTGATTGGTGCATCATTATGTGGTCAAAATGTGGTCAAATGGAGGTCAACTTTGAAGAAATGGTCAGAAGGTCAATCTATCTTTCATTCAAGCAGCCGATTGTTGCTTAGTCTTCAGTCAAGTGTTGATGCACTTGAAGATTTGCCAATACTGAGAGACTGTTTTTTAGATTTGGGTTTGTTTCCAGAAGATGAAAAAATCACAGCCTCTGCTTTAATGGACATGTGGGTAGAATCATACAATTTAGATGATGAAGGAATGTATACAAGTGAATACCTTCTTGAACTCTCTTCAAGAAACCTTCTCAATCTTGTTCTCACCAGGTAAAAGTTTGTTATATCAAATGCTCATAATAATATATAAAGTTTTGTTATTTCTATGGTGATTAATTGATTTTTGTTTGATTTTTTCAGGAAAGATGGTAGTGAACTTGAAGGGTATTGCAATGAGCATTATGTCACACAACATGATTTATTAAGAGATTTAGCCATCCATTTGAGTAGCCAAGATCCAATAGCTCAAAGAACACGATTGTTGGTTGAAATTTACAAGAATCAAATACCCACATGGTGGATTCAACAAAAGCAAGAACCTATGGCTGCACGTCTCTTGTCTATCGCAACAGGTTTCACTTCTTCCCATTTTCTGTTTCTTTATGTGCAAAAAATAGCACAACCTTACTTTTGTATATTTGTGTATCACAGCATCCTACTTTCATTTCTTTCTATTATGACAGTGTACTCTCATCCATTTTCTTTATTCCAAAAAATCCACCCAATCGTAGCATTATCCGTTTGATTATTTTCTTAATTGGGTAGATTTTTCAAAGTACATTGTTTTAATGGGAATACATAAAAGATTAAAAAAAAAATCATGCCCTATCGATGGATCCATCATGTGGGTAAACTGCGGAGCACCATGTTCAAAAACCGTGGGTCTTCCTTTGGGAACTGTGCACATCAACCACTAGGCTCCAACTGTAATTCAAGTATGATGCTATAATAAACAAAGCAACAAACATATGTTGCTATTTCTTGCAATTAATCATTTTTTTGTAGCAAAATGCATGTGAAATGACCATTTTCTTTCTGCAGACGAATCATTCTCGTCGATTTGGTACGATCTAAACACACCAAATGTTGAAGTTTTGGTACTAAACATACGAAGCCGAAAATACAAACTCCCCCCATTCATCAAAAAAATGAACAAATTAAAAGTTTTAATCATCACAAGTTATGGGATGTGTCCTTGCGAGTTACATGAACTTCAATTTGTTAGTTCTCTATCAAATCTAAAAAGAATAAGACTCGAACATCTCACGCTTTCTCACTCAATCCAATCCATTTTGGAATTGTACGAATTAAAGAAGCTTTCAGTTATCATGTGTGAGATCGGTAGTGCATTAGCAAGTTGTACAAATGTTACGCTTCCGAATCTCTTAGAGCTTGAAATCGACCGTTGTTATGATTTGACGGAAATACCCTCGGAATTTTGTAGTCTTGATCATCTCAAGAAACTAAGCATTACTAATTGCCATGAGCTTCACTCTCTTCCTAAGGGATTGGGGAGTTTGTCGAATTTGGAGATTTTAAGGATTCATTCTTGTACGAGGTTAGTTCGATTGCCGGATTCGATTAGGTTCCTTGGTAATTTGGTGTTCCTTGATATATCGGATTGTTTGAGTATAAATATGTTGCCTTATGAGCTTGGGAAGTTGAATGGTCTTAGAGTGATTAAGATGAGTGGTTGTAGGGGATTAGAAGAGTTACCGGATTCAGTGATTGATTTGTGTTTGTTGGAGGACGTGATTTGTGACGAAGAGACTTCATATTTATGGAGCTATTATGAAGATGATCTTTGTGATTTAAAGATAAATACAGTTGAAGATGACCGATTTGCAAACTTCATGAAAATAGTTGCACGTTAGTGGGTACCAGGCTGATGGCCCGCTCTTGGTTGGAGTTGGTCTGCTCTTATTTGGAGCGGGCCTTTCTGCTTGGGCTAGCCCAGCCTCTTTCTCTCTTTCCCTGGTTGAATGATCAACCAGAGTACCAAGTGTTGTAACTCCAGGCCTCAAAGCCTTTCTAGCCCAAGCCCAATTGATAGGGACGATTATGATGGTTTCAAAATCCTTTTTAAAATATAATTCTACTCCATGATGTATAAATAGTAAATTTGTATCAATAAATGTATTGCATATTGTGTAAGTTGTAATGTTTTATGTCTATATACCAATAAGACTCGTTTTACTTTTATTTTGGTGTTTTTGAAGTTTGGGTTGTCATAAATAGTAAATCGTGTATGACATAGCGATAAAGAACATATAAAATATAAATGGAAGCTTTTGATGGTCGTCTAATGTTTGATCATCCAAAACAAGTTCACTTTGATATAGACAAACACTAAGAGTATACATAATGCATAGTTTAATGGAATAGTTGAACGATATAGAGTTTTTAGTTGGAATTTTATTGGTTAAACTCAATCATAGTGTGATGTCATGTTGGCATTAAATGGATATGAAGTTCAATAACCATTGAAAAATTCAATGGGAAAAAATGAAACTTTTTGATATAAAATGAATACAGATAAATCATTATGATAAAAATATGTTTCACAATCTTGTAGAGATCAGTGTATTGTAGGATATTTTTTATTGTCACGTTTTATAAGAAGTAGAATGATAATGTACACATACATTATAATCTATAAAGTTTAATACATTAGGATGCCTAAATGTTTCATCACTCTTCATACGAGTTATTACATCTAAGGGTTATTTCTTTATTTTTCTTCCATAAGGTCTTATATTGGTAAAGTGAACGAAAAGGTAATAATGTATATGTAAAGTGACTGAAGGGGTAACAATGTTTATATTGATAAATGTTATTGGCTTAAATTAGTCAAAGTTTGTTTCATTTTTTCCTAGTCTCTTGTATTTTACTTTACTCCTTATTTAGTGGAGATAGATTGTAACACCCATTTTTCCGGTTAGTAATTTTAATTATTTGATATTTGAAAGTTGTTTATTTATTTATTTTGTGTGTGTGGGTGGGAGGGGGGGATGGGGCGGCGTGACTCGTTAAGAGTCTCAGCTACCAACTCACGATGCCACTTCTAATGAAGTGTGCGGCATGAAGGGTCTGCTTGGCTAAACCCTGAATGCCTCGATATTTGAGCCTATTTAATGGCTCTAACTCCTAGGATTTTGTCATTTCATCTCATCCATCTTTAAGAGCCTCTCTAATGCAAAACCCTAGCCCCATATTTTGATTCAAAGAGTTTTCTCCCTTTTTTAGCTTGAAGGAGTCATTTGATTGCAAGAAGGTGTTGTTCTAGTCATTTCCAACGGCTAGCAACCTTATTTTTTGTTCTTTGGACCTCTTTGAGTATCCAAATTAATTCATTGCTTTATGTTTATGGCGTGTTAGATCAAGGTTTATGGCTTAGTTTTTGGTCTCTTCTTGTGGTTTGGGTAGAGTTTGAAAAACTTGAGACCTAAAGAGGTTGTTTATGGTGGTTTGTGAACCTTTTTGGTTTGAAAATATGGAGAATTGTCTTGCATCTGAAACCATGCAAGACAATGAGCTCATTTTGGTCCCTTTTATGACCTAGGTTGAAGATCTAAGCTTTTATAGGGCGGCTAAACACTCTTATATTGTGTGAAAGGCTCACCATGCCTATCGGAGCACTCCTTAAGGAAGCGAAGCATTATGATTGGGGCTGGCAACCTCACGTGTCTTACACATGACATGGTTTTTTTAGGCCTTTTTCATTCTAAATATGTATCATCCTATTTCAGAAGGGAAGACTTGAAATCGAATTTTGAAGGGGAAAAAGGATTATTATGCTCAATTTAAGAGGGATTAGAGTGTTGTATGAATAATTCAATTCCTAAAGCTAATTCCTTGATTTCTTATGTAATTATTCACTTGTGGTGCCAATATATATATATATATATATATATATATATATATATATATATATATATATATGTATAAGGCTTTTTTGGGATTAGAGTTTGTAACTCTTTTGTAGATAAAACACTAATTTTTGGTGGAAGATGAGCTTACTTGTTATAGGTCTTAAACTTAACAATCATGATATTGAGTAAATTAACAACATACATCAAAAGTTGGTAAAATTGAAAGTTAGGGTTTGACATATATGAAGGGCCTAATCAAGTATGACCAACCCTTGTTTACAAATGGTCTCAATACATGTTTTACAATGTAATGAAGTGTAAATGATTCCTTAAACTCTATGGGATGAGTTAAATCCATGGTATTCGAATATGTGGCATGAAACCTTAAGCGGGGTAAAGTGAATTTTAAAGTTGTGATATGGACTATTATCGTTATGAATGTTGGTTGAAGCTATGGATTTTGTAATATAATGTTGTTAGCATAAAGATTAAATGCAAGTTAGGAATTTGGATATTGCTACATAATCGATGGTAGTCAAAATAGCATATCGACATGTAAATACCTTTGGGTTCTAAGACACACAGAAGCATCGAGAATTGAAATTGACATAAGTATTATATCACAATGGGAGTAGTTATAAATGTTGAATGTTAGTAGTGGATATGTCCATCTAGTTGAATTATGCATGATGTTGAAGGTTATCGGGGGCAAATGAGACTATAGTTGTTGAACAGGCTCTGCCAAAGGTGGCCCAAATCATTTGGTGAAGATATGGAAGATGTCTTGCCTTGTTTTGCACAATGTTTTAAAACTCATGTTGACCTGTCTAATCGAACCAGTTGGACCATGAACTAGGGAAGAATGGTTAAGTAAAAGCGTGTTTTTCCCTATTTTAGTGATCCTTAGGCTAGGTTTATATGAGACAATGATGGTGCAACTCTAAACATTATTGAATACAATGACCAAATTGTCACAGTCTTTCCCATGATTGATTTCTTTTGGAGTTGTCCAATCTCAACAAGGTCTAGTTTTGTGCTAGAGTTTAACCTAGAAGTGATCCAATGAAGCCCTCTAAGTTCAATGAATAAAGTTGATGGTATGATGCATTTGAATTATAAAGAAATGTATTCACCTATTGATTGGAACCAAGGTTGTCAAAATCATGATCTTGATCGTAAGATCGTACAATCCTACGATCTTAGCTATGAAAAATGATGTGCAGGGGCAGAACACAAGTACAATAAGTAGGGGCAAAATTAAAATTTCAAAACAAAACCATATAGACAAAAAAAAATGTTTCAAAATTATAACATATCAAAATTCGAAATAAATATTTTTATATCGCTATTCAAATTTGCATTATTAAGTATTGCACAATTGTTTGTAGATTAATCTTTTCAACTTCTCTTTCAAATGACATACTAGTCATCGGGTATTTTCATTCAAAAAAATATCTCATGGTTTGTAGGGTTTTGAAGTAGAAATGACATGTTTATTTTAAATAAGACATTAACGGTGGATTGTTTTTTCATATTGATATATATACTACATAAAACAATTAACTATCAATCGCTAAATAACAAAATATAATGAAAAATAAAATAACAACCAACAAATATATTATATCAAACATCCATCTTTTGTAATAAAATATAAGTTATTAAATGTTTGTTTATTGATGACGTCAAAGTATAACTAAATAATATGTTGTGATTTTAATCAATTTACACTATACATATTCTTTTTTAGTGTTTATAAAGGTTTTATTAATAAACAACCAATCCATAATATCAATAAATTAAAAATTAATGATAAAGGCTTTTCAGATAAAGTACTTTTGCAGCTTTGCTATATGCCTATATGCCCTGTACTATCATCTTAATACAGCACGAAGTGATACTCATAGACATAAAACAAGAGAAAGGGAAACACTCATCAGACTTAGAGAGAGAAAGAAAAAATACCGGTATGGTCCTCTTGTGGATTCTGGAGAGAAGATCGAAAAGGAAGATTGGTCGTTGGCGACAGCAGGAATAGAGAACGAAAGAGAAAAGAGAGAAATTCGGAGAAGCGACAAGCCGACGATGGAGAACTGGTGGTCCGGCTGGCGACAAAGACCTATGGGAGAGATGCAGCTGGTCGGCGGTCAACGGTGTTATTCCGGTGAACTTTTGGATGTTTCGACTTCGAAATTTATGGATCTTGTTTTCTTAAACTCAAATATTTTAGTTAATAATTTTGTAGATTTGATTTTGTTTTATAGATTTTAAAAGACAATGTCTTAGTTTTATGAGTTTCCTAACGTAATACCGATTCTTTTGATTCTATTATTTTATTTTATCAATGATTTTATTTTTAATTTCATCAATGATTTTCGGATGATTTTGTTGGTTCATAACTAAATATGTAATTCTAAAGAGGGGGGCCAAATTAGCAATTATAATGACCATTGGATTTAATTTAAAAATAAAAGGTATATATGTAAGGTATGAGGCTTAAAACCGGGGAGGCCATGGCCCCTTCCGGCCCCTATTAGGATCTGCCACTGATGATTCGGGTTGTATACAGATCCAATTTGGATAGGATCGCATGTGAGATTGTAAGATCGTAGGTTCGGTTCGTAGAATCGGGATCCGATCATACCTTCCCTTGATATATTTTTGAAAATGAACAAAAAATGTGTTTACCACTTTGTATCTTTTTCCCTTTACTGGTTTATCGTTTATCATCTATGTTGCGAGTTGTGACTAATGTTTTGAAGGTTTTATAGCTTTTGAATAGAAAAGTGAATGTTTGAGATATTTTTAATGTTTTAAAATTATAAGTTACAGTTATGTTTAATTTTGTAGAATATTAGGATCCCAATCCTGATCTTATGATCCTAATCTTGCAAACCCAAAACGATCATATGTTGGATCTTAATTTTGACAACCTTGATCGGAACAACTTAGATGATTGATGGCCGATGACGATTCTTTAAAAATTCGTCCGCAATTAGATTGTCATCAAGTACTTCCTTAAACCTTAGGTAGTCATCTAGATCCACAATAAATGAAGCCATTTGTCGTCGCATTTTGGTGTTACAAACAACGAAAAAAGCCCATCCTCTTCTGAAATAAGAACCAGGGTAATTCCATGCCCTACGTTGATCAAAAATGTTAGATTTATTTGAACCTTAAAACCGAGATGTAGAATCAAGAGAATTGTATGAATGAAGTGTATATGTATGGGTGGGTGTGTCTTATGAGCATTTATGTACATCGAACACATATTTGGGTTTAGACGAGGAAAATCCATATCTTAAAGTTGTTGGGTCAGTTAAAAAAGATTTGCAATAATTAATTTAATAGTTCATCCCCTTATTGTCCTTAATTTGTACATAATAATAATTAATAAAAAAGCCTATCTCAATCTTTCCTTGTACTTATATAATTTTGAATATGGGTGCAAACGAGCCAAACTATTCGTGAGTTATTCAGGATCGGCTCGATAAAAGCTCAAATCGAAACAGATTATAAACGAGTCCAAGTCGAGCTCGAGCTTACAATTAAGCTCTTTTATTAAACGAGCTCGAGCCTATGTCATTAAGCTTGATTAGGCTCACGAGCCTATCTATTATATAATTTATTATTACTTTTATATATTAAAATAAAAAAATATTTGGGGAATTAGGGATTTAAGGTATTAGTAAACGAGCTTCTTAACGAGCTCAAACTGAGCTTAAGCTTATTTATGCATGCTAGACAAAAACCAAGCCGAGCTTGACCCCATGCTGAGCTTGTATAATTCTTTACGAGCTCGAGCTCAGTACAAGAAAGCTTGAATCGAGCCGAGTATAACTTAAACGAGCCCGAGCCGATCCTAGCCAAGCTTGTGCTCGGCTCGGCTCGTTTGCACCAATAATTCTGATACGTTTTCTTCCAAAAGAAAAGGACGCTTCTTCTTATTCTTCTTCTATCTTTCGTACACATGTTTTCTTCAAAAGAAAAGGAGGCTTCTTCTTATTCTTCTTCTATCTTTAGTACACGTGTTTTCTTCAAATGAAAAGGAGGCTTCTTCTTATTCTTCTTCTATATTTCGTACACATGTTTTCTTCAAAAGAAAAGGAGGCTTCTTCTTATTCTTCTTCTATCTTTGATTTTCTTCTTCAAAACCATTGCTTTTCTGTTTTTCTTCTTGTAATTTTCCTGTTTTTCTTCTTCTTATCCGACTATTAATTTCGTTTTCAGATTTTACACTTACGTTGGATGATTAGTATTTGATATTCATATCCTACATTCTTATTTTCAAATTCTATATATGGTGTTTTATTAATTATTATTTTATCTTGTGTGCCTTGCGTGCGTGATGCCCTCACATCCGTATCGCGCATTGCACATTAGTCTCCTAGATCCTTAGCACATCGAGCTTTTTAAAACCAAGAACACAACATATTACCTAGGTTGGATAAAAGATCTGTTTTTTCATAAGATGAATACTCTTGCAATGCCTTCTTGAGATTGTTTCTTAAGTCTTCATTCTCTGCTAATTTCCTTCATTAGCATTAATGCTACACAAAGCATGCAAGTTGTTGAAGACGGATTCCAGCTTTTTAACTCTTGAGTTAATCAGAGTGTTGGAGTCCACGTTTCAGGAGGAGGCCACATTGTTAGAGAAAACAAAGGAGTTTACAACATCAATTATAACCTTTGCTTTGTGTAGCATTAGTGCTAATGAAGGCAATTAGTAGAATGAAGACTTAAGAAGCAATCTCAAGAGGACGCTGTATGAGAAGGAAAGGTGAATGTGATGAGGAAGTTTACTACCCTGTGATTCATTTAAGTGGCAAATGGAAAACACGTATTTCTGGAGTGCTCAGAGATCAAATGCCTTTGTTCACATCAAGATTTCTGTTATCAAGATTCGGTTCCACATACGAACAAACCTTGTTAAATGATCATGAGGTAAAGTTTTTCAAAATCATTTTCTTAATCTTTTAGAATAAGTTGTTATATATGATTACAGAGAATAATTCTTTATCAGTTGGATCTATTTGGAATTGTAAAACTTAAAGAGGGCGCCATGATTCTTAATATCCAGATACCATGTATGTCCGTGCTCATTAGGGGTTATTCTGTAAAAGATTTCATACTTTGAATTAATTGCACGAATTTATTTATCTAAAATTTACATGCTTAAGAGTAAAATGCAGAAACCCAAAGCAAACCCCTAACCTGTTACCCTTAGAAGATGCCTGAATTTAATTAACTTGTAGGGATGATACGTATGATTATTATTATTCAGAAACTATGAAGCAAATCGGTTAAAACCAATGCAGATAGAACCTTTTCGTATGATTATTATTATTCAGAAACTATGAAGCAAATCGATTAATTAAAACCAATGCAGATAGAACCTTTTCTGTCAATTGTATGTAATGTTTAGACATCGTTGACATTTGATCATTGTCAAATATAAAAATTATACTAAAAGTTAATTAAAATTTTAAAGGGGTTTATAATGTTGACTTTGGACTAATATATAGTGATATATGTTGAAATTGCTACATTAATCATTATTGATTAGTTGTGCATTCCTAAATGCGAGATCAAGTAACATGGCTTCTAAGTAATCATCATAATATAATTAATTTCATTAAAATAAGTTCTAACAAGCTAAAAATCTACAAGGCCATAATTGTGGTTCTACCACGTACAAGAAACAAAGAAAAAAAATATGAATAGAAGTACTATTAAGTTACACCGTATATCGGTTTATACTATGATAGAAATTAGAAAGCATCTTTATTTTGTTAGGAGACTAGTTCTTTTCTAATATTATCACATAAATTTATTCTAATTTTCATTAATTTCAGATCAAAAAAATAATATTTTAACATTTCCATGATTTCTAATTTAAAAAATAAATATATTTATGACACTCAAATAAAAGAGTAACACTGACATGTTTTCAACCTTTTCTTATGTAATGTATTGACATATCAAATATTGACACTTTTCAAACGATTTCATAACAAGTCTTTGTTTCGAAATTAATAAGACTAGATTAAATAGAAGTGTGTTTTGGTTTTAAGTCTACTCTATAGTAATATATTGTTACTACATCGGAAATTTCAATGTAAATATAACATATATGCTTTGAAATCATGTTTTGTAATAAATAAAATTGTGAAATATTATGTGAAATTCAGTGTTGAGTTCTAACATATGGTTTTTACTAGAAATGAAATAAAACTATATTTAGAATCACTCATAAAATATTGGAAGTCTTATGAGATTCCAATTAAAAGCCAAATAGTGAAATTTATTGAAAATATAAAATTTGAAATAAGTAAAATTTTATTATTGAAATTTGTAAATAATCTCGTTAGAAACTTGTAGGCGAAAACCTCGTCGAAATCCGAGTTATAACGAAGAAGTTATGACCAATCGAAGATTTACGACAAAACCGACACGGCGCCGAATGACGTAAAAAGTGAGTTTTTGATAAACTACTTTTTAGCCTTATTGATCTAAATAAAAGTCATAGTATTCGTTAAACCGAGAAGTTCGATAAAAAGAACGCCAAAATCTGACTTTGTATGAGGAAGTTATGATTTTTACAAGTTTCAGCTTAGCAGTAGACAACTAAAAACTCGAACTTTAGATCGAGTGGTTTTTACCCGACACAACCTAAACGAGAATTGAAGGTCTTGTCATTAGTAGTACAACGGTAAAAAGTCTGACGAAAACGGATGTCGGATGAAGAAATTATGAATTTTTAACGGATTTTCCTGTCCCGGTTTATTAAAAATAATAATATTACAATTAAATTCAAAATTAGCCGATGGAGTATAAACGAAAGTTGTAGAGTATATTCTCACCTACGCGTGCATATAAAGAATGTCAAAAACGGAGTTCGTACGCAAAAGATATGAATTTTTGAAGTTATTAAATAAAAATAAATGAAAAATCACAATCTTATCCGAGGCCGTACGCCCCGCGTACAGGAGGCTACGCCCAGCGTACCTTGCACGTATCCGGTCCGGAATCAGCCACGTCTACCGTCTTCGCATGGTCGCCACATAGAAGCCACGTCCGAGACCCGGGAACCGAGCATGCGACACCTCGCGTACGCCCAGCCTACCGAGGATCTACGCCCCGCATAGTAAGGTGCTTCGCACCCTATATAAGGGATGCGAAGGTCTCCGGAAATGTTTGCTCATTTTCACTCTTTTACACCCTCTACTCCCATTTTTAGCCACTTTTAACCCCCATAAGTCCCGTTATCATCCCCGACATCTGAAGCAAGCCCCGACGCCCCGAAGTTCCCGAGAAAATCTTATTTTCAAGTCGAAACTCTGCCCGAGTAAAGTCCGATTTTCAACTAAAAATCCCGGTTTCGCCCCAGAAAGTCATATTTGGAGCCGAAGTGCTGCCCAAATTATTATTTTAACCCCGTTTATTTCAAGGTGAGTTCCATATATATGAACAATTGTATGTTATGTTTTATATGTGCTATGTGCTTTTCAGTGTTCTTATTCCGAGTTATTTTCCCGTGATATTTTATTCGCTATTTCTATAGCAAAAGTAATATCTTTGACCATTTAGATTCACATTGGTACTGGTACGTAGCCTCTGGTCATGTAGAGCATGTCTCCGTAAGAGAATGACTTCTATTCTATGGCATTGACAAATGGTTAGACAGGGTTATAAGCCTGAAATCTACCAAGATATTAATCAGAAATCTTATGTCTTCTGTGCCATTTGGGCCGAAGTTTTATTGATGTTTATCAAGTATGAAAATTGTTATGTCTTATTGATTGTATATCTTTAAATCAAGTCATTGATTGATATGAAAAGCTTGGCACATGAATTCACATATGCCTTTGTTGTTCCTTGTTTCTCTTTGCTTCTTCCATATTGAAGTATATATATATGACATAACGTTATATTGTATCTATTATTGAACTCACTAAGCGTCACCATTTACCCTATTAATGTTTAACAATTGCAGGTGATAAGTATCCAGTATAATCATATATTTTTGAAAGAATTAGATTAGTTTTTAATAATACTTTTGTACTTCAGTTTATGTTTGTATAAATTACAATATCATGGGTAGTTATGTATTATATAACACTTTGTAATAGTCGGTTTGTATTCAGTAGTTTGTAACCTCTCTATCAATGTAATATATTGCTTTTATGAATATGCATGTAGCATGTTTTGGAGTAATAATATTGTGAAGTATGAAAGTTTGAGTCTTTCAGAATTACGAAAGTTTGGGTCTTTCAATCATGGTATCAGAGCAGTAGTTTAAGCGAACTAAATGCCACGGATTGGTATTTAGACTTAAACTATTGGAAGTTCAATATATGAACTGAATCATTATAAGTATACGGATATAAACCATAGGAAAGACTTAAGTGAAGTATTAGGCTTTAATAAATCCTAATATTCTAAAATTCTATATTACTCCTAAATTTCAGAACGATGGTTGAACAAGCAAGTAGCTATACACCTGAGGTCGGTGGAGGTCCTCAACCCGAGGAAGTGAATACTCCAGTATCTCCTCGTGAGGAGCGACTCTTGGGTAAACTTACCGGTGTTATTCGACAGACTCTTGAAGAACACAAAAGGAATGGGGATAAGGGAAAAGAGAAAGCCACTGGAGAATCTTCAAAAGGAGAGGTGAAGCGTCCCTCGTTCAAAGATTTCAAGAGTAGTGGTGCTACAGAGTTTTCCGGTGTTCTCAATCCCATTATTGTTCTTACTTGGATCCAGAACACAGAGAAAGTGTTTCGTATTTCTCATGTGGATAATGAAGACAAGGCTAATTATGCTTCCGCAATGCTCATCGGAGAAGCCTTGGTCTGGTGGGAAGCAACATATAAAGCTCTCAACGGGTTTGACCAGGAGAATTTAGCCTGGGAAATGTTTAAAACTCGTTTGCTAGAGAAGTATTGTCCTCTAGACATGAGGAGGAGATTGGAGAAGGAATTCCTCGAGCTTAAATAGGGAGGAATGACTGTGAATGAGTATGAAACTCAGTTTAATCAAAGAGCAAGGTTTGCTACAAAGTATATTCCAACTGAAGACGAGAAAATTCAATTATTCATGGAGGGACTATGACAAGAAATCCATGATTTCGTTGCCAATCGAGAAGTTCTGTCATTCAATAAAGCCGTTAAGTATGCTCGAAGACATGAGCATGACTTAGAGATACGTGGTGCCACTCTTACTGTTCCAAAGCATCCACGTACTGAAAGAACTACTCCTGTTTCCACTATTCCCCCAGCTCAATCTGTTCGAACTGATCCTAGCAAGCAAGTACAATCTCAGAGTGCTTTTCGTGGCCGCGACAGGTCACAATCTTTTTCTAATCAATCGCCTTCATGTCGTGTTTGTGGAAGGAATCATCCGGGTCAATGCAAAATAGACAAGGAATCCATTGTTTGTTATGGGTGTGGAGAAACTAGTCATATAAAGCCAGCTTGCCCAAGGAAGGATGTGACTTGCTATGCATGTGGTATTACTGGCCACAAGAAGCGTTTTTGCCCTAATCTTACCAGCCAAGTGACGGAAAGTCAAGCTTCTGTTCAACAACCGGTGAGAAGTCAAGTCTCTGTCCAACAACCAAAGAATACTCCAGCTAAAAAGGAGGAGGTGCCAAAAGCTAAGGGTCGTGCATTCCAGATTACCACTGAGGAAGCACGCGAGGACCCGAATGTTGTGACGAGTACATTTCTTGTCAACTCTAGACCTGCTCACATCTTATTTGATTCTGGTTCCTCAGATTCTTTTGTATCTTATGAATTTGCGCATTCTTTTCAAACTACTTGCTATGCACTCGCGCAACCATTTCACGTAGATACTGCGGGAAGTATATCATTACTTGCTGATAAAATCTATAGAGATTGTGTCATAGAAATTAAAGGCTATAATTTTCTTGCTAACCTAATCCCTATCTCCTTGCCCAACTTCTATATTATTCTCGGCATGGACTGGTTGTCAAAGAACCACGCAGAGCTCTTGTGTTACGAAAAAATAGTACGCATTCCTATTGAAGGGGAAGATCCTATTCATGTCTATGGTGAACAAAGATCTTAAAAATAATTTCTTTCCTCAAAACTCGTAAATTTATATCGAAGGGTTGCCCTATCTATCTAGCCTATACAGTTAACATCTCAAGAAAGGAGAATAAAACTGTAAATGATGCTCCCATTGTTAACGAATATCCTGATGTTTTCCCTGATGATCTGCCTGGACTTCCTCCGAACAGGCAAGTAGAATTCTGAATTGTCCTTGTGCCTGGTGCTGCTCCGATTGTAAAGACTCCTTATCTTCTTGCGCTAGCCGAGATGAAAGAAATGATGATCCAACTGCAGGAATTACTTGACAAAGGCTTTATTCGACCGAGTACCTCTCCCTGGGGTGCTCCAGTACTATTTGTCAAAAAGAAAGATGGATCGATGCGAATGTGCATTGATTATCGTGAGCTGAATAAGGTGACTATCAGAACAAGTACCCACTACCTCGCATCGACGATTTGTTCGATCAACTTCAGGGTGTTAGCTATTTCTCAAAGATTGATTTGAGATCTGGCTATCATCAGTTGAAAGTACAAGAGCAAGATGTACCAAAGACTGCTTTCCGTACTCGTTATTGGCATTTCAAATTCCTTTTCATGCCATTCGGTTTGACAAATGCTCCAGCTGTATTCATGGATATGATGAATCGAGTATGCCGTCTAATGCTCGATAAGTCTGTCATCGTATTCATTGACGATATTCTAATCTATTCCAAGTCTGAAGTTGATCATGCCATTCATATTCATGAAATCTTAGAACTTCTTAGAAAGGAGAAACTTTATGCTAAATTCTCGAAATGTGAATTTTGGCTTCGCCAAGTTCAGTTTCTCGGCCATGTTATTTCTGGTGACGGTGTATCCGTAGATCCTACCAAAATCGAAGCCATTCAAAATTGGGAAGTGCCCCGTAATGCTTCCGAAATTCGTAGTTTCATGGGTCTTGCGAGTTATTACCGAAGATTCATTAAAGACTTTTCTCGTATAGCTGTACCTCTCACTAGTCTTACTCGAAAGGAAGCAAAGTTCGAATGGGGTGAATCCCAAGAAAAAGCTTTCTCGACTTTAAAAGATCTTTTGACTCATGCTCCCATCTTATCACTTCCAGAAGGTGATGATGATTTCTCCGTATGTAGCGATGCTTCAAGATTGGGACTCGGTTGTGTGTTGATGCAACGTGGTATAGTGATAGCATATGCCTCAAGACAACTGAAAGATTATGAAAAGAATTATCCCACCCATGATCTCGAACTCTCTGCAGTAGTATTTGCCCTAAAACTTTGGAGACATTATCTTTTGGTACGAAATGCCAATTGTTTACCAACCACAAGAGTCTCAAGTATATATTCAGTTAGCAAATTCTGAATATGAGACAGCAACGAGCCATGGAGCTGATCAAAGACTATGACTGTGAAATCCTTTACCATCTTGGAAAGGCTAATGTGGTTGCAGATGCACTTAGCAGGAAGGTTTATCGTAATAGTATGTGTTATACTATTACTCACACTACGGTGAAGTTCACTATTCTTGATGAACTAGAGAAGTGACAAGTTAAGGCCTTAAAGCCAGAAAATGTGAAGAAGGAAGGGATGGTACATCATGCTGATGTTTTAGTTGATGATCCACGAGAGATTAAAAGTATTTAAGAATCGGCTATGGATTCCAAAGATTGGTGGATTACGACAGAAGATTTTAGATGAAGCTCATAAGTCTAAGCTGTTAATACATCCTGGAACAAGTAAAATGTACTATGATGTAAGAGCTGATTATTGGTGGCCTGGATTAAAGAGAGACATTGGACGATATGTGCAGGAATGCTTAGTATGCTTACAAGTTAAAACAGAGCACCAAAAACCATACGGAACCCAGAAAGTCTTAGTGTTCCTGTATGGAAATGGGAAGAGCTGCCCATGGATTTTATTACCAAATTGCCAAAGACTGCTAGACAGCATGATAGCATTTGGGTAATCTTCGACCGCCTGACTAAGAGTGCACATTTTCTCGCCATGCGTGAAACGGCTCCAATGGAGAAATACGCACAAGTATACTTAGATGAAATTGTTGCAAGACATGGTGTGCCACTAAAGATCATTTCCGATCTCGATACTCGTTTCACTTCTCATTTTTAGGCAAGTATGCAACGTGAATTGGGATCTCGAGTTGCCCTCAGCACAACTTATCATCCCCAAACAGACGGTCAGACAGAGAGAACAATCCAAACAGTAGAAGATATGCTTCGTGCATGTGTCTTGGAGTTCGGTGGTAACTGGGATAAATGATTAAAGACACCACCGACAAGATTCAAATTGTACGAGAAAGAATGAAAGCGGCCCAGGATCGACAGAAATCCTATACAGAAAAGAGAAGACGACCAATAGAATTCCAAGTGGGTGATTTCGTGATGCTGAAGGTATCCCCATGGAAAGGCCTTATGCGGTTTGGGAAGAAAGGAAAGTTGAGTCCTAGATTTGTTGGTCCTTTCAAAATCATCCAGAGAATTGGAAAGCAAGCATACCGCTTAGAATTTCCTGAAGATTTAGCAAGTATTCATGATGTGTTTTATGTGAGTTATATGTGCAAATGCTTGAGCATCTACGATGAGACAGTACCATTATCCGAGGTGAAATTGGATAATAAGTTAAGATATGTTGAAGAGCCTGAAGAGATCGTGAATGAAAGAACAGCTAAGCTACGTAATAAAGAAGTAGAATTGGTGCTTTTCAAGTGGAAACACCATCGAGGCCCAAATTATACTTGGGAAAATAAGAATGAGATAAGAGCAAAATATCCCCAATTATTTTAAATCGATGTAATTTTGGGGACGAAATCCTCAAAAGGAGGAGGTATTTGTAACATACATGTTTTGAAATCATGTTTTGTAATGAATAAAAATGTGAAATATTATGTGAAATTGAGTGTTAAGTTCTAACAGATGGTTTTTACTAGAAATGAAGTAAAACTATGTTTAGAATCACTCATAAAATATTGGAAGTCTTATGAGATTCCAATTAAAAACCAAATAGTGAAATTTAGCGAAAATATAAAATTTGAAATAAGTAAAATTTTATTACTGAAATTTGTAAATAATCTCGTTAGAAACTTGTAGGCGAAAACCTCGTCGAAATCCGAGCTATAACGAAGAAGTTATGACCAATCGAAGATTCACGACAAAACCGACACGACACCTAATGACGTAAAAAGTGAGTTTTTGATAAACTACATTTTAGCCTTAGTGATCTAAATAAAAGTCATAGTATTCGTTAAACCGAGAAGTTCGATAAAAAGAACGTCAAAATCTGACTTCATACGAGGAAGTTATGATTTTTACAAGTTTCAGCTTAGCAGTAGACAGCTAAAAACCCGAATTTTAGATCGAGTGCTTTTTACCCGACACAACCTAAACGAGAATTGAAGGTCTCGTCATTAATAGTACAATGGTAAAAAGTCTGACGAAAACGAATGTCGGATGAAGAAGTTATGAATTTTTAACGGATTTTCCTGTCCCAGTCTGTTAAAAATAATAATATTAAAATTAAAGTAAAAATTAGCCAATGGAGTCTAAACGAAAGTTGTAGAATATATTCTCACCTACACGTGTATATAAAGAATGTCAAAAACGGAGTTCGTACGCAAAAGATATGAATTTTTGAAGTTATTAAATAAAAATAAATGAAAAATCACAATCTTATCCGAGGCCATACGCCCCGCATACACGAGGCTACGCCCAACGTACTTCGCACGTATCCGGTCCGGAATCAGCCACATCTACCGTCTTAGCATGGTCGCCACATAAAAGCCACGTCCGAGACCTGGGAACCGAGCATGCGACACCTCGTGTATGCCCAACGTACCGAGGATCTACGCCCCGCGTAGTAAGGTGCTTCGCACCCTATATAAGGGATGCGAAGGTCTCCGGAAATGTTTGCTCATTTTCACTCTTTTACACCCTCTACTCCCATTTTTAGCCACTTTTAACCCCCATAAGTCCCGTTATCATCCCCGACATCTGAAGCAAGCCCCGACGCCCCGAAGTTCCCGAGAAAATCTTATTTTCAAGTCGAAACTCTGCCCGAGTAAAGTCCGATTTTCAACTAAAAATCCCGGTTTCGCCCCAGAAAGTCATATTTGGAGCCGAAGTGCTGCCCAAATTATTATTTTAACCCCGTTTATTTCAAGGTGAGTTCCATATATATGAACAATTGTATGTTATGTTTTATATGTGCTATGTGCTTTTCAGTGTTCTTATTCCGAGTTATTTTCCCGTGATATTTTATTCGCTATTTCTATAGCAAAAGTAATATCTTTGACCATGTGATGAGTGAAAGGACTTAGATTCACATTGGTACTGGTACGTATCCTCTGGTCATGTAGAGCATGTCTCTGTAAGAGAATGACTTCTATTCTATGGCATTGGCAAATGGTTAGACAAGGCTATAAGCTTGTAATCTACCAAGATATTAATCAGAAATCTTATGAATTCTGTGCCATTTGGGCCGAAATTTTATTGATGTTTATCAAGTATGAAAATTGTTATGTCTTATTGATTGTATATCTTTAAATCAAGTCATTGATTGATATGAAAAGCTTGCCACGTGAATTCACATATGCCTTTGTTGCTCCTTGTTTCTCTTTGCTTCTTCCATATTGAAGTATATATATGACATAACGTTATATTGTATCTATTATTGAACTCACTAAGCGTCACCGTTTACCCTATTAATGTTTAACAATTGCAGGTGATAAGTATCCAGTATAATCATATATTTTTGAAAGAATTAGATTAGTTTGTAATAATACTTTTGTACTTCAGTTTATGTTTGTATAAATTACAATATTATGGGTAGTTATGTATTATATAACACTTTGTAATAGTCGGTTTGTATTCAGTAGTTTGTAACCTCTCTATCAATGTAATAACTTTTATGAATATGCATGTAGCATGTTTTGGAGTAATAATATTGTGAAATATGAAAGTTTGAGTCTTTCAGAATTACGAAAGTTGGGGTCTTTCAGTAAACATGTATATTTTCTATGTGATTGTTTTAACCTTACAAGAATATCGTGATTTTTATGCATTCTCGTTAACTATTTTTTTTGTTCTCACAAATCGTTTTTCACTTATTTTTATTATGACAGAATACAACCTAATAAAACATTCTGACAGAAATAAGAATAATATTAATAAGTGTATAATAACCTTATAGACGATTTAATTAGTGAGAATGTGTCTTAATGACAATAGTTATATAAGATTGAACGTATTTATATTATCAAACAACATATTTTCTTTATCATTCTCATAGCATACGATAGATGTACAGTAATTAGTTAGAATATTTGAACCTAGCTCTCTCTCTCTCTCTCTCTCTCTCTCTCTATATATATATATATATATATATATATATATATATATATATATATATATATATATATATATATATATATATATATATATATATATATATATATATATATATATATTATGCGTACCAATACCTAAGTTAAAACAAATCTTGAATATAGAATAAATTGTCTTTGAGTTCCATTTTCACATAAAAACATCTTTTATGTTTCATTTCTTGCAAGTGTAGAAAACAATGTTACGATACTTAAATATTCGTAAGGCTTTATAACAAGTCTTTGTTTCGAATTTAATAAGACTAGATTAAATATAAATGTATTTTGCATTTATGTCTTCTCTATAGTAATATATAGGAAATTTCAATGTAAACATGGATACTTTCAATGTGATTGGATAAGAAATGCAACATGTATGCTACTCATAAACTATTCTAGCATGTGGAATAAAATAATCTCTCTGAAGTTACTTGTCAAACCAAACATCAAGAGAAATCAAAACTATTTGTTTCTATGCTTATCTTTTAGGTAAAGTTATGCTAAAATAGTTTGCCTAACATTTGGTTGTTCCATAACTATTGATTCTTTATTTGATTAGGTGTTACAAGAGAAAGATAAAGATGAATTTTTTTTGGTATATACATTTTTATGATAATAAGGGGAGGGGCAAATTATAATACATAATTACCACATGTATTTATATCATATATAGATACAAATTCATCCATCTTGTTTTGGTAACAAATTGCATAAAATTTGGGCACTACACAAATATATATATATATATATATATATATATATATATATATATATATATATATATATATATATATATATATATATATATATATATATATATATATATATATATATATATATATATATATATATATATATATATGATCTTAAGAAAAATCTCACATGTGACATGCCATAAACTTAGCTAACGATGCTTGATTATGATTGTGGTTTTATTTTTGTAATCAATGTTTCAAACTATTAGCCAATTAAGTCTCATATTTGGATCCATTGCTACTCATATTCAAATCAGACAAAGTGTTTTATGAGCGTGAGTCATAACTAGAAATAAGAGCTCCATATACTCGAACCAAGTGCCCTCAGTCAATATCAAACCCCTTAAAACCAACAAAATATAAAAGTTTAATAACAAATCTCAAAATCAATAATGCATCGATTATAGTCATTGGAAAGAATGCGTAACAACTCATGTATTATAATTTCAATTATTTTTTCAGTACCATAGATTATTACCTAATAATTTAGTTCATATTCAAATGTTAAATTGGATTTTGATTTTTAGTTTTAACTAATGAGTAATTATAATTTGGTCATAAAGGTTAAGTCAATTACGGTTTCATATAATAATATGGAAGATCTAGTCAATGAAAATAAATAAGAATTCTTCATCTATATAAGAGGTCTCATAATACATAACCCAAAATCCTAAATCATATTCTTTTTGAGACAAACCACGGTAGTTCTGCTCACGATTTGTGCGTAAAAGTTACAAGCTGAAGTTGTGCCTACACAATGCCTTCAAGAGTGGAGAAATTGGTATGAATTGTCTTTGTTTATGTGTGCTCATCACATGAATTCTATAATATAAAATCTTATCTTGTTCAAGTGAGTTGTATACATGTCATACAATCACAACATTCTAAACAATTATATCGGTTTATCGGTTATATATTACATTAGTCTAAACAATTTGTCATAAAATACAAATGGATACGACTAAAAAAAATTACAACCAACTTTATCTTGATTTTCAATTTGGTCCTTTAACTTATATAAAATATCAAGAAATATTATGGTTTATAAAGTGTTATATTTAGAGATAAAGTGGGAGTAGATAAATAAATTGTCAAAATATATTCCTTCACATATTAATTCGTCTTTCATGAAATGTGTAGCAAATTATACAATTAGTCCGTGTGCTTTGCCCAAATTCATACTATTGGTTATAGTATTGATTTTGTTACTTACCGATCCCTATGGTTTGTATTTGTTCCAATACTATCTTACCTTTTTAATACGTTTTCCTTTTCATTCTAACATATCATTTAACGAGAAACAATTCAAAATGGATATTCTACGTACTTAATGAAAGAAAAATATTTGATATTTTTTTTATAAAAAATAGTAATGATCCTACTGATCCTATGCATTCTATAATTTTACAATGCAATCATACAATTCTACTATGATTTTACATAAAAACGCTCCAAGTAATATTAGTATTGATTTGTTTAGGTGGGACTGTTGGATCATACGATCCTATGATTAGGACGAAGATTTTAACAATTTTGGTATAAAAAGAAAAAGAGAGAGAGTGGATAGGGTTTTTAATTATTTATTATTATTTAAATACAGAAATAACTAAAAAGTAAAGAAAAAACAAACCAGTGAGACCGGTCATGTTATAAAATCATCACTTAGGACTAATAGTACGAACTGGGGAAAAACACAGGGACCAAATATGTAATTTACTCTAAATTATTTATATACATGGACGAAACAGTATCCAATTTGTTAACTCGTTCCATTTACCAACCAAATCAAAAAACCGTTGACGGAGCCGTTCGTCGAGAGCTCCCGCTGCTTTCCATCTACCTTCTGACCTTCATCGGCTGTTTACACGCTTTAATGCTTACTTTGTCTCGGAAATTGATTCGTAATCTCATAAATTTGAAGTGTCGGAGTATCTTCATTGTAATTGAGTATGTTCTTCGATTCCCAACAGTACAAATTCTCGCTTTTACAATCGAAGATATAAATGTATTTCCCTGTATTCGAATTACAAACCCATGAATTATCGTAAGTTATTGTCGCTTTCACGTTATTGAATTTGAAGTTTAAGTCTTAGGCGTATTGCTAGGGTTTTGATTTTACTTTCCTGTGTCTTATGATGATTTTTATCTACTTTAATTGTCATGTCTACAGATGATTGCGCCAAACGCAAATGAAGCAGCTCTACGAGCAGTAATGGTGGAGTTACTGAATACTGTGGTTTTGGAAACCAAAAGAACTGCCAAATTTAGAACTCTACTCAAGCGCATCGAGAGAACATTAAAGAACATTGAGCCGATTTTTTATGGATATGAGAGGTTGAGAAAAGTGTTGTATCGACCTGAACACGAGACCAAAATGTTCATATATTATGTGGCAAATGGAAAAGAAGTAGTTCTTGAGTGCTCAGAGATCAAATGCTGGAATGTATACAAGAAATTTCTTCACGCCAACAAGCTGATTGGATTGGACAACATGCTTTTGAGATTCTTTCAGAGTGAATTGCAGGATAATTTGAGTTCAAGCAGGAGGAGTCTGTTTGAGATTTATGCTTTGGGAGACAAATTGGATCAAGTACTTGCAGCTGTTACCAAACAGACAGATGGATTTTCAGAGTCCTGCAGTGTTCCAGGGCTTCCAGATGTCATCATTGGGTTGGATTTTCATCTTCAAGAACTGAAAAGAATGGTGCTCAAAGATGACACCCAAGTTGTAACAGTTTCAGCTCCTGGAGGATGTGGGAAGACCACATTAGTAAAGATGCTCTGTCATGATAATGAAATCAAAGGTACATAAACTATTCAAAACTTTTCTTCTTTGTATCTATTCTTCATCTCATTCTTAACTGTTTTGTTTTGTACAGGCATTTTTGGGGACAACATCTTTTATGTTACTGTTTCTAGAACAACCTCCATTAAGACACTCATCCAGAAACTATTTGCACATTTCCATGTGAATCATTGTGAGTTACAAACTGATGAAGAGGCAAAGAACCAATTAGAGAACTTTATGAGACAAATGGGATCAAAGAACATATTGTTAGTGCTGGATGACGTTTGGTCAGAATCTGAATCACTTATTGAAGATCTGAAGTTTCCAATATCAGGATACAAAATCTTGGTGACATCAAGATTCTTGTTTTCAAGATTCGGTTCCACATATGAACTAACTTTGTTAAACGATCAAGATGCAAAGACCCTTTTTTGCTCTTCTGCATTTCATAACATGAATTCCATAAATGTTCCAGATGATCTTGTGAACAAGGTAAATTTTTTCTTAATCTTTTAGAATAAAACCTTTTTTTACATATGATTACACTGGAATTGAACTTTTTTGTTTTGATTTTTGATCTAGATGGTTAAATACTGCAAGGGATTTCCATTGGCACTTACTGTGATTGGTGCATCATTAAGTGGTCAAAATTTAGTCAAATGGAGGTCAACTTTGAAGAAATGGTCAGAAGGTCAATCTATCTTTCATTCAAGCAGCCGATTGTTGCTTAGTCTTCAGTCAAGTGTTGATGCACTTGAAGATTTGCCAATACTGAGAGACTGTTTTCTAGATTTGGGTTTGTTTCCAGAAGATGAAAAAATCACAGCCTCTGCTTTAATGGACATGTGGGTAGAATCATACAATTTAGATGATGAAGGAATGTATACAAGTGAATACCTTCTTGAACTCTCTTCAAGAAACCTTCTCAATCTTGTTCTCACTAGGTAAAAATTTGTTACATAAAGATTAATTTTGTTATTTCTCCAGTGATTAATCGATTTTTGTTTGGTTTTTTCAGGAAAGATGGTAGTGAACTTGAAGGGTATTGCAACGAGCATTATGTCACACAACATGATTTGTTAAGAGATTTAGGCATCCATTTGAGTAGCCAAGATCCAATATCTCAAAGAACAAGATTGATGGTTGAAATTTACAAGAATCAAATACCCACTTGGTGGATTCAACAAAAGCAAGAACCAATCACTGCACGTCTCTTGTCTATCACAACAGGTTTCATTTCTTCCCATTCAACTTTTTTATGTGCAAAAAATAGCACAACTTACTTTTGTATATTTTTGTATCACAACATCCTACTTTCATTTCTTTCTATTATGACACTGTACTCTTTTCCATTTTCTTTATCCCAAAAAACCAACCCAATCATACCATTATACTTTTGATTATTTTTCTTAAATGGGTAGAATTTTCAAAGTAAATTGTTATAATGGGAATGCATAAAAAATTTGTGCCCTATCGATGGATCCACCATGTTCAAAAACCGTGGGTCTTCCTTTTGGAACTGTGCACATCAACCACTAGGCTCCAACTGTAATTCAAGTATGATGCAATAATAAACAAAGCAACAAAATTATGTTGCTATTTCTTGTAATTAACCATTTCCTTAACAAAACCAAATGTAAAATGTCCATTTTCTTTCTGCAGACGAATCATTCTCGTCGATTTGGTACGATCTAAACGCGCCAAACGTTGAAGTTTTGGTATTAAACATTCGAAGCCGAAAATACGAAATCCCCTCATTCATCAAAAAAATGAATAAATTAAAAGTTTTAATCATCACAAGTTATGGGACGTGTCCTTGCGAGTTACATGAACTTCAATTCGTTAGTTCTCTATCAAATCTAAAACGAATAAGACTCGAACACCTCTCGCTTTCTCACTCAATCCAATCCATTTTGGAGTTGTACAAATTAAAGAAACTTTCACTTATCATGTGTGAGATCGGTAGTGCATTAGCGAGTTGTACAAATGTTACGCTTCCGAATCTCTTAGAGCTTGAAATCGATCGTTGTTATGATTTGACGGAAATACCCTTAGAATTTTGTAGTCTTAAAAATGTCAAGAAACTAAGCATTACAAATTGCCATGAGCTTCACTCTCTTCCAAAGGGATTGGGGAGTTTGTCGAATTTGGAGATTTTAAGGATTCATTCTTGTACGAGGTTAGTTCGATTGCCGGATTCGATTAGGTTCCTTGGTAATTTGGTGTTCCTTGATATATCGGATTGTTTGAGTATAAATATGTTGCCTTATGAGCTTGGGAAGTTGAATGGTCTTAGAGTGATTAAGATGAGTGGTTGTCGGGGATTAGAAGAGTTACCAGATTCGGTGATTGATTTGAGTTTGTTGGAAGATGTGATTTGTGACGAAGAGACTTCATATTTATGGAGCTATTATGAAGATGATCTTTGTGATTTAAAGATAAATACAGTTGAAGATGACCGATTTGCAAACTTCATGAAAATAGTTGCACATTAATGGGTGGTTGGCTGATGGCCCGCTCTTGGTTGGAGTTGGTCTGCTCTTATTTGGAGCAGACCTTTCTGCCTGGGCTAGCCTAGCCTCGTCTCTGGTTGAGTGTTCAACCAGAGTACCAAGCATGGTGACTCTAGGCCGCAAAGCCTCTCGAGCCCAAGCCCAATTGATCAAACATGATGGTTTTAAAATCCCTTTTGAGTATAATTCTACTATATGCTTTATAAATAATAAATTTGTATCAATAAATGTATTGTATATTATGTAAGTTGTAATGTTTTATGTTTATATACCAATAAGACAGTGTTTTACTTTTATTTTGGTGTTAATGAAGTTTGGGTTGTTATAAATAGTAAATCGTGTATGACATATAGCGATACAGAACATATAAAATATTCATGGAAACTTTTGATGGTCGTCTAATGTTTGATCATCCAAAACAAGTTCACTTTGATACAGACAAACACTAAGAGTATACATAATGCATAGTTTAATGGAACAGTTGAACGGTATAGAGTTTTTGGTTGGCATTCTATTGGTTAAACTCAATCATAGTGTATTATATTGACACGTTGGCGTTAAATGAATTTGGAGTTCAGTGATCATTGAATTATTCAATGAGAAAAATGAAACTTTTTGATATAAAATTATTATAGATAAATCATTATTATAAAAGTATTGTTTCATTGAAATCTTGTAGAGTTCAGTGTAATGTAGGAAACTTTTTTTGTCAAGTTTTATGAAAAGTAGAGTGATAATGTGCACATCCATTAAAATCGAGATGCCTAAATGTTTTCAACACTCTTCGTATGAGTTATTACATCTAGGAGTTTGTTTATTTTTCGTCCATAAGGCCTTATATAGGTAAAGTGAAGGAAAAGGTAATAATGTACGTGTAAAGTGGCTGAAGGGGTGATAATGTTTATATTCATAAACCTTATCAATTTGAATTAGCCAACGTTTGTTTCATTTTTCCTAGTCTCTTGTATTTTACTTTACTCCTTATTTAGTGGAGAAAGATTGTGATATGTGGGTGTGAATGTGATTCAACACCTTGCATTTATACGTGTATGATCTGTGAATTAATTGAATGAGAAGTTTCGGATGTCACTCATGATCATTAAGAACTCCATATCGATAACAAAAAATATGAATACCTACTTTGATATCTGTAGAAATGATTACAAACTAAATGTTCAAAATGATTACAAACTAAATGTTGATGTTATAATTAGTTATGGAAGGTGGATATTGTATTAACTCATATGATCCTTTTTATGTACCTATCATGACTCAGAATCTAGTTTTGTAAAAAGTTAGACAATTATGTATACGAGGTAACATTTGGTGATGGTAAAGTAACTATTAGCTTAATTCAAACATTATTGGTTATGGTACTTGAAGGGAAATCTCTATAAATTTTACTTAAATATTCATTTCTCAAAATTATTTTTTTCATATGATGTGAATGAAATTTTAATAAATGAAATCGAGATTTTGAAACATGTCAATGTTATGACATTAATGTTTAGGTAATATATCATGGGACCGAATGTTAACGCTCGTGAGAGATGCAGCTTTACCAACTCTTGATTTGTCAGATTTTGAGACGTGTGTTAAATGTATCTATAAAAAAATGATTTTTTTTAAACGACAAATATATTAAAACAAGAAAAAAAAAAAAAAAAAAAAACAAGCACTCGCAAGCAAGAAGCTAAAACGAGATATGAATACAAATGCAAATAGAAAAGTAAAGATAATAAGTATCTGACAAAGGAACATAACTACGAAAAAAATGAAAGAAATGTGAAATACACCAATCGGTCCATGCTCCACATCCACAATTGCTTCTATACTCATACGAGACATAGGTGAGGAAATAATGTTGTCCGCAGTTCTTGTCGGTGGTGCAACAATTTTCTTAAAATTTTTGTCATTTCTGGCCAATCAAATATTCCACAGAAGACAATAGGACACCAAGTTTAAAATCTTTTTTTTTCTAGGTTAGTTTCCCCAAATAGTTGCATAATTAATGAATCCTTTAACATTCAAGAATCTTCTCCTTTATACTCCCCACCATTTAAGGATCCAATATTGTACCTCCCGAGTATAATCACAAGTAATGAGCAAATGATCTGTTGATTCATTCTCCTTGTTGCATAAAGGGCAAGTAATACCACACTAATTTATGTGGACTTTTTTATGTGGGAATTACCGAACATAAATCATTTATTACCTTCATGATGCCTATTCACATTGCATGTACTTACATGATCAATGAGAAATCTAAATCTCCATAATCTTTTCTGTTAATTGCGTGTTATGTTTAGACGTTGTCATTTGATCATTGTCAAATGGACAAGTCAACTGTCAACAGATTGCATAAGATCTCAAAAAAAAAAAATTGTAATAAAGCAATTATTTTAGAATATAATTAAAATTTTAAAGGGGTTTAGAATGTTGTTTTCTAATAAATACATTTGAACTAATTTATAGTGATATGTTGAAATTGTTACATAAATCATTAGTAATTAGGATTTGTGCATACCTAAATGCGAGATCAAGTAACATGGCGTCTAAGTAATCATAATAAAATTAATTTCATTAAAATAAGTTCAAACAAGCTAAAATCTAAAAGGCCATAATTGTGGTGCTACCACATACAAGAGACAAGAAACAACAGTGAAAAAAAAGAAATACAAGATTGAATTACTATTAAACAAAGTTGTAAAAAACATTCATATTCGGTGAACTGAAGTTAAATGATTAATCGACTAGGTAGGGATTAATCGGGGACCATTAATTGCTAATTTGTTGAATTTAAAAAAAAATATATAACTAATATCATAACAAAGTTCATAAATACTATTAATCTCATAACAAAATAGATTAGTATGATTAATACAAAACTAATCATTCATCAAATAGTTTTTTTTATTGAGTTATATTTTCTTCAAAGTGTTAAAATTTCATCATTTTCTACTGTTTCTCTCATCGTGTATACATGAATTAATCGTTAGCGTCCTCCAGTCGGTCGAGTAGCGCCTATAGATTAATCGCAGATTAATCGGGATTTTTACAACATTGCTATTAAGTTATATCGATTTATACTATGATAGAAAATACCTTTATTTATTTATGAGACTAGTTCTTTTCTAATATTGTCATAGAAATTTATTCTCATTTTCATTATTTCAAACCGATAAAATAATATTTTAATATCCTAACATTTCCATGATTTCTAATTTTTAAAAAAATAATAATTATGTATGACTATCAAATACAAGAGTAGCCCTCGCATCTTTTCAACATTTATTTTAAGATGGTATCAGCCATCAGGTATTTCGTTGTCGTTAATTTCGTTGCAATGACAATAAGACGTATAGAATATCGACGCTTTTGTTTAAAGTGATAATGTGCATAAAATGTATGTTGCACGTTAAATGTGTTAACACGTGGATTCAAATTTCGTACGTACAAATAGTTATAAAATATTACAATTTGTTGAGAAGTTCAATTGGAATACACATGTTCTTAAGGGCTTTTTTTTTTATCAAACGTCTTGTTTATTAATGCAATATAGTTTTCTATCTGAAATAGTATGCAAATTCATTGGTCAATAATACCAACAACGAAAATTGTTAAGTTTAAAATATATATATATATATATATATATATATATATATATATATATATATATATATATATATATATATATATATATATATATATATATATATATATATATATATATATATATATATATGCAAATTCATTGGTCAATAATACCAACAATGAAAATTGTTAAGTTTAAAAAAAAAAATAGAATGATGATGTGTAAATCCATTAAAATCTATAGTTTAATACATTAAGATGTCTAAATGTTTCATCACTCTTCATAAAATTTATTACATTGGAGGGGTCATTTCTTTATTTTTCTTCCATAAAGTTTTGTATATGTAATGTGACGGAAAGGGTGATAATGTACTAGAATTGGAATCTAGTTGTCAAGGTGCACAGTTGCTAAAGGAATGCTCACAGTTAGTGTCGCTTGGTCCCTAACTTTTTAGGTAGGACAGGGACCAAGCGCGTAACAAAAACAAACCATATGGACCTTCCGAGTTAAAAAAATAAGTTAGGGACCAAGCGCGCAAATTACCCCAAACCATACAAACCATTCGTGTAATTTACTCTTTTTTTTACTTCTATTTGTTCCTAATGTAACAATGTACTTTGAAAAATCTACCTCATTATAGCAATGTCATCAAAATACTTTGCAATTTTGACTACATTTTTCAAAGTATGATATCCTAGTAAGAAAAAAAAACCAAAAGTATAATGCTACAATTGGGTGGGTTTTGGGAATAAAGAAAATAGATGGAAATAAACTGTCATAATAGAGAGAAATGTATGTAGGATGTTGTGATACACAAATAAAGGAAAGTATGTTGTTATTCCTTGCACGTAAAGAAAAAGAGAATAGGTATTTGATGCTTGTAAATGTCAATCAACAATTGTTTATCTTGCTGCTATCAGTTCTTGGCTGCTTAGATGGATGGCTAATTCTCTTAACAAATCAAGTTTTTTTTTCGAAAAGGATTTTAACAAATCATGTTTTGTGACCTAATGATCATTACAATACCCTTCGAGTTCACTAGCATCTTTCCTGAAAAAAATCAAACAAAAATCGGTTAATAACTCAAGAAATAGCAAAATTAATCTTTATATATACTATTATGACTATTTGATGTAACAAAATTTACCTTGTGAGAACAAGATTAGAAAGGTTTCTTGAAGAGAGTTCAAGAAGGTATTCAATGGTATACATTCCTTCATCGTCTAAATTGTATAATTCTACCCACATACCATTAAAGCAGGCTTCGATTTTTTTCATCTTCAGGAAACAAACCCAAATCTAGAAAACAGTCTCTTAATATTGGCAAATCTTCAAGTGCATCAACAATTTATTGAAGACTAAGCAACAATCGGCTGCTTGAATGAAAAATAGATTGACTTTCTGACCATTTCTTCAAAGTTGATCTCTATTTGACCACATAATGATGTAAACGACAATGGTAACCTCTTGCAGTATTTAAATTTAACCATCTAACTAAAAACCAAAACAAAAAGTTCAATATCATTGTAATCATATATATCAGCTTATTCTAAAAGATTACGGAAATGTTTTTGAAAAATTCTACCATGTTTACAAGATCATCCGACACTTTAACAGAATTCATGTTATATGATACAAAATACATTGTAACAGAGTTCATGTTATGTAATGCAGAATAGAAAAAAAAAGGGTCGTTGTATCTTGATTGTTTAACAAGGTTAGTTCATATGTGAAATCAAATCCCGAAAATAGAAATCTTGAAATGCCCTCATGTGAGAGACAAGTGAGGCAGCTAACTGTTGCATTCTAACAAGGGAGGGGCCACACTGAAAATGCTTATAATAGCACACATACAGTTCCTAGAATCTTCTCAAAACATGTGGATCTTTTATGCAACTCATATTCCAACACAGGCAATATCTTGTTTTCAATGCACAAAAATGCTCATAACATACACACACTTCCCTCATACAGTTCTCTTGATTTTTCTCTTATTTCTCTGTCTAGGTTTTAGGGTTCAAAGAAATCTGACATTTTCGATCAGTGTAGGTATGGAATTACCCCCCGATTCTTATTTCAAAAGAAAATAGATACTTTGTCATTGGCAATGACACCAAAATGGAAGGACATATGGTTTCGGTTGTTGTGGATCTGGATGAAGACCTAAGGTTTAAGGAAGTTCTTGGGAATCACAACAATCCAATTGTGTAAGAATTCTTCCAGACTTGTAATCAATCATCGAAGTTGTTCCAATCAATCGGTAAAGACGTTTCCTTGAAATTCAAATACATTGGGTCTTAATAGAAACACTTTCAGGTTAAACTTTAGCACACAGATTGGACCTTGTTGACATTAGACAACTCCAAAAGAAATCAAACATGGGAAAGACTATAACAAATTGGTAATGATATTAAATGATGTTTGGAGTTGTACATACATTGTCTCATTTTATAAACCTATCCTAAGGGGACAACTCTAAACATCATTGAATACCATGACTGATTCATCATAATGTTTCCCATTTTTGATTTCTTTTGGAGTTGTCAAATCTCAACGTCTACTTTTGTGTTAGAGTTTAACATAACAGTGGTATGATGAAGCCCTCTATGTTTAACCAATACCGTCGAAGAGTATTTAAATTCCAAGGAACCATCTTCACTGATTGATTGATTGGAACAATTTCGATGATTGATGACAAATCTTTAAGAAATCTTCCGTAATTGGGTTGTCATGATTATAGGAACTTAATTAAATCTTAGGTCTTCATCCAGATCCACGACTACAACCGAAACCATATGTCATTGCATTCTGGCGTCACTGCCAACAACATATAATCATCTTATGAAAGAAGATCCGGAGGTAATTCCATGCCTATGCTGATCGAAAAATATTAGATTTCTTTGAACCTAAAATCTAGACGGAGAAATGAGAGAAATCGAGAGAACTATGCGAGTGAAGTGTGTATATAAGCTATGAACATCTATATGCATTGATATACGTTCATGTCGGAATACGGATTGGATAAAAGATCTGCATATTTTGACAAGTTTCCAAAAACTATGTGTGTGCTATGAGCATTTGGGTGTAACCAAATCTTCTCTCTGTAAGGTCCTGAAAACGGATCTTACCAATGATCAAACAATCAAACAATCAAAGAGAACAAGAATTGGAGTAGAAGTAGAATAGAAACAAGCTTACACATGCTTTATAACTGAAAACGTCGAGTACAACTTGTTTACAGTGATCGTGAACTCTCTAGGATCAACAACCGATAATGACCTACACAACCTCTATTTAAAGGAGACTTGGGCCGGAAACAGGGTTTACGGCCGTAAACACCCACCTGGTCGTAAACCTGACCGTAAACTCATAAAATATTACATAAAAATACAATTGCCCAGAAAAGCAAAGTATAAACCATAATTTTGACCCAAAAATCTCCCCCTTGGTTTATAGCTTTCTTTTCTTAATTGACCCAACAAGCTCCCCTAAAAAGTAGCTGGCTTTTCTTGTCAATCTTCATTGAGAGCTTGGCTTCAACATTAATCTTCAAATTCTTCACAACTTCAAGATGAACTTGATGAATCTTCAATGAATAACTTTATCTTGAGCAGATGGGCTTTTCTTCAGAATTTGACATTGAACGCACATTGGGTGAGGAGATTTCTTGTACTGATTCTTGAAAGATAGCGCTTTCAGCTTGAGAATCTTCAGAGAGAACATCAAAGAGAACAAATCTTCTAGATCACTTCAGCAGGTTCAAGATAGCAGCAGACTGATTGAGGAGGCTTCAATGCAATCCATCACATAATCTTCAATTTCAGCTTCACCTTGCTTCTGGGGTTGAAAGATTGAATGTCGAAAGAATAATCTTCATTTATTTCTCCTTCGAATGAGAATTCTTCGATGATCACGAAAGAAGCTTTGACTCAGAAATCTTCGACACAAACTCCATGAGTTTCATCTTCACTTGAATTCACTTTTCAAAACAAAACAAAACTAAAAGAAAACTTAGCACACAATATTTTTTGGGTTTCTCATATTTTCTGAAAAAAATAAAACAAAAACAAAATATTTTTGGATTTTTGATTTTCTTGAACAAGAAATAAAACAGAATATAACACTATTTTTTTTTAATTTTGAATTTTCTGATTTTTGTTTGTTTTTTGAATTTTTCTGATTTTTGTTTGATTTTTGAATTTTTTTAATTCTCCCCCTAAATTTGTGCATAGAGGAAAACTATGAACAAATTTAACAAAACAAAAAATATTTGGGATCAAAGTTGTGAGACAGTCTTAACTTTGTTTATCAGTACCTTCACCTTCATGAGTAGATCCGGTCAATTGTCGGTATTGTGGTCCACTTAAACACGAAGGATATTGACAAAATTTTCAAAATATACCATTTAGCTGACAACGACCACGGGTATTGTTGTCAACTTAAATTAAGCAACGAGATCTACAGGCAACCTCTTAAATGGTTCAATTTTAGTTGCACTAGAATGTGTTCCCCACTTCCCGATATACCCTGGTTATCAAGAACTTCCTACGGACTCCTTACTTTAGGTGAGTAAACAATTATTAAGGGGGAAGAAAGATTTAGAAATAGATGCATATGTTGTGTCCCAGGTCGGATATATTTCAATCACGTAGAGGGGACAACATATGGCTAACTAGGATAGAGGGATTGAGAGGTAGAATATCGCATATGTTGTGTCCCAGGTCGGATCTTCCGATCACACAGAGGGGACAACATATGGCTAACAGATAGAAATAGTTTCATAGATAAGAAGGTGTGTAGAAATAGATTCGCATATGTTGTATTCCAGGTCGGATCTTCCGATCACGCAGAGGAAGCAACATATGACTGACAGATAGAAAGCAAAAAAATAATTTCCTATAGACCTACTTTATCAGAACCCCCCATTCGCCCTATCAGAACCAGAATTAAGGACACAAGTCCGTACATCAAGGAAAAGTTAAGCCACAGTTTCTAGATGCGTACTAATTTAGTGTGTCACGTGGGTTCCTGTGTTTATCTCATTGCTCAATCTACCCGAGCGTCATATGTTCAGTCTAAACAATCCTAACTAAATCCACACTGTCAAATCCTTCGTGCCTACCAGCACATTGAACACAGAGTCTAGACAATTCAGATTCAGTCCTTTACACATATTTTAGACTGCCCGTTATCACATTCTTGATATCACTTCCCAACAGACACCTACTAAAGAAAAACTATAAAAGATTGTCTTTAAAACGAATCAGATTAAGATAAACTCAGGAGTATAAAGAAGAAAACGCAAACCGTAATTCACCGATTGAATTTGCATCCAGAAGGTTTGAGAACAACACACACAATCTCAGAACATATCCGAAAATTCTTCATGTCATTAAGCACTAACCCCATTTGTGATCTCTTCCTTTCCTCCTTTCCCGTAAAAGGACACATACTCTCAAACAAAGGTCTGAATGTTGTACAGTTGAGAGATGTCCCCTATCATGTGCCTGGAACAGCCACTATCAACAAACCAAAGTCTGATGATATGCCTCCATAGCTGCTCTGACACAGAGCGAATCATTTAGATTTGGGAACCCATGTCATCACTGTCCTGGGTTGGCTCTTCACTTTCTCTGATTGATCTTTCAAAATCTTCAATTCTGAATCATCATTTCTAATCTTTTTAGAGGATGCTGATGATTGATTGGAAGTTAATTTGCGCATCCAATGATATTTAGGTTTCCTAACAGTCATAGGTGGTTTTGAAATATGTTTCTTATCAGTTTGCATTGAGGATCTGGATGTTCTACTAGAAGTGGTTGAAGATCCAGAACTGTTCTTTGACTAAACCGATTGGTGGAGCCTTGTTCGGTTTTGGCAAACTGTTTGGGACTTTGTTATGAAAAACCATTTTATTCTTTTGAAAAACCGCCCTTTTTCTACTTTGATCATCCTTCCAATCATCATTCCGAGAACGAGTTCTTGAATACTTTCTAGTTAAAGACCTTCCTCTAGATTCGTTCTCTCCTCTTGGTGACATATAATGTACAAAAATCATATTTTGACAATTCCTAGCTATATGACCACCAATACCACAATTAAAACAAATATGGTTATAATTATTAAAACTGGTACTACCTTTCTCAGATTTATTTTCTTTACTGACACCCTTACTTTTCCCACAAAAACATGTGTAAGAAACAGGTTGTGAGATAAGTGAGGGTGCATCAGATGGTGTGACTTGTGGAATTGGTGTTTTTTCATTAGAAGCATCACAAACATCAGGATTATCAAATAATTCATCAAACACTTCAAAAAATTTTAATTAAGCAGGAACATATGCGAAAGTATCACAAAAAGCATTGTCATTCTTAACATCAGAAACAAAAGTTTTTTCATTGGAAACAAAAACATCAGGTTCAGACTCAGTTTTGTTATCAGAAACAAATCCTTCAACTTCGTGCTTTGACTAATCTAAGGATTGATCTGCAGGGGAAGTAGAAATGTTAGTACTTTCAACATTAATAAAACCTCCTCAAACAAAACTAGATGGTTTTCCATAAACCATGAATGGTTCGTTGACAATCTCCTCTTTAGTCAAAGGGTGATACTGATATGTATTATTAAAAGGAGGAGGTGCATTACCGTATCCTAAACCCTTTTGTTGGTTTTGTTTGAACTGCAGGCAATGGTCAATCATGTTGGAAACTACCTCGCTTGATACATCAAACTTTTTAAAATCAAAATTTGCAGTTTCAAATTGCCCTTTTAATGTATCAAGCTCAGTAATTAACTCAGCATTTTGTCTCTTCATATAATCATAATTTTCACATTTGTTACTGTAGTCTTCCTGAAGTCTCCTAAAGTCCTTTATTTTTGTTTCTAACTGGGCCTTTAGGGGTTTTTGTACTCTTCTAAGTTGATAGCCCTCATATCTAAGATCCTCTATTTCTCTACGTAATGATTCTATTTCGTCATGAAGAATTTTAACATAATCAATACATGCCTAAGAACAAGAAGGTAAACTTACCTCACTTTTCTTGGGTTCGGAAGTAGAAGATACCATCAGTGTAAACTGCAGCTCCATCTTTTCTTCAGGATCAGCTGCAACATTCTTCACGGGAGCATCATCATTGATTTGGACTAGGTGAAAATTTTCAGGTCTTGAAATATTCAAAGCCTGAATCTGGTCCTCCCAATCAAATGACTGAGCAACCATAGCAGTCTCACCGTTGACCGCAACTGTAACGTCCCAAAATTCAAGACTAAAAATTTCTTTTAATTAAAACATTACGTTAAGCAAATTCATCATTTCAAAACATAAACAAAGTATTATTTTCCAAAATACATATTCGTTATCAGAGTAAACATTCCCAGGCTGTCTAAACTATGGTGTGTGCCATGCGATCACCCCGAGTTCTTCCCTCCGCTACCGGAAGTACCTGAAAACAAAACTGAAAACCGTAAGCACGAAGCTTAGTGAGTTCCCCACCCTACCACATACCATGCATAACCACATACTGCACATACCAGGCCACGCCCGCTATCCTGGGCCTCGCCCGCTACAACGGCCCGCCGCCCCAGGCCCCGCCTAGCTTCGAGCCCCGCTCGGATACAAATCTGTTTCACTTAGGCCTCGCCTGTCACAGGGCCCCGCCCACTAACATATAATGGCACATACACATATCACATAACATCACATAAGCTAAACATATACTAACGACTCTTACTCTAAGGCCTTGCCTATCTCTGGGCCCCGCCCTTGTCCTGCTACTGATGAGTCATGGAACCCCGTCCGTACTCCTGATGATAGTGAGGTACGGGCCCAGCCCACCCTCACTCCTTCCCTAACTTGGGCCTCGCCCCTACTCTGCTACTACTAAGATGTGGAACACCATCCACACTCTGCTATTGGTGAGATACGGGTCCTCGCCTACACTCACCGCCCTACCAGGCACATACAAGTATCACACAGACAACAAGTATAAAAACCACATAAACCATTCCTTGGGCACCCGCCCTTTATCATTGGACCTCATCCCGAATATCATACTAGCATACTGTGCCTAGGGCTAACCCCCGGGTCTTCTATTCATAACTACATGGGCCGGCATTATGGCCGTAGACCCATTCATACAAAGGGAAACTCACCTGCACTGGCTGAACTGGCTGATGAACCCACTAGCTGCTGCCCGACCACTTGAACTCCTGCGCTACTAGCTTCCCGAGCTATCAATATCAATGCAACACTTAGTATAACCGACCCTCGACAGTTAACCAAGACAATTATGGTCTAAGACAAAGTCCTGGTCAAAGTCAACCTTTCCAGGTCAACCCTACTCGCCGAGTCCACTTACTGACTCGCCGAGTTCACATACTCAGGGTCCTTCTATTCACGACATGACTCGCCGAGTCAGTCCATGACTCGCCGAGCCCAATGATCACCGAGTCCTGACCTGACCAACTCGCTGAGTCTCCACCCGACTCACTGATTCGAGTCTCAACTCGAAGGGTTTGGGGCTTCGCGACCTGACTCGCCGAGTCCAAGAACAGACTCGCCGAGTGCTAGGCAATCTTCATCCAACTCGCCGAGTTGTTCATCCAACTCGTCGAGTTCATGCCCATCTTCATCCGACTCGACGAGCTGTTCATCCCACTCGGCGAGTTCCTCCTCATCTTCAAGCTACTCGCCGAGTCCATTCAGATCTACATACATGCAGAGGACTCCAAACTGTAGATCTACCCTTCCCAAGCCTATCCCCCACGTAAAGTTGCAAACTTTACGTGTAGAGAGGGAGATCTAGGCAAAAAGCACCATAAACTAGGGTTTAAGGCCGAGGGGCTTCAAAATCGACTCAAGGGTTGATACTTTATGCTTCTCCAGTCCTTAACACACTTGGATCTAAAGTAGCAACTCCAGATCCGGCTCCTAACTCAAGATAATATTATTATGGCTAAAGAGCCAACAACCACACATAAATCTAGATGCAAAAAGGGTCCAGGAACTAGTTTATACCTCCAAAAGCCCAGAAAATGTCTTCCCAATCCCGGATCTATAGCCCCCTTCTTGCACTCTCAAGATTCTTTTTCTTTCTCCAAGCTTAATGCACACTTGAAGGCAATAAATGGCTCAAATAGAGGATATGGCGGCTAGGGTTTGATATCCAGGGCTTAAGAGGCAGTAAGGAACCCTAGGAAGGAGATTAAGACGTTTATATAGGCTCCAAGTCCCGAATTTAGGGTTTTCCACGCACAGACCAGACTCGCCGAGTCACCTTGGCCGACTCGCCGAGTCGGTCACTTACTCCTCGACCCGGATCCCGCTCGGACTCGCCGAGTTCCTCCTTGGACTCGCCAAGTTGCCCCTTAACATTAAGGTTTTCTTTCCTTTCTTGGCCTTCAAAACTTTGGGTGTTACAGCAACACCTCCACGATTGTTTCCCACCACAACCATCGTCCTGTCATTGTTCAACCTTCGATCCGGTTTCGGGCACTCACGAGCAAAATGACCTGACTCGTGACAATTGAAACATCGAAGCTTCCCCTTGTTGAACCCTACCTTTTTATCAGCATTCATCCCCCAATTATTATCCCCTGTCGTTTTAGCAAACTGCTTCGCCCTGAATACTGCCATAGCAATTTGCCACGTAATATCCATCTCTTCCACATCTTCTGGATGAATCTGATCCAGATCAACAAATGACAACTGAGGTGGAAGCTCTCCAGCTACAAAAGCATTATATTAGTTAACAAGTCCTATGGCGAGAGCAAGATTGTCATCACTTTCCTTTGTGTTTGAGGAAGAGGCTACAACTGGCACATTGGAGGAGGGAACAGCTTGTGGAGTGATAAACGACTGGCTTTGAGAATAAGGCATGGATGATGCAGTAGTAAAGGTTTGAATCTGAGGTTGTTGAACAGCAAATGCTTGACCTGAGGAAGAAATGATTGATGAAAGGGCATTGTTAGAAGAAATTACGAGATTTGCAGTCGAATACGAGTTCACATGGTTAATCTCTCGTTGTTTATCATCAATATCACAAGCTTTGATGATCGCCATTGTTTCAACAAGAGTGATGCGATTCAGATCCTTGGTCTTCTTAATAACAACTACATTCATGTCCCATGACTTTGGAAGAGCATTCAGTAGTTTTTCATTTATCTCGGACTTGGTCAAGAAGATCCCAGATATGTTCATCTTAGTAGTGAAAGTTGTGAATCGCTGCAGTTGTGCCTCCAGGGTTTCTCCGGGAATGTAGTTAAACATGTTGATTTTTCTGTTGCAACATCTCCTGGCGGCTTTCCTTCATGTCTTCTTTTCCTTCATACCCCTCAATCAAGGCTTCCCACAAAGCTTTAGCTGAAGTATACTCTCTGAAACCTTGAGCTATATCAGGAGATAAAGCCATGATCAGAGTGGCCAAAGCCCTTTCATGTTCTTTAACTTTCTCAAAATCTTCATCTGTATAGTTCTCAACTGCATTGTCGACCAGTTGTCCTGCAACAGTGGTGGTAATTCGGACAGGATCCTTGATGATGCTTCTCCAAACTTTGAAATCTTTCATTTTAATATACTTCTCAATCCGTTATTTCCATTTAGGAAAACCATCTGCAGACAGTAGTCTTGGAATACGTGTGGTTGTGCCCATGACAGAATCCAGTTCATGATGATGTGCTTGAATTTCATAATCCATTGATTATTAAATTTTAAATCGAAAATTAAAATAAGAAGAATGTCAAAAATGAGTTTCCGGTCGGATAGTTTACGGCCGTAAACTGAGTTTACGGTCGGATTTCCGATCCAAGAGTTTACGGTCCAGTAGTTTACGGTCAATAAAGATGCACTGATTATGGTCTTTGAAGATGAGTTTTCGGTTATTAAAGACGCTCTGTTTACAGTCCAAGAACAAAGTTTACGGTCTTTGAAGATTCTTGAGTTTACGGCTGTAAACTGAGTTTACGGCCGTAATCTCTTGGCAGTAAACTCTCAAAAATTTACGTAAACACAAATTTTTATCAGATTCAATCCCGTTTAGCAGTGAAAGTACCAAACCCAATCTCGAACAATGATGAATATTAGTTTAAACGGTCCGAAAACTCGATTGAATGATGCTTTGACATCGGTTTCGCTCTGATACCAATTGTAAGGTCCTGAAACGGATATTACTAGTGATCAAACAATCAAACAATCAAAGAGAACAAGAATTGGAGTATAAGTAGAATAGAAACAAGCTTGCACACACTTTATAACTGAAAAACGTCGGGTACAACTTGTTTACAGTGACCGTGAACTCTCTAGGATCAACAACCGATAATGACCTACACAACCTCTATTTATAGGAGACTTGGGCCGGAAAACAGGGTTTACGGCCATAAACTTGTTTACGGCCATAAACACCCACCTGGTCGTAAACCTGACGGTAAACTCATAAAATATTACATAAAAATACAATTGCCCAGAAAAGCAAAGTATAAACCATAATTTTGACCCAACACTCTCCTTCCAACTTATCTTCTCAATTATTTCTCCTAGACCTCAACACCAACCCCCAGCTTGGAAACTGAATCTTCCAAAAGAAAACCCCAAATCTTTATCAACATTCGGTGTGAGTCCCAAATTTTCCATTCAAACAAAATTTAACAAAATCTAGGGTTTCAAATTCACACACCTGTGTCAAAATCTAGGGTTTCAAAGTCATTTACACCGTTGTCTTGAACTCCCATGAGTTGCAATTGCACTGATCCATGTTTTATACTTGGTGTTTTAATCTATGAAAACCCACTTACGTAATTAGCGATTTGAATGCAAAAGGTTGGCGATTTTGACGTAATTCAGTTCTTTAGGGCTTATTGCGGGAAGTAAAGATGAGATTGATTACCGGTTTGGTGGATTCAGATAGCGATTTGAATCTAATACGTTCACGCTTAAGCTCGAGCTGCCCATGGCCGATTTCAAGCCCAGTTACGAGCTCAAGCTCATTTTAATAGCAACACTAACATCGTGTGTCATCTTGATCACTCATAACACCTATTGACGCCAAAATCGGGTCAAAAGCCATCTTCTAGATCTCCAAAGTTCTTATGGTGATGCTAGCAATTCACCTTTAAAATCCATGGAACTCACAACTGCTTCCCGGATACATAAAAGAGGTACACCGGAAAAAGTAAATTCCGGACTAAGTAGCCGCCTTGTTCTCGGATTCTGCCCTTTACTCCATTGTTGGAATTATGGATCTCAGGGTCGTGTAGACTCTGACCCTGCAAAATAAAAGTTGACATTCAGGGGGTGTTTGGCTTAGCTTTTTAATGGCCAAAAGTCCTTTTTCTAAAAGATCATAGGCAAAAGATGTTTGGTAAAAGACTTCTAAAAGCTACTTTTGGATTTTACAAAGAAGGAAAATCAACTTTTTGGAAAAGTCAGGAAAACCTGACTTTTTGTAACTTTTCCAAAAAGATCTTTTGGCCTCTAAAAAGCTAAGCCAAACACCCCCTCAAATTCCAATTGTTAACACAATTTTCGAGTTCTTAAGGAGTGAAATGCTTACTAAAAATCATCCGCCAAGTTGAAAGAAAAATATTTCCGATTTTACACAATTTTCGAGTTCTAGGAGCTGTTAGACAAGGGATTCATTAGACCGGGCAGTTCACCTTGGGGAGCCCCGATTCTGTTTGTGAAGAAGAAAGACGGGTCGCATCGGATGTGTATAGACTATCGGGAGCTGAATAAGGTAACGGTGAAGAACCGTTACCCACTCCCGAGGATCGATGACCTCTTCGACCAGCTACAGGGAGCATCTTGGTTCTCCAAGATTGATTTGCAATCAGGGTATCATCAGATGAGGGATCAGAGAGGAGGATGTGCAGAAGATTGCTTTTCGGACACGCTATGGTCATTATGAGTTTGTTGTGATGCCTTTCGGGCTCACCAATGCTCCTGCCGCGTTCATGGATCTCATGAATCGCGTGTGCCGGTCGATGTTGGATCGGTCCGTGATTGTTTTCATTGACGGTATCTTGGTTTATTCCAAGACGCGAGAGCAGCATGAGGAGCACTTGCGTGAGGTTCTGAGTACTTTGAGGAGGGAGAGCTTATATGCTAAGTTCTCCAAGTGTGAGTTCTGGTTGTGCGAGGTGCAGTTTCTGGGGCACCTTGTCAACCAGGACGGGATATCAGTGGATCTGGCCAAGGTAGAGACCGTGATGAGATGGGAGGTCCCGAGGTCTCCATCCGAGATTCGGAGCTTCCTAGGATTGGCAGGCTACTATTGGAGATTCATTCAGGACTTCTCCAAGATAGTCGTACCCCTGACCAGGATGACGAGGAAAGCCGTGGTTTTTCATTGGGGGCCCGAGCAGCAGGCCGCATTCGAGACGTTGAGACAGAGATTGTGCGAGGCGCCAATTTTAGCCCTGCCAGAGGGCATGGAGGATTTTGTTGTGTACTACGATGTGTCCATCTCGGGTTTGGGTGCAGTGTTGATGCAGAGAGGGCACGTTATTGCTTACGCTTCGAGGCAGTTGAAGCCTCACGAGGCGAACTACCCGACGCATGATTTGGAGCTAGGGGTTGTTGTGTTCGCCCTCAATATTTGGCGTCATTACCTTTATGGGGTTCGTCGTACCATCTACACGGACCACAAGATCCTAAGGTATCTTATGGACCAGCCGAATCTGAACATGAGACAACGTCGGTGGCTTGACGTGGTAAAGGGTTATGATTGTGAGATCCTTTACCATCCAGGGAAAGCCAATTTGGTGGCTGACACGGTTAGCCGCAAGGCAACGCCGATCTGAGATATCTGCCTAAGGATGACAGTGGTGACTCCGCTGTTGAAGCGAATTCGGGAGGCCCAACAGGAGGTCATGAAGGAGGAACATCGGAAAAGCGAGCGGATTGTGGGACAGGTTTCCTCCTTCGACTATGACAGTAGAGGATTGCTGACACTACACCGTAGGGTGTGGGTGCCATATCTCGGGGGTGTGCACCAGGTGCTGATGGAGGAGGCACACAAATCTCGATTCTCCATTCATCCGGAGGCGACGGAGACGTATAGGGATCTTCGTCTAGACTATTGGTGGCCCTGCATGAAGCGGGATATAGCTTGGTACGTGGAGCGGTGCTTGACCTGCAGGAAGGTCAAGGCCGAGCACCAGAGGCCCCATGGCAAGATGCAGCCGTTGGAGATCATGTTGTGGAAATAGGAGGACATCATGATGGATTTCATCACCAAGCTTCCCAGGACCGCACGGGGAGTGGATTCTATATGGGTCATCGTGGATCGGTTGACCAAGAGCGCCCACTTCATACCGATCCAGGAGAGTATCCCGACTGAGAAGTTGGCCGATATCTACATCCGAGAGGTGGTGGTGCGGCACGGAGTGCCAGTCTCCATGATTTCAGACAGAGATGTACGGTTTACTTCCAAGTTTTAGAAGAAGTTCCATGATGAGTAGGGTACTCGTCTGCATTTTAGCACTGCTTTTCACCCGCAGAAAGATGGTCAGAGTGAGTGGACCATCCAGACTCTGGAGGATATGTTGTGGGCATGCATGCTAGATTTTGGTGGTAGCTGGGATACCTATCTTCCTTTGGCTGAGTTCTCATACAACAACAGCTACCACGCGATTATTGACTATCCTCCTTTTGAGATGTTGTACGGAATGAGGTGCAGGACTCCGATATGTTGGGGTGAGGTTGGCTAGAGGGTCATGGGGAGCACCGAAGTGGTGCTCAAGACGACCGAGAGGATTCAGCAGGTTCGGAGCAGGCTTCAGACTGCTCAGAGTCGGCAGAAGAGTTACGCCAACAAGCGCCGATCAGACCTGGAGTTCCAAGTCGGGGATATGGTTCTCCTGAAGGTGTCGCCATGGAAGGGCGTCATCCGATTCAAGAAACGGGGAAAGTTGGGCCCCAGGTACATTGGACCCTTCAGGATTCTGGCCCGGGTGGGCAAGGTGGCGTATAGACTGGATCTGCCAGCCGAGCTCAGTCAGATACACAACACTTTCCATTTTTCTCAGTTGCGAAAGTGCCTGTTGGACAACTCAGTAGTGGTACCCCTGGAGGATATTCAGGTCGATGGCAGCCTGAATTACATTGAGCGACCAGTGGCAATCCTCGACCGGAAGTCGAGGGATTTGAGGAACAAGAGGGTGGAACTTGTGAAAGTGCAATGGCAACACCGGAAGGGTTTGGAGTGGACTTAGGAGCCGGTGAAGGAAATGATGGAGCATTACCCCGAGCTGTTTCAGGATCGAACAACAGACTTCGAGGACGAAGTCTAAAATAAGCGGGGGAGATTTGTAGCACCTGGTTCCTGGTATGTATGATTTATCTAAGTATTTTACATTTTTAGCCTTGGACTCGGCGAGTCGTAGGCCCGACTCGCCGAGTAGGGACAGGATATTGAGCACATTTAAGTTGGCGACTCGGCGAGTCCACTAGTCTAGAAGAAACCCTAATTTCAGGGGTTTGCACCCTATTTAAACCCCCTTATGCGCCCCAAGTTAGTCTCCTTCACCCTCAGAGCATCCTATACTGAACCCTAACCCTCTCCTTGTGATTTGAAGTGTTTTTGTGCTTGTTCCTTGAAGATTGAAGAAAAGAAAGAAGGAAAGACCAAAAGAGAAGGTGAAGAGCAAGGATCTAGGACCTAATCCAGAGTTCATTGAGGTACAATTCGGATCTATTTTGTTTCTATGCTCAAATCCCCATTAGAACACCATTAAAGCTATCTTTGAACCATTTCCATGCTTGATAGTAGTATAGGGTTCATAATGGGTTGAATAGCCACTAGATATGGCTATGTTCGAGTTCCAGGAGCCTAGATATAATACCTTTATGGGGCCATATTGCATGAAAGCCCTAGATCTACCCCTTTTAGTGTGATTTGAGCCTTAAAATCCCCATTGATGATTATATACACGTAAAGTTGGAAAGTTTACGTGTTAATCGAGCCCTAGAAACCCAGATCTATGAATGGAATGCACTGGATTCAAGCAGAATCGAGTATATAGAGATTGCATGTATGCGACTCGGCGAGTTGTTCTTCGGACTCGGCGAGTCGAGTAGCGAGTCCCAAATTTTTCCCCTTTCAAGTATGTGAGTAGAGCAGTGAGCCATAGGTGGACTCAGTGAGTCGGAAGCCAAACTCAACAATGGAGGGACTCGGCGAGTCAATGCCCTGAATCGGCAGGTCCAAGGCAATCTTCTTGTCTCAAGAACAGACTCGACGAGTTGTTCATACAACTCGGTGAGTCACAGTCAAGAGTGTTCATCGGATGAAGATCAACTCGACGAGTTATTCATACAACTCGGCGAGTCGGATGAAGGACCATTGAGTATCAGTTAGGAAGAGAACTCGACGAGTCAATGCCTAACTCGACGAGTAGAGACGAGAGTAAGGACAATCGACTGGATATGGACTCAACGAGTTGGCAAGCCAACTCGGCGAGCCGGGTCAACTGGAAGTTGACTTTGAATTTGGCTTGATTTTGGTTTGGAATCAGTCAGGGGAAAAATAGTCATTTTACCCTGGGAATGGTATCAATTTCTGATTAAGTGTTTTATGGAAATATAGTCGGAGGATCACCGGAGCAGCAGTCAGACATTTGCTGCTCAGCTTTTCAGCAGCCAGCCTTTCGAGGTGAGTTACCTTCCAGTAGGGGTGGGTCTAAGGCCACAATGCTGGCCCAACAAAAAGGAGTATCTAGTAGATGATTGTCTTCGTGATAATTATCTTGGATTGGTTTTGTGCTTTGGTTGTGAGATATGCCTTTATGATATGTTGTGTGTAGTAGGAATTAGTTTTCCCTAACATTGGTCTCTAAGACAGTAGGGTAGGTTAGTACCCAGTTATGCCATACTATATGTTCATATCTCGTTATTGTATGCTAGCGATAGGGGGTGAGATAGTCCCCAGTACCGGTTGAAAGATACCGATGATGAGTACCGGTTGAAAGCGATGGGTTTTGGTCCTAAGAACATCCTATGTGCTCATACAAACCCTAATGCTTGGATCTAGGTTATCTATTGTACATGCAAGTTATCCAAGACTATAAACCCTAATTCTAGCATTTAAGTAATCATATTAACATAAGAATGGGTTTAAGATGTTACCTTGATTGTTATGTAGCAATAACAATCCCAAATCTCCTTGTATTGACTTTAGAAAGCATAGAGTCACAAATGTCACTCCTCTAATGGTTCACAAACACCATAAGCAAGAGGATGAAGAGGAGAGAGGATGGAGGCTGCCCAAAACGTGTTCTAACCCTAGAAGAAAGCTTCACCACGTTTTTGGGTCATAAGGGTCTTATATATAGTGAGGCTATTAGGGTTATCTAACAAGGAAACCCTAATTTGGATGCTTAAGCCCTAAGCAACCCATGGACTCCTTTAATTAGGCCCTTGGGCGATTTCCTTATGGGTTTCCCCATAGAATTCGTCCACTCCTTAATATAAGACAATCCATGGCCCAAATTGCAATTATCTTATAATTACAATTTCAGTCCCTTAAGTTTAATTAATCTCTTTTAGTCACAAAACTAATTACCAATTAATTATTGACTAATATTAATTAAACAATATGATTTCTCCTTTAATATATATTAATAAATCATATTTAATCCTTTCTCTCCATAATTCATCCTATCAAGTTGCTTTGGTGAAGGCAACCCAAAAGGACCATGCACCATCGGGTCAAGTACATACCAAAATAGTTATGGACTTAGACACTAATCCAACAGTCTCCCACTTGGATAAGTCTAATAACTATTATGCGTGTAACTTCAGATCCTGATCTGCAATCGTAGCTTTCCAAAGCCGCTGTCAACTCTGATCATATCAGATACGCGTGTCCTTAGATAAGGGATCATATATTCCTCCATTCTAGATATCATATGAGATATGATTTCAAATCATTCTCTTTGTACTATATCTCGATTCCCGATTTATGACGACTGACTAATTGAACAAATCAAATTAGCCCTAGCCCGGCCGAGCATTTACGTTTGTCATCACTAAATCATCGAGGGGCCCAAAGATATCGCTTTATCCTACTTTGGATAAAAGGAACGGATAAACTTTGATACAATGCTTGCTTGCACTTACTCACCAAATCACACACAACAATATGTTTTATAACACCAAGTTACTAGTGCGTTTACATATTATCAATGTGCAACCGATTTGCAAGATACAACTCACACATCTCAGTTTCAAGAATATAAGATGTTATCGTCTCACCAATCACTCGTGATACAATTCATGGAGTGATCCAAGTGAGCCTGGGTTTAATCCAATGCTCAAATTCATATTCATAAGCACTCATGAACGTTGCAGCAAACATTTGCTTATGTCTAATACTCTCTTAGACAATCTACACACCAATTCACGACAATCTTCATTCATATCTACTTCTAACATATGAACGACTGTGGCCCGTTCGAACAATTCGATTATTCTTAATAAATTCAATTATTCTGGAAGTCAAAACATGCAAATGTGAAACACAAGAATAATACTAATCCCATATGGCCTCAAACCTTTGAGTATAAATAAAACTCCTTTTATGTATCACCATATAGATTACTCATTATTTGTCGTTTCGGGTAATCAACTTCTTACTTGAATTATTACACTTGTCCCATGCTCTTAGCATGCACACAATGTTTACCTATGGTTCTTACTTTGTGAAATAGATCACATTGAACACATTTCCAATCATTCTCATTTCACAACTCCAAATCCTTTTTCATAAGTGTGAGAATATCAAATTCTTGTTACTTATAAAATATGCTAGATTCTAACATTCTATGCAATGGTCCTTTTGTAATGTCATTGCACCAAAGTCACAAAGACTATTGCCAATGATATTACAAAGTCCTCTATCGGAGATTGTTACAAGACAATTCCTTAGATATGATGTCTCTCACTCAAAGTACATTCCTTTGAACATCCTTTTGCATAAAAGTTTCTAATCTAGACATAGATTTTCAATATTCAATTCCCAATATGGACACGCTTCCATATTTTCCATGTGACAACTCATTCTTAATAGAATCTTATTTATTCGTAATGATGTTGATATGATCCATCCAATATGGAAACATTTCCATAATTTCCATATGACAACTCATTCTTAATAGAATCTTTTCTAATCATAATAATGTCGATATCGTCCATCCAATACCATGTTTCCAACTACTCACAAGCGACCAATCCTCGTCAAACTTTGGATTGTCCTTTGATAGTTGTTTAATTATTTTAGTCAAAACCAATTCTATTCCCTTTTCCCTCTAAATGCGCTCTACATTTGGAAAATTTTAGAATGGTCAAACATTAAAGAATTTGCAATCGATCCTATACCCGAAGCGTATGGGACACGACGCACAATGTTTTATTTGCTATGTTCTCAAAATTCGAATTGTGAAGAGGAATGTCGTACTCATAATCGAAATTTTAAGAACACACTATGTACCTTTGGCTATATTTATTAACATTTCTCAACCTAATCCTTTAGATTTGAAATGAAGCATAATATTCTCTCCCTTAATTATAGCAAAACAACTTTACAAACCTTACGACCTTGCAAGGTATAACTCTTGTTTTCTATAATTAATATTGCCAACTTTCAATACGTGCCTTAATAATCATACAATCATAACATTTATGCTCCCACTATCATGATGATTATTATAAACATAACACTTATGCTCCCACTAGCTTTGACATGTATTTAGAAACAACTTAACTTCCAGAAAAACAATACCTATTGAATTTCTTAAGTCCATGTTTTTAATACTTAATGCTTTGATAATCTTTTATCAAGGCCTCTTTATACACCTTTGCCTTAGGTAGTTCATATGTGTGTCTAAACAATTAAGACTAATTGCCAAACCTCACAATTCAAATTATGGAAAGGGATACCGTAACCATAATCGAATTCGAAAATGCAATTTTACAATCACTATCTTCTTAAAATATTTCTTAGTGAAATCATTTCCTCACAATCATTTTCATGAAGGAGGAAATCTTATGACACTTAGATTTAAATGGTGTATTTGTTCCTATCCATGTGAATTTGTCAAAACCAAAGTTTACGACGAATTCAAACTCATATGGATCGAACTTTCTTAATCTTGATTTCTTGCCTTATGGTAGCACAGCTGCCCACCATGTCTTCCAAGTAGTTAAGCAGCTCACCTTTTCTTATCAATGTACTTTCCATTGATCAAGGTCCTTGCCTTTTATGCATTCAAATGAGAACTCATAGGACTCGTATGCATAATTAACTCAAGTGGAACGGCACAGAAACAAAATAATGTCAACACGATAGGTTGTAAACCTCAACTCGTGTGCTAGTGATGATCGATAAGGTCTATTTGATTTGTTCTTGAAACCTTTCAAGACCAATAAGACTCCCACTGACTCCTTGACATATAAGATTCTCTTGTCAACAACCATTTCTTGACAAACAAATATTCAAGAGTTAGTGTAGCTTTTATCAAACACTTCATAAATTGGTCCTAGTTGGTCTTTGTCTTATCCAAGACATCACAACTTTCCACATTTGATGAATGTTATAAACCTTGTTAATACTTATCACTCAATTTCACAATCTTAACTCTAAGACTTGTTTTTGGAACGAAGTATGATTGACTTCTTGATTTAACCATTTCTTCAATTCTTGATTCCTCTTCTTAGACATACAATTATACTAAGACTCACTTAGAGGATCAATTAAGATATGGTTTTTAATCATTAAGACCCATCATAAAGCATAAAAGGTACTCTCCCTTCTTCTTAGAATGGAGAAACTTTTATCTTTCTGCCTACTTGATTCTTCTTATTCGTTCTACTATTGATTTAAACCTTTTTCAGTCAATCTAGAATTACACTTAATCTTGTAAGTATAATCACATTTACTAAACCTTTAGTAAATCATGACGAATATCTTTGTTACTCTTATGGTGGACTTGATCAACACATAACTTTGTGTACTCGATCTCCTAGTCCTTCACTTGACACTTTGTCAATGAATTAGTCTAATTATCAAATATGAGATTTTTCATTCATCGTGCAACCAAGTTACATGATTCCAAATTTCTGTCCAATTGAAACTTTGGGCGATGAGAAACTCTCCCTATTTGGTAAATTCTCGACTTTCCATAAATAACATAATAAGAACCAAATCCATTATTGCTAATATTCAAACATCGATTTTTTATACACGCCATTGCAAGGATAAATAAATATTATAAAATCAAAATTTATTTTATTGCGAAAAAATTTGTCCTTACAATGCAATTCATTGAAAAACTATGCTAATACATCTTTCTTAGCAATCTAATTTTAACTCTAAGTAGTAGCTCAAGAATCTAATCTTCGAGAAATGCGATCGAAATCCATTCCTTCACGGTTAGATTCTGCTCACTTCTTCCCTTAAGCTTCCTTTCTTTTCTTCGATCCTACAAAACATCAATTGTAATCTTATCACATTATGTATTAAGAATCTAGAATAGAAGCTTAAAAGAGTTAGTTAATGGATTTTACCTATATTAGAGCCACATTTTGACTCTCCCATCTCTTAGATCTCTTAGGTAAATGGGGCAGCTTCGTCTCCAATGCCCTTTCTCTTGGCAATAAAAGCAAATCGACTCTTTTGGAACATGACATGGAACTACTTTAGACATTGCCTTTCTCTTATGATCAAACCTTTCGATCATAGCATGTCTTTCGTTGCCATTGTCTATATCCATAGAGGTCTTGAAAGCAGATTCACCAATCAACTTTGCTTTTCTATTGCGTCAAACTATTGCTGATTCAGCAGCAATAAGCATATAGGTGAGATCTATAAGGGTCACGTCGCAGTTCATCATATAGTACTCTCTTACGAACTCACTATATGAGTTATGAAGTGACTGAAGAACCCAATCAACAGCCATTTCCTCACAGACGACAGATCCCAACATTCTTAACCTATCAATGTGTGACTTCATCCCTAGGACGTGTGCACACACCGACTTTCCTTCTTTATGTTTACTTGCCAAAAGGGCTTGAGTGATCTTGAATTTTTCAAGCCTTTGAACTTGTGGGTTAGGGAGAACAATTGGAGGAGGTGGAGGAAGTGAAGCATGGTCTCTTATTCCTCGATCGAATTGTGGAATATCATCTTCATGTGGAATGCTTGTTCCACAGGATTTGGGAAGACCATAGTTGTCGAAATTTGACATCTACAAAACGGAAGAAAACGAATTCAAGTTAGTTGATTGATTGAGTCCTTAGTAAATCACCTAAATGAAATTGCATCAAATCACGGAATTGCATCAATTCACTTTTGCCTAAGTAACTAAGATTGGGAATTTGTAAAACATTTAGTTACTTTTGTACTTCATTATACTTATAATGGAAGGTTTTGTCCTATCCTACCCGTTCGGCTAACGACCCTCCACTAGTCAAGAGTGCGGTGGGTAAGAGTGGATACCCATTCAATCGCCATTTTATAGGCAATTTCCTTAAACACCCCTTATAGACCAGTTTCGTGAATGAGGCCTACTAACGGTAAGACTGACTTTTACTCATACATATATATAATGTTATACTTTTAATGTTATATATAGTATAGGGTGTATTTTACACTTTTAAAATATTATGTGGTCAAATTTAACAATTATACTTTTAATTCAATTAAATTTTAAACCAAAACTTTATGGATTTATTAAGCATCTTTTAATTATACACCTTAACTAATTAATAAAACCATAAGGGTGTGGTTTGAACTTTTCAAAACAAAACTAGGGTTTTAGAATTTAACATTCCTAAATTAAACTTTTAATCAACTTTTAAATTCCAAAACTTGAGGGCAAGTTTTGAAACATTTCAAAACATTAGGGTTTAGAATTTAAATATACATCAAAATTAAACAATTAATCAAAATTTAAATTCCAAAACTTGAGGGCAAGTTTTGAAACCTTTTTCAAAACATTAGGGTTTTAACTATTTAAATTTCAAAACAACAAAACTTTTGGGTTCAAATTTAAACTATAAAACCTAAAGGGGAAAACATGAAACTTTTCAAAGCACAAGGATCAAATAACAAATAATCTAAATTAACATTTAATCACATAATTATCCATATTTGATTTATTTAATGATTTCTTGCAAAACAATTTACCAATTTAATCAAAATAATTAATCAATTATCACATAAGGAAACAAATATTTTATTAATTGATAAACATCTTCAATTAGATCAAGAATATAGTCAAATATATCATAAAATCGGATTTATATTGATTTAATATGATAAGGCAACTATCCTTAAGCAAAAACAACAAGAAATCCCGGTTTTCCCTCCATCTGACGAGCCGACTCGCCGAGTCAGGCATGGACTCGTCGAGTCAGCAGGGACTCGGCGAGTTCAGCTATGGACTCGGCGAGTTCAGCTATGGACTCGGTGATTCCAGCCTCCAGAAACCAAAAAATCGAATTTTTCAAACATATCAAGCATCAATACAATAGAAACCAGTCAAGGCTCTGATACCACTGATGGGTTTTGGTCCTAAGAACATCCCATGTGCTCATACAAACCCTATTGCTTGGATCTAGGTTCTCTATTGTACATGCAAGTTATCCAAGACTATAAACCCTAATTCTAGCATTTAAGTAATCATATTAACATAAGAATGGGTTTAAGATGTTACCTTGATTGTTATGTAGCAATAACAATCCCAAATCTCCTTGTATTGACTTTAGAAAGCATAGAGTCACAAATGTCACTCCTCTAATGGCTCACAAACACCATAAGCAAGAGGATGAAGAGGAGAGAGGATGGAGGCTGCCCAAAACGTGTTCTAACCCTAGAAGAAAGCTTCACCACGTTTTTGGGTCATAAGGGTCTTATATATAGTGAGGCTATTAGGGTTATCTAACAAGGAAACCCTAATTTGGATGCTTAAGCCCTAAGCAACCCATGGACTCCTTTAATTAGGGCCTTGGACGATTTCCTTATGGGTTTCCCCATAGAATTCGTCCACTCCTTAATATAGGACAATCCATGGCCCAAATTGCAATTATCTTATAATTACAATTCCAATCCCTTAATTTTAATTAATCTCTTTTAGTCACAAAACTAATTACCAATTAATTATTGACTAATATTAATTAAACAATATGATTTCTCCTTTAATATATATTAATAAATCATATTTAATCCTTTCTCTCCATAATTCATCCTATCAAGTTGCTTTGGTGAAGGCAACCCAAAAGGACCATGCACCATCGGGTCAAGTACATACCAAAATAGTTATGGACTTAGACACTAATCCAACAGGAAGATACCGATTAAGATTACCGGTTGAAAGATACCGATGGCTGTTACCGGTTGAAAGATACTGATGATATTATATGTTATGTGGTATGATGGGGGGACTCACTAAGCTTCGTGCTTAAAGTTTTAGTTGTGGTTTCAGGTACCTCTTAGTCAAAGGGGAAAGAGCCGGCGGCGTAGCGGCGCATCATACACATGGTTTCCGCACTGGATTTTCTGGGATCGTACTCTGATTTTCTTTGTTTCGGATGATATTTTTTTGAGGCATAACCTTATGTTTTATAATTAATGTAACTTTAACAATGTTTTAGTAACACGCTTTATTACATGTTAAATTTGAAAATGAAATTTTTGGCCTCAAAATTTGGGATGTGACATTATACCTCTCCATACTCCCCACAACATAACGAAGTTGTGGAGATGGTAAGAAGCAGCTTGAAGTCGATGAATGTCCCTGATATATTATGGGGTGAAGTCGTGAATCATGTTGTGTATTTAGTGAACCGGGTAAACACCAAGTCTTTGATAGAAACTACACCATTTGAGATATGGAATGGGAGGAAACCACAGGTAGGACATCTCAGAGTTTTCAGGTGTGTTACGCATATGCTAGTTGCAAAGAATCACTAAAGAAGTTGGAAGATAGAAGCAAACAAGTTGTTCATCTTGGAATTGAAAAAGGATCGAAGGCGTATAGACTCTTAGACCCTAATACGGGGTCAATGTTTATGAGTAGGGATGTCGTGTTTGAAGAAAATCGAAAGTGGAGTTGGGAAACGACAAAGAAGATAAAGTCGACACCGGGGATAAGCTTTATTGTGGAGGGATTTGAGTTTGACCAGGTCAATGAAAGTGAAGTCGGATCTATCCCTCACACTCCAATGGGTCAAGAAATATCCCAAGGTGATGTGGACTGGACTAAAGATGAGTCTCAGCCCATTGACTCACACTTGGACTCACAAATGAGCCCACCTGGTATGCACTCAAACCATTGTCGACACCTAATTCCCCAAGTACCCCAGTTACGCCAATATCACCAGTGTCGCAAGTCGACTCTGTTAGTACCACTTTGAGTTCGACAAGTGGGGGCGCTCCAAAGCGCTATCGACTACTTACATACTTGTACGAGAATACCTAGCAATTGATGATGATTCATGACGATGAAGAGCCAGCCACGTATACATAAGCACGAAAACGTAAGGAATGGGTCAATGCTATGAATTTGAAACTAGCCTCGATCGAGAAAAACAAAACCTGGACCCTGGTTGATCTTCCAAAGGGACGAAGAGCAATTGGCTTGAAGTGGGTGTTCAAAGTAAAACAAGATCCAAGTGGGAAGGTCGTGAAATACAAGGCAAGAATTGTGGCAAAAGGGTATGTTCAAAAACAGGGAATATACTACGATGAAGTATTTGCACCGGTGGCGAGAGTTGAAATGGTACATGTCATCCTAGCCCTTGCAGGTTCTAATGGTTGGCATGTGCATCATCTTGATGTGAAATCAGCCTTCTTGAATGGGAAGTTGGAAGAGGAAGTCTATGTTACACAACCTGAAGGTTACTAGAAGAAGGGTGACACGAACAAAGTGTACGAGTTGTCAAAAGCCCTCTACGGGTTGAAACAAGAACCTAGGGCTTGGAATGCTTGTTTAGATAAATACTTGAAGAGCCTGGGATTCACAAGGTGTCTTCAAGAATGCTCTGTGTACACTAGAAAAAAGGAAGGAGATACCCTAATAGTTGGAGTGTATGTAGATGACCTACTGGTCATAGGAAGCTGCCAAGAAGACATGAGAAGGTTTAAACTGGAGATGAGTGCCAAATTTGAGATGAGTGATCTTGGACTGTTGACTTACTATCTTGGAATTGAGGTAAGTCAACATGAATCGGATATAGGGATGATCATTAAAACCTCCAGAACCGGAACTGGAACCGGAATTGGTAATAGGTCCGGTTACCGGTTCTCCATTTTTTTGAAAACCGATCCCGGTTCTAAAAACCGGAACTGGTTTGATATTTTTTCATTTTTTAAAATGCTCATAACTCACTCATATGAAGTCGGAATTATTTGATTTTTTCCAATGTGTAATTTGGATTTTGTAATTCATTTTTGACGGTACAAACATATGTTTTGGTTAGATATTGAATCAAACACATGTCCCGAAAGAAAACATATCAATGCTACGTTTTATTTTTAATTTCAGCATTATTTTTTTGTTTTTTTGAATCTGTCCTATTTTTTAAATGTGTATAACCCATTAATATGACGTCGGAATTACTTAATTTTTTTTCCAGCATGTAATTTGGTGTTTGTAGTTCATTTTAGACAATAAAAACACATATTTTAGTTAGATATTGAATCAGTTATAGACCCCGGAAGACAACATATCAACGTTGCGTTTTTTCTGTTTCAGCATGTTTTATTGGGAAAACCACAATAAAGTCCCTACATATAGGTCTCATAATCGATTTAGTCCCTATATATTTTTTTATTCAATTAAGTCCCAAATACCGGTAATCGTATTCAATTTAACTCTTTGACCCGGTCAACAGGTCATCAAACTTTCAAAAATTACATTTTTGGCCCAGTTTTCAAAGTTTATTACAAATTCGGTCCATAATTTACACTATTGGCCTAGATTTTAAATTTTGTTACAAATTTCGTCCAAAGTTTACCCTTTTTGCCTAAATTTTAGAATTTTATTATAAATTCATCCTAAGTTTAGTTTTTTTTACAACTTTTTTCTCAAATAATTGTTTTTAATATGTTTTTTCTTTATAAAATCATATTTCAACAAAAAAAAAACGTATTTTCACATAAAAATCTTATATTTTCAATATAAAATTTTTTTGTATATGAAATATCTAGTTATAAAAATAGGTATTTATTAAGTATATAAATATATACAAATCCGTTTTTATAAAAAAAATGTATACAAAAACATATTTTACAAAAAATATATATATACAAACACGTATTATATAAAAACGGATTTGTATATATATTTTTTCGTAAAATACGTTATACATTTTTTTTATGAAAACGGATTTTTTTTAATATGTTTTTTCTTTATAAAATCAAAATTTTACAAAAAAAAACGTATTTTCACATAAAAATTTTATATTTTCTATATAAAAAGTTGTTTGTATATGAAATATCTAGTTATAAAAATAGATATTTATTAAGTATATAAATATATACAAATCCGTTTTTATAAAAAAAAATGTATACAAAAACATATTTTACAAATATATATATATATATATATATATATATATATATATATATATATATATATATATATATATATACAAACACGTATTATATAAAAACTGATTTGTATACATTTGTTTTGTAAAATATGTTTTTCTATGCATTTTTTTATAAAAACGGATTTGTATAAAATCATATGTATACAAAAAAAGTATTTTCACATAAAAATCTTATATTTTCTATATAAAAAAAAGTTTGTATATGAAATATCTAGTTACAAAATAGGTATTTATTAAGTATATAAATATATACAAATCCGATTTTATAAAAAAATGTATACAAACACATATTATAAAAAAACAGATATGTATACATTTTTTTTTTGTAAAATACGTTTTTGTATACATTTTTTTTAAAACGGATTTGCATAAAATCATATTTATACAAAAAAAACGTATTTTCACATAGAAATCTTATATTTTATATATAAAAAGTTTTTTGTATATGAAATATCTAATTATAAAAATAGGTATTTATTAAGTATATAAATATATACAAATCTGTTTTTATAAAAAAAAATGTATACAAAAATGTAGGGTAAATTACACGGATGGTCCCTGTGGTTTGGGGTAACCTGCGCGCCTAGTCCCTGAGCAAGATTTTTAACTCGGATGATCCGTAATGGTAAAATTCATAACCATCCTGGTCCCTCACTTAACATCCCGTCTAATTGCTCCGTTAAAACACCCCACGTGCAAGGCACGCAGGGGTATTTTTGTCTTTTTAATATTCTAGTGTTAAAACACCCCACTTGCACGCAGGGGTATTTTTGTCTTTTTAATATTCTAGTGTTACCGCCATGTTGTATACGAAGAGGCGATCATTTTGCTCTGTACTCCATCTTTTCATTCAGAAAACCCAGAAAAATTTCAACATTCCGATAAGAAAACCCTAATCGTGATATCTTCTCCTCTAAAACGCAATGGTGCTGTGGCGTATACGTGCAAATATGGAGGAAATCGATGTTGGACGTCGTTACTGTAAGTATTCTCTCACTCTCAGTCTTCTATAACTTGGATTTTGTTGAAGCCTTATCTGAAGTGGGCTATTTCACAGGGGGGCATCCGACAATCTTTTCCATTAGGTTATACCATGGTGGAGAGTTCACCAAATTTCCTGGAAGAAAGTACATCAAAGGAAAACAAACGTATATAGACTTACTCGACATGGATACTTTCTCAGTGCATGACATTGATGAAATGATGGAACAGTTAGGTTATGTTGATGAAGGTATACCTTTGTACTATCACTTTAAACGACCTTTTTCAGATTTAGATTTAGGGTTATTTGCTTTGGGTAGTGATCAGGATGTGAGACATATGGGTACCTTCATTTCCAAGCATAAGTTGATTGAAGTCTATATTGAGCATGGAAAAACCCAATTACATACGTACACAATGTCCCCAAATCAAGCAAAAGTTCAAATAAAGGAAATTATTGAACCTCCATCATGTTCTCGTAGGCTTTTCTTAGATTGGTATGATACTGGGGAGACAAATGTTGTTGGGGATGCTTCTAAAGAGGCTAATGTAATGGACGTCACTGGAGATGACAATATGGACATAACTGATAATGGGGATAATAACAAGAAAGGAAATCCATGCGTTGAAGTTGAAATTGGGGACAAATTTGAGCACACGAATGAAGTTGAATTTAGGGATGGTAACAAGGGTGGAGAAGATCCATGGTCTGAATTTGAAAGTGGGGAGATGTTTGAGGACATAAACGAAGAAGAATTTGGAAGTGGGGACAACTTTGACGATGATAGTGGTTATAAATCTAGTGAGTCCGATGATATAGACTTTTATGTTGACAATGACAACATCTTAGATGATGTAGAAGTTGACATGAATGATTTCAATGATAACATTGATATGGATGCAGAGTGGGTTGGAGGTATGAATGACAATGTGGTACAAGAAGAGAATGAAGTTGGAGAGCTTAATGAAGTACTAAATAACGAGGTACTTTTGTCAGGATCATCTTCGGATGAAGGTCCAGTTGGTGAACGAAAGAAGACCATCAAAGCTATCCAACGAGCTCATGAGAATGATGAAGCAAATGTTGCTGAACCATTTTATATCCTTCAAACCTTTAATACAGCCCAAGAGTTTAAAGAAAGAGTTAAAGTCCATGCTATTGAGACAAGAAGGGAACTTGGTTTTGAAAAAAATGACAAGAATAGGGTAAGAGTTGTGTGTAGGGGGACAATACCAAAACTGGGAAACTTAGACAAAAGTGGGGAAGGTCAACAAGAAGTCAACAATGAAGATGAAGAGAAGTGCCCGTGGAGCCTCTACGCTAGTAAATGGAAACGTGATACAAACTGGATGGTCAAGTCTTACAACAAAGAACATCGTTGTCTCCAAACTCGGAATGTTAAAGCGTGTACTTATAAGTTTCTTGCCAAAAAGATTACAACTCAGGTGGAATCTAACCCAACTATTCCAATTCGTGCTTTACAAGAACAACTGCAACGTGATTACCAAGTGGGACTTTCCAAGATGAAAGTGTTTAGGGCTAGAACTGAAGCTCTCAATCAGGTGCGAGGGGATTATCGAGGTCAGTATGCTCTATTGAGAGACTATGTTCAAGAACTTCAAAAACATAACCCAGACACGACTGTAAAGATTGATGTAGAGCGTGAACCAAATCCAAATTCAGAAACTAGAACTTTCAAGCGCATATACATCTGTCTTGGTCCTTTAAAAAAGGGATTTGCTGCTGGAAGAAGAGACTTTCTTGGTCTCGATGGTGCTTTTATGAAGGGTCCATACCCAGGACAAATACTTTCAGCTGTGGTAACCTTTTTTCATATGAACTACATTTATATTATAAAAAGTTGTATTTTAGGTTATTAATGGTGCTTTAATTGTAAATTTTTTACTTATGTAGGGACTTGATGGTAATAATGGAACATATCCACTGGCTTATGCTGTTGTGGAATCTGAGAGTACCAACTCATGGACTTGGTTTCTAACTTGTCTAGGGGATGATTTGGGTTTAGGAACAAACTCAAATTTTACGTTTATGACAGACAGACAAAAGGTATTAATTCGAATATCAAATTAATACATTATATATGATATACTTTTAATACAATTTTCCATTATATAGGGAGTGTTACCTGCTATAACAAAGTTGTTTCCATGCGCTGAGCATCGTTATTGTCTTCGTCATATCCATGAAAACATGAAAGCTAATTGGAGGGCAAAGCAATTCAAAGACTTGCTATGGGATTGTGCAAAAGCATCTACTATTCAACAGTTTCAACGATCAATGGAGGAACTTAGAAAACTTAATAATGATGCGTATGAGTGGCTTAAAAACATTCCTCCTCAACATTGGTCTCGTTCACACTTTACAGGTAGATTTTAATGTTAGATCATTAGTTTGTAGTTGTGCAATATGTGTGAAACTCTAAATAGCTCATACATATGTTAATGATTTATTAGGTAGAGCTCATACAGATGCTATGCTTAACAATATGTGTGAATCTCTAAATAGCAAGATTGTTGAAGGTCGTGATGTACCAATCATTACATGTTTGGAGTACATTAGAGAGTACTTAGTGAAGAAAATTGTAACTGTGCAAAAGGAAATTGATAAAGCTGTAGGTCCCTTGACTCCTACAGCTACCATATGGGTTGAAAAACTGAAGAAAGAGGCTTCACAATTAAGGTCTGTTTTTTGTGGGAATGGAAAATATCAAGTCAGTAAAAATCTTTTGGAACAGTTTGTGGTAGATATGGGCCAACAAACATGTTCATGTAGAAGGTGGGAACTAATAGGGATACCATGTGCACATGCAATAGCATGTATGTGGGAGATGTTGAAGAACAAAGAAATTGATAAGATACCTGAACATTGGGTCCATCGAACGTATTGGTTAGAAACATGGAAGAATATGTATTCTTTTACAATTCACCCAATCAATGGAAGGAACATGTGGGAGAAGTCTACATGCCCTACAACCTTACTCCCTCCAAAACACCATGTGCCCATTGGAAGACCAAAGAAAAAGAGAAGGAGATCTGCCATGGAGGTTGAGGATTTGGTGAAAGGTAACCAATTGTCAAGAGCACAAAAATCAGTGACATGTTCTAAGTGTAACAAAAGTGGGCATAATGCAAGGACTTGCAAGGGACAGAAGGCTGGTGGTTCTCAAAGTTCAAGGAATGTTGGTGGATCACAAACTTCAAAGATTGTTGGTGGTGCTGGTAGTGAAAAAGTGAAGGTTGGAAGTGAAAAAGTGAAGGCTGGTGGATCACAAACTTCAAGGAATGATAGTGGTGCTGGAAGTGCGAAAGTGAAGGATGGAAGTGCAAAAGTGAGGGCAAGTGTTAGCAAAAAAGGGAAAGGTGTCCCATAAATGTGGCTTTTAGGTGCTTATGTATTGTTTTGGTTGATGTTGACAAACATTGTCTTCTTTTGAACTAATTTATGTGTTGTGATGGTTATGTTAATTGCTTTTGAAAAACAATGGTGTAATTATAGTATCCAGTTTTAGCAATGTACTTTGCCTTTGACAAACAATGTAATCTTTTGATTGCTTTTATTTTGGTCATCTGTTTTGCTTATTTTGGTCATCTGCTTTTGGCATTGCTTTTATTTTGGTCATATGTTTTGCTTTTATTTGGGTCATCTGCTTTTGTCAATGTAATCTTTTGATTTCTTTTAGCAATGTAGTTTAACCAATGTCCCAAGATACATCACAAATTGTAAAATACAATCAAGTTCAACAAAATATCATTTTCATTGATAAAAGGGTACCCTTGATACAAATAAGTTTCATTACAAGGCATTGTAAACAACTACAACTACTTCTGTTGATCTTAAAACTAACACTACAACTTGTAAACAACTATCCCAAAAAACAAAAACCAACTGATTATTAACATAAAACTAACACTACAACTTGTAAACAACTATCCCAAAAAACAAAAACCAACTGATTATTAACAATGCCTTCAGATTCCGATTTTGGACCTCAAGTTCTTGAATTTGGATTTCAAGCCCCTCATTTTTTATTTCCGCCTCATGACCATGCTTTTCTTCATCTACCCACTTAATAAAGCCAGACCTTGGTCCCTGTACTGTGAATAGCTTCGATTAGCACATACGCATACTAGGGTTACAATAGAAAATCCCCCAAAACAATTCCAGCATCGTACCTCTAATGGGCAAGCATAAAATGCCCTACCTGGGTTTCTTTTCGTAGTTGAAGTACGTATAACGCCTATCGCACCACAATTGCATTTCACCATGTTTGATCGGCTGTGAGAAGAAAGGTGGGAGGAGAAGACTGCGATTGAGAAAGAAATGGGGGAAGAAGACAAATAAACCATGTTTAAAGAAGACAGGGTGACTTAAAAAGACAAAAATACCCCTGCGTGCCTTGCACGTGGGGTGTTTTAACGGAGCAATTAGACGGGATGTTAAGTGAGGGACCAGGATGGTTATGAATTTTACCATTACGGATCATCCGAGTTAAAAATCTTGCTCAGGGACTAGGCGCGCAGGTTACCCCAAACCACAGGGACCATCCGTGTAATTTACCCAAAAATGTATTTTACAAAAAAAAAATGTATACGAACACGTATTATATAAAAACGGATTTGAATAGTTTTTTTTGTAAAATACGTTTTTGTATACATTTTTTATAAAAACGGGTCAAATGGAATCTGTCTCCGCTTTTAAAATGCGCATAACTCACTCATATAGGAATTACTTGATTCTTTTTTCATCATGTAATTTAGTGTTTGTACTTCAATTTAGAATGTAAAAAGTCATAATTTGGTTAAATATTGAATCATTTACAAGCTCCGGAAGATAGCATATAATCTATTGTATTTCAACCAGCTCTACTTTGAAAAATAACCGAAAAACAACAACCGGAACCGAAACCGGAGCTAGAACCGATGGTTTGATTCCCGGTTCTTATAATATAAGAAAACCGGTTCCGGTTCCGAACCGGTCTGGTTCTAAAGCTCATCCCTAATCAGGTATCACTTTAAAGCAAGAAGCATATGCCGGAACCATTCTTGCCAAGACCCGTATGCTGGAGTGCAACCCCACTAAAAGTTCAATGGAACACAAGGTGAAGTTGAACAAGAATGAAGATGGGGAACTTGTAAACCCCACATAATACAGGAGTATAGTGGGAGGCCTCAGGTATCTAACTCACACTCGCCCGGATATAAGCTTTGCAGTTGGTGTAGTCAGTCGATTTATGGAGAGACCAACCATGAAACACCTCCAAGCAGTGAAGGGGATACTAAGTTATGTGAAGGGAACTTTAAATTATGGGATAGTCTACACTAAAGGAGAAAGAAAAATCACTATCAATGGATATTCTTATAGTGATACGGGAAATGATGAGAGTGATAGAAGAAGCACAGGAGGGATGGCCTTTTATGTGAATGGCAATCTCGTCACTTGGGCATCACAAAAACAACGAGTCGTGGCACTATCCTCTTATAAGGCAGAATTCATAGCAGCCACAACGGCAGTGTGTCAAGGCATTTGGTTGCGTCGCCTCCTCACTACCTTAACTAGTCAAGACATACCACCTGCAGTCTTGTATGTTGATAATCAATCAGCCCTTGACCTCATGAAGAACCCAGTGTTTCATAGACTAAGTAAGCGCATAGACATAAGGTTTCACTTTATTAGAGAATGTGTGGAGAATGGTGAAATAATAGTGAAGCATGTATGCAGCAAGAACCAAAAGGCTCACATTCTCACCAAAGCAATGGCAAAAGTGAAACATGTCAGAGTTGTGGTAATAGTTTTGGTCTCTGCACGTTTTATTTTGTTTTATTTAGTAGTACTAGAATGGAATAAGTTAATACCAATGTGGACTGAGTGATAGTGTGGAGTCAGTTCCTTATTTTCTGCAATAGTCTAGTTTAAAAAGGGCATGGTGTACGTTGATGGTTGAAGTCCCCAATTCTGTTTTGTTTTACTTTAAATGTGAATAAAGGTATAACCATTTTCCCAGATTGTTTCTTTGTTCGTTGGTCTGATTACTACTCTGCAATTATACATGTTTTACCCTTCCCTGTCATAGTCACATATTTGTCCACTGTTAAGTTTTGCTTTTCTGTCCCCTGTTTCTTAATTTGGTGTAAAGTCACTATCACTCTTGCAAAAAGCTAACAGAAGGAACGGAACCAGTCAACCAGAAAACTGCTCTTCTTCTACTCGAGCAGTTTACACAAAGGGGTGGAGGTTTCTACGGTTAGATGTTCGACGAGGGAAGATGAGCACGATCGGGGATGCTGTGGTTGATCAGAAATCTGAAAGAAGATGAGAGGGTTGTTCTTGGCAGCAACGAGATGAGGAAGAAGGGAGAAGAGAAGAAACAACGAAAATTCTTTTTTTCTTTTTTGTTTTGATTGAAATCAATGGGGTTTTTGTATGTGTTTGGTTTGGTTTTTTTTTTTTTTTTGACAGGTAGAAAGAGCGTTTGAGGCTGCCACGAAGAAGAAGGAAGAAAGTGTGTTAAGGGGTATCTTTTTGGAAAAAAAAAAAACTAGATTTCGATAACATAACATTTAACCTTTTGGTTTATGAGTAGATTTTTTTTTTTTTTTTTACGTTTTATTACGAAAACTAAGGGGTGTTTGGATTAGCTTATTGCTTATTAGCTTATTTATGATAGGAATAAGCAATAAACATGAGGAGAGATGCTTATTAAAATTAGCTTATTTAGCTTAATAAGCCGGATTTTATCCAAACACTTAAATTTAGCTTATTGTGAGAATAAGCAATAAACATATCTTTTTTTCCTATCCAAACACCCCATAAATTTAAATTAACTGTAATGAAGAACTATGTTTGATCTAAAGGTATTTTTCATATTTTCTTTTTGGAAAAAAATGTACGGTTTTTGTCTTATTTTTCTAAATATAATTTTACCAACGTACTATTTGTCTTCTCAAAACCTAATTTTATACTACTAAAGTAAGTAGGCGCATTAAAATATCTACGACAAAAATAAAAATAAAAGGTTGTCTCCTAATAACAAATATATAAGCACTTATTTTTATATGGTATTATCTAGTAAAAAAGTCAAAAGTCAGTATACAGTCTGCAACATAGTGTACTAAAAGCAATAAATACATTGACCATCACGATATCACACTATCATAGACTCTTCTTTATTATACGATATCATATCATACGAAAAGAAAGAAGTTATCCGGATTTACAAATAACAAGGCGGAAGAGGTGAACCTTAGAGTTCACAGGCGGTTGGAGATATGAGGCCCAGAACGACGTCGGCATTCAACGATTCAAGAAGATGTTCAAACTGGAGAAGATTAAAAATTATTTTGAAAACATCTATTCTTTGTGGGTAGTTTTCCTTCAAATTAGGAAGCTTAGGTACTAATAAAGTTTATTGAATATCAGTTTTTCTTCAAAATTAGAATTTTACTTTTTGTAAAAAAGTTCTAGTTTTTTTTTTTGTATTTCCCTTGGTAATATAAAGTGTTTCTCTACTTATAAGCAAACTAAATACATTAGCATGTTTACAAACAGGTATTAGAACTAGATCAAGAACTAGAATGTTATTGTGTTTTTGGCCGGGATCGATGCAAAAGATAAGAATATAGATGTGTTTGGGTTTTTTATTTTCACAGCTTCCATTGAAGAGTTTATAATATTATTGTTTTAAGTGTGTTTTTGTATAACATTTAGTGTGTGACTTTGTATAAAAAAATTATATGTAGTTTTGTATAAAATAATTGTGTGTAGTTTTGTATAATGTGATTTTCTATGTTTAGGTAGTAGGTGGATATGGATTTTAAACTTGTAAGAAATATATTGAAGCAATCATAGATATTCTTATGATTTTGGTTGAATTTTAGTTTTACAATTGCTATTTGGAAAAATAATATGACTTATATATAGATATTTATATATTTAGTGTTTTTTATAAAATATTAATTATATAACATATATGACTTGTATTTACATGATTGTCTCATATTGTATATTTTATAAAAACTCTAGTAAATACGTTTTGCGTTTGACCATAAAACATATCTCATACCCGTATATACATACATATATATATATATAGTTGTTCACGAATTTATGAGCGTTAGACTATTTCCAACATTAAAATCCACATCAACCGGATTTAGATTTATATATTATTCCGAAATACATAACCAATGTCCAATAATAGAAATCATGTCGAAATAAATAGTTTAAGGTTTCACGATTAATAAATATAAAAATGTAAAATACACGTTCTGAAATTATGTATTGTTATTATTAAAAGTGAATAAAATTGAGTGTTGAGTTCTAACAGATAGTTTTACTAGAAAGGAAGTAAAATAATGTTTAGAATCACTCATAAAATATTGCAAGTCTTATGAGATTCAAATTAATAGCCAAATAATGAAAATTTAGCGAAAATATAAAATTTGAAATAAGTAAAATTTTATTATTTGATGTTGTAGAGAATCTCGTTAGAAGTGTTAAGGCGAAAACCTCGTCGAAATCCGAGTTATAACGAAGAAGTTATGACTAATCGAAGATCCGCGACAAAATGGCACAACGTCGAATGACGTAAAAAGTGAGTTTTTGATAAACTACTTTTTAGCCTTAGTAATCTAAATGAAAGTCGTAGTATTCGTTAAACCGAGAAGTTCGATAAAAAGAACGCCAAAATCTGACTTCGTATGAGGAAGTTATGATTTTTTGATGTTTCAGCTTAGCAGTAGACAGCTAAAAACTCGAATTTTAGATCAAGTGATTTTTAGCCGACACAATCTAAACGATAATTGAAGGTCTCGTCATTAGTAGTACAACGGTAAAAAGTCTAACGAAAACGAATGTCGGATGAAGAAGTTATGAATTTTTAACGGATTTTCCTGTCCCGGTCTGTTAAAAATAATAATATTAAAAATAAAGTCAAAACTAGCCAACGAAGTCTAAACTAAAGTTGTAGAGCGTAATTTTAGCTACGCGTGCATATAAAGAACGTCAAAAACGAAGCTCGTATGCGAAAGTTATGGATTTAGAAGATTTTGGCCCATTTTCGAGAAACTTCGCATGAACAGTGTCGGCCACCGAGATCAGCCACGTATCCGGCGTCGATGAGTCATGCGCGCCACGCGTGACACTTCCGGATTCGATCGATGTCGCGACCAGTAGTCTTCCGACGCGTGCCTCGCAGCTGACTCCGCCTCGTGTCGCCTGCCCCTCGCATCCGAGGCGCGGCCCAATCCCCGTCCACCTGTCTGAGCCTTGCATGCGCGCCAGCTCTCCTTTCTCGTTTCGTGTCCTTCGCTCCAGCAGCCACGTGCCTCGCTGACTCCTCCTTCTCGGCCGAAGACCCCTTGCATCTCGCCCTATAAATACAAGGCTGCGAGCCTTCCCGAGAAACTTTGGAATTTTGGCATATTTCACCCCTTTTTCCATATTTTGACTATTTCCACTTTCCTCAAAGCCCCGGTATTATTTTTAAAGCCCGGAATACGTCCTGAAGTGCCCAGAAAGCCCGAAAAATTTATCTTTTCGGTTTTGAAGTTCTACCTTTTTAGAGCCCGGTTTTTAGCTAATTCTCCCGGTTTTCAACGAATAAAGTCATATTTAGAGCCGAAATGCTGCACAAATTACTATTTTGACCCCCGGATTATTTCAAGGTGAGTTCAATATATAGGAACAATTGTATGTTATGTGTTATTTGTGCTATGTGCTTTTCAGTGTTATTATTTTGAGTTATTTTCCCGTGTTATTTTTATTCGCTATTTTTAATAACAACGTTATACCTTTGACCATGTGATCAGTGAAAGGACTTAGATTCACGGTGGTACTGGTATGTAGCCTCTGGCCATGTAGAACATGTCTCGTAAGAGAATGACTTCTATTCTATGGTATTGGCAGAAGGTTAAATAGGAATGGTATGTAGCCTCTAACCATGTAGAGCATGACTCCGTAAGAGAATGAACTCTATTCTATGGTATTGGAAAATGGTTAGACAGAGCTATAAGCCTGGAATCTACCAAAATGTTAATCAGAAATTATATGTCTTCTGTGCCATTTGGGCCAAAGCTTTATTGATGCATATCAAGTATTGAAATCGTTATGTCTCATTGATTGTAAATCTTTGAATCAAATCTTGAGTTGATATTGAAAGCCTGACATATGATACGCATATGCTATTGTTGCTATTGTTCCCTTTTGCTTCTGTCATATTGATATATATAAGGCATAAGATATTGTATCTATTTATTGAATTCACTAAGCGTTATCGCTTATCCTTCTCAATATTTAACAATTGCAGGTGATGAGTATCCAATATAGTTTTATACTGCTGAAAGATTTAGAATAGTTAATACTATTTCTCTGTATTTTAATGTTCATGCATGTATATGAATAGTAGATTCCTGGGTAGACATGAAATGTAATAAAACTTAGCCGGTTTGTATCCAATATTTTGTAATCACTTTATCAATATAAAATATTGTTTTTATAAATATGCATGTAGCATGTTTTGAGGAGTAACTTAAGAAAAATTTTAGAATAGTATGAAAGTTTGGGTCTTTTATAAATACGATAGTTGGGGTCTTTCAAAAAAACGTCTGATTTTTCAACTTTTATAAATATTTTTACTAAAAATATTTCAAATGTGAATTAAATATTAGGCTATAGCCTGAGTCCAAAAATGCTCTCAGAATTTCCCTTTGAGGTGTGCACGTCCTTCAACGAATAGAAGTAGTTTTAGCGGTTTTAAGAAAATCATTATTATACTGGTTTGGATTCTTAAAATGGTCGTAACTTTTGCATACGAACTCCATTTTGGACGTTCTTTATATTTTCGGAATCTAGGAAACACGTGCTATAAGGCTAGAGTGTTTGTATTTCTCACGACTACTTAATATGAAATTTCAGTTTTTCATACGTATTCCTAAGTTGCAGTTTGAGCTGTTTGATTCGTTTGCCAGTTTACACATTTGGAGGCAGTATACCATCTGACATCTTACAATAGTTGAAATGAACTCATTTATTTCACATAAGATACACTAAAATGCAATGAGTCAAATTACTAAAAGATCTACTGTGAACTTTACCGTGCACAGTCTTTGACCTAAACTTTGGGATGTCACAGAAAGTGTCAACATTACGTTGGTGAGTTCATAAGGTTTTGTAGTGAGAACTGTAACACTCGGTTTCGAATCGCTTCGTTATTTGGGGCTGTAGCCCGATCATCACTTATCATAAGGCTTAGGGCCTTGGGGGAGAAAGGATTTGGCCCTCTTGGATGTGTGTGTCATAGTCTAAGTGATCTGAGTGTTCGATGGTGTTTCGGAGCCCAAAGGTATAATCGTAAATTGATAACTCAGTCCTATATGAATTTTGGGTTTTTGGTTGGGAAGTTTTAAGGAAAAGGTGTGTTGTTAGAAGTGTATGGCTTCTCGCCACCTTTCCGTGGATATAAAGTTCGTCAGAAACGGACTTAGGTAGATCGAGTTATGCCCAACCGATGTTTTAGCATTTAGAGCTTAGTCGAGTACGCAGGGCATACTCACCAAGTACGTTGGGTGTAATGATCTAATTGGTCGTGGGTTCTTTTGAGTACGTCGGGCGTACTAAGGGGTACGCGGGGCGTACTCCCTTCAGCCATAAAATCCTAATTTTTGGTGTTTGACCCCTATTTAAACCTCATTTCTTCATGAGCCTCGTCTTTTATCAGCCTCTAAGCCTCCTAAACCCTAAAAGTCGACCATTAGCCTTTATCTTGGAGCCTTTAAGCCATTGTGAAGGATCTTGGAGTATTTTGTGCACCTTGAAAAGTTTGGAGCTTGTTGAAGAATCACCACCTAGAAAGGAGCTTGTAGATCCAAAAGTTTCCCATCTTTTGCAATCTGTAACAGCCCAAATCTCCAATAAAATTTTTCATTTTTAAATAACGAAATCATTTCCGATAAGTATAAAGTTCCAATCACATTTGTTTTCAGAATCCATAACATTAATTAAATTATTCATAATATCAGAGTGTCCCCAATGAAAACGCTAGAGAGTGCATGTTGTGGCATCAAGTCAGGCCCTTGCCCTTATCTTCTTATGTACCTGAAATATTCAACAAATTGTAAGCTAATGCTTAGTGAGTTCCCCGGAGCATACCCCACACAATCCATATAATCACATATACCATACCAGCTACATAAATCACATAAGCCATGCATACTAACATATAAAGATGCAATGGAAACCCTCCAAGGTCTTACATCGGGTGCCATGGGAACCCCCACATGGTCTTAACCCACTGACATGGGAACCCCCACACATGGTCTTAGCTACCTGCCATGGGAACCCCCACATGGTCTTTACTAATTGCCATGGGAACCCACACATGGTCTTCGCTAACCAAAAGAAATGTCATACAAGCTAAACATGCTACATACTTGGATGCCAAGGAAACCATCCAATGTCTTATACCAAATGCCATGGGAACCCCCACATGGTCTTAGTCTACTGCCACGGGACCCCCCCGGGGTCTTCCATGCAAGTATCACAACTAGCATACCACATAATCAACTAGCATATCACATATCATAAAATGGGCAGGCCTTGGTGCCTTCGATCCATTGGTATGGTGAGGAGACTCACCTCTCAAGAAATTTTGAACCGATAAGATCAAATCCCAACTCACAGCCCCGAACTCAACTGCCTACAACCACCATGTGACTAACTTCATCAAAATCCTGAAATACCAAAGATACCCTTAAAGTCAAACTTGGTCAACCGTGGTGCGATTCAAAGTCAACATTCAAGGTCAACAGTCCATGTTGACCCAACTCGTCGACTGCACCTTCCGACTCGTCGAATTCCCTCAGTTCTCACAAAATCAGAAAACCCTATTCAACTCGCCGAGTTATCACAGCAACTCGTCGAGTTCAAACATTGTCCAGAAGATCGGGGAAACCTCGGGCCAATTTGTCAAGTTGGAAAGGCAACTCGTTCGAGTTTGCCCTAGTCTTAACTCATTCAGCTACTTCTAGGCGAGTCCAAAGCTCCAAACTATAGATCTGGTCCCCTAGGGCTGAGATATCACGTAAAGTTGCTATCTTTACATCAATGCATGGCATTAAGGGGGCTAAAACACTCAATCATAGCTTATACAAGGATTTAGGGCATGAGGGAAGGCCAAGACTTAATAAAGATTGTAACTTTAAGTCAAAGGAGGCAATGAAATGTCCAGATCTGAAGTCATAACTTCATGACATGCTCAAATCCAAGAATGACCCCAAAATAAGCTAAAAATGGCCATATACTTTCATAGGAGAAGATCTAAGAAATAAAAGGCCAAGGTATCGACTTTATACCTTAAAATGGTTACCACAACAGAGTAAACATCAGATCTACAGCCTCTCCCTTCAGCTATGCACCTCCTACTTCAAGTTTCTTCAAACAAACACCAAAAAGCACTCTTTAAGCTCTCACACACTCAAAATGGTAAGAAATGCACGAACTAGGGTTTCTCTGGACAAAGGGGGTGATAAGGGAGGATAACAATGAGGCTTAAGGCCTTTAAATAGGGTGAAAACCCTAAAAATTAGGGTTTTCCTCTCCAGCGTCTACTCGTTGAGTTGGGGCTCCCCAACTCGCCGAGTTGAGTCCTTAATCTGCGTCTACATAGATCCCTACACGAGGAGTTGGAGCTCCCCAAATCGTTGAGTTCCAGTCCAAAACCCTAAATTTTTGAGAAATAAATAATACTTGGACCAAGCGTTACACAATCTATTGAAGGTAAAAAGCTTTGATCTTGTCATTTCTTTGTTTAGATCTTCTTTTGGGTTTGATTAAACATTATAAAAATATGGAAAGATGTGGATGTTATAACAAGGAACTCAAAACAAAAATTAAATAAACATAAAAGACTTAAAATTGAAAACATGAAATTGAAATAAATAAAATACTTAACTTTATTTTTTTTCATGATCAGACTTCTCACCGAGGAAGCTTCAATGAACTTGAAATTTCTTGAGATTTCTTCGATTAAGTACTGGAAATTGATTTGGGTACAAGATTTGACAGTTGGTACTACTATAAGCTCAGATGTTACAATGTTGCTCACTTCTTCATTTTTATTGGCTAAATGAGCACGCTATAAGACTCTCGATCCACTCAAAAGAACAAGGCGTGTCAACAAATACTGCAAATTTTTGTGGAGTCAAGACTTAGGCTATGTTTGGCGTACTAGCTGAAAAGATAGCTGTTAGCTGAAAAGCTAGCTGATAGATGAAAAACTAGTTGTTAAATAAAAAGCTAGCTGGTAGTTGAAAAGCTAGCTGATAAAAAATAACGTCTGGTAAAACTAGCTGAAATATATAAAATTACATAAAAGGACATCTAGGAGTATGTGTTTTTATAATTAATTAAGGGGTGTATTTGAAAAAAATTTTAAAATGCTCCTAAAAAGCTAGTCTAAGTAGCTTTTCAAAAAGCTAGCTTATAAGTTCGCTTAAAAGCTACTTTTTGGCTTACCAAACACGACAACATAAAAAAACTCGAAAAATAAGCTAGCTGTGGCGCACCAAACACAGCCTTACCGAACTAGGTTCTTACTTAAAAGTTTCAAGAAATTAGTTGCAAGACTATTTATTTTTTCTTATGTAGTGTTTCGATATATCAATTATTATGGGTTTATAATTGGTTTAAAGTTCTTGTGTTTTACAACATTCCTAGTTATGGAGAACTATTACTACATGTATCAGTATAGAGATTAATATTGTCGGTCCCTATCACGATCCATCTTTATAGAGCACGTTCGGGGATAGATATTTTCCTCATATCATGTACGGTCTTCTAATATTTTTTATGCGAGTAAATTACACAATTCATCCCTCGTCTGAGTGTCAAATTGCACGTTAAATCCTTATTTTCAAAAATTAACTTGGACCGTCCCTATAATGTTTTTTTCTCACTCGGACCGTCCCCGACGAACATAAAATGATTATTTTTCCCTTTTTATTTCTTTTTGATATATTTTTTAATTCGTTTGCTATTAACTATTTAAAAGGAAATTAAAAATAAAGATAAACAAAAAATGGGCCCGCCACCACCACCACTTACCATATACCCTAATCCTACCTACACCATCTTCTTCAGATGGGTTGTCGGTATGGCTTCACTCCACCTACATATGTGTATTGGAGTCCACCAGAAACAATCTCTCTCTCAAGTTCTGATGTCGCCATCATCTTTGCACCTCGCTGTATCAGATTGTATCAGATCTGAACACCTCCATCAATGGAACTACAGTGCCGCCACGGCCATACCTGCAACTCGTAGATTGGTCGGAGAAGATGAAAGGGGAGGGGAAGGACATGGGTTCAAGTGGAGCCTTTTTTCGCACCGAGTCTCCTTTTTCTTACTGATTTTGTTTTAGATAAAAAAAAAGATAGAAAACGGGAAGGAGAAAAATTTAGGGAAACGTTCTTTGAATGCTCCTCTGTTTTTTCCGGAAGTGTGTCCTGGAGAAGAAGACCACCACCATATGTAGGATTTTGACTTCGATTTCAGTCTCTGAAACCATTTTTTATTTCGTTTTTTGGAACTAATTTCAAGTTTTTTTTAGGTTTGGTTTGGTTTGGTGCTCTTTACAGGTGGTTGTTGGAGGTAAAGGGTGGTGGATGCTGGAGGAAAAGGGTGCTGGTAGCTAGAATTGGTCGGAACCCTTCATCTTCTCCGATGTTAACTGATGGGTGGTGTCGGAAAAAAGTGTCTGGTGAAGAAGGGGATAGATATGGTGAAGAAGGGGATAGATAGGAAGGGAGAACCAGAGTGTGACGTGTATGGGTTTTTTTTAGGATTGTTGGGTTTTTTGGTGGTAGGTGGCTGGAGATGGTATAACCGGAGGTCATTTCATAGTCGGAGATCGGTGGCTGGTGGTCAGTGACTAGCCGGAGAGTATAAGGTTGTTCCTGAAACATTAGAGTGGTTGGGTTTGAGCGGTGTGTAGGTGTTTGACCGTTTTTTTTTATTTTTCTAATATAAATTAGAAAACAAAGTATAAGTAAAACAAAAAATAAATAAAAATGGTAAAATAGTCATTTTATATTCGTCGGGACGGTCCGAGTAAGAAAAAACCATTATAGGGACGGTCCGAGTTGCACTTGTATTAGACACACATTTTGTCTTGCATTTTCGCCCAAAAAATTCGTGAGCTTCTTCACCCTCTCCCCGTCTCTTCTTTAGCTTTGAGTTCTTGAAGATATTGTTACTTGCTTTTCTCTCTTGGAATATATACTTGGGTATTTTGTTCCAAGCTTAAGTGTTAACTTAAGAACTAGCATTATAATCAAGTTAGTATATTGTTGGTGTCTCAAGGGTTCATCCTCACTCCATCAACTTTTTAACTTGCAGAGTTGTTTGTTCAAAGGATATCAATTCTTATTATATACTGTTATGTTTCACAATTTTTGCAAGTTTCTTTCTCTTAGAGTAGAAGTGTTCGATTGAATTGGGGGGGGGGGGGGGGGGGGGGGGGGGGAGAAGAAGACGTAATATAGGCATTAAAAATCTGTTTAGAAAAGGTCCATTAGGGTAAATTCACATAAATACCCTCATGTGCTAGGACTTCCTTATTGGACTCAATGGACCAATAAGCTTCCAATTTGACTATCATGGGCTTAGAACCCTTAATTGGGCTCTAATTGGACCCACATTAATTTACTTCAACATTTTGGGCCATATTGGGCATAGAATGAAATAAATTAAAAGTTTTCTCAATTTTGTCTATTTCTTTGATTAGCAGGAAGTGGACGGACTTGGTTAATCTATCGAAAATCACGTAGATAGTATCATGACTACCTGACGTCTTGGGCGACTTGGTAATGAAATCCATTGTGTTCCGTTCCCACTTCCAGTCTGGAAATTCTATGACCTGATATAGTTGCTCTCGAGAGCAAGAAAATAGAGAGATATATCTGGGGACTGTCACCCCAGATCAAGTCAAGTGTGTTAGCATCCAAGCTTGTTACAATGGAATTTGTGAAAAATTGTTGATTATATGTTTCCATTGATAAGCAGTATGGGTAAATGGATTTGATTCTTTCATTAGTGGAAGTGTCATAATTTACCAAATAAGGAAAGATTCTCATCACCCAAGTTTCAGTTGGATAGAAACTTGGAATCTCTCAACTTGTATTGTATGAACATGAGAATTTATATATATTTGACTATTCAAGTCTTGGGAGTTATGCGGGCAGTGGTGAATGTCGGGGGTCGTTTTGTTATACAGCCGATAGATGACGAGCAAGAGGAGGCGCAGTAGGGCAGCAACCGCCATCCAGACCGCGGCGTCGGAATGTGCAAGCTGAACTCACCAGCTTAATGCTGATAAACTCTTTCAAAATAACTTGTATTCTCAGGTCATCAGTAGACAGGTACCGAAGCCAGCTTTTGAGAAGATGGAGTGCTTTCAAGACTCATCTCATATTATTTTGTGTTTCCTTTTAGCCTTAAAGGTCCAGATCTGTGATTATGAGCTTTATCTAGAAGGTTTGTTGATTTTTGACTCAAGTCTTAGTCTCTTAGGTTAGGGTTTGAGAATAAACCCATTTGGATGGTTCGTAAGGGTAAAGTTGGAAACTTTACCTTTCTAGACGTTAGTTCAGTTAAGGATATGAGTGGAGGACCTTGTAGTTTCGAAAAGGAAGACTTAACAGATTAAGAAGTGTGTTTTATGAAGAACTCGACGAGTTCATGGGTGAACTCGACAAGTTGGATTGATTTTTCCCGATACTGTTGAGTAAAGGGAAACTACAATAAGAGCTAGCTAGTGGAGTACTGAGAGACTTTTGTTCCAGTGGGAACCCGTAAGTTAAGTGTCGCCGGAGTGGGACTGTCTAAGGCTGTACCTGTGATGAGAAAACTGCCTTGCCTATGAGGCTTTCGTGAGACACGAGACTCACGACAAGCTCGAACCTTGTAGTGAGCAATGTATTTTCATTAGCTACCCATAGAAATCCTTTGGTTATCTCTTCTACAGACGCGAAGTTTCAATACAATAGTTTTTGGCCTTAGGTATCTAAATGAAAGTTTGGTTTACAGTTTGAATTTTCAAGAAACCCCCGAACGTTTCCGTCATTCTGGTTTGGGGGTGTGACAACCTCCCACTACATCATGGCCTCGAACTTGGCCGGATCAACCACAATGCTATTCTGGTTGACAAGGTGCTTCATTGTTGATTCAGCAGCTATAAGCAAATAGGTGAGATCAATTAGGGTCACGTCGTGGTCCATCATATAGTACTCTCTAACGAACTCACTATATGATTCAGGAAGTGACTGAAGAACCCAGTCAACAACCAACTCGCTCGCCTTTTGATCACTTAATTAATTCCAAGTTAATTCTTAATCAATACTAATTAAATAACCTTATTAATATATTAGAAATTACAATATATTAACCAACCTTAAGTGTTATTTCTCTCATTATAGTCTATCCAACTGCATGATGCCATCGTTGTGGGCCGTCCATCGCTGATCAGTGAACGCTTCGGATTCGGACAGGCCACGCTTCGCATTACGCCCAACGTTTGAGTTCGGTACGCCCAGCGTACCCTCCGGTCTTATCCCTTCCGAGTGCGACACAGCTGGAAACCAAGATTCTGAAGCTACATTCTTTAAATTAACCTACTTAATAAATTATTTGTAAAGTTCAACCTTTAAAAACTATATATTGCCGTTCATAAAAATCTGACAAATTCAAGCGTTTACTTTGAAGTCATATAAATTCTATGTTCCGCAACATTTTTATGAAAAAAAGTACTCTGATTTTTATAAAGCATAAGCAAAATCAGTCTTTTCTGGCCGTGAAAATGGGGATGTAATCGTGGTGTATCCACTTAGCAACTATTGCCCTTCTAATAACGACCCTTTTTGTTATCACATATGTAGTTAATAGAATGCACAATATTCCAATAGTATTCTTGTTCTAACGCTCTTGTGGTAATGTTGGTAAGTTTTTAGACTTGTTGCAACATCACAATCGTTCGTTGGTGTGTGACTTCATATCTAATTAGAGTTTATGAATTTAATTAGATATATTTGTATGCCATTTCATATTACATAGGAACCTCGCCTGTTATCAGGCCTCGATTCGATGTATAGCATCCGAAACCGACACATTTCCGCGTCCGTTGAGTTCATACCCCTACCCTTTTTCCGTGTTGTTGGGCTGGAGGGTCTTAGTACATTATGGACCGAAGGGTCTCGTTTGTTTATAATGTGATAAGTATTATCATGCATATTGTCTTTGTGACTTATGTTGTTATAGTAATCTATGTAAATATTGACCTTATGTGCTTACCCGCATAATTCACATAGAAATAATGCAGTTCAATCACTTTCTTAGTAACATAGTGAGTCTCTTTGGGCCTTCTTGTGGCCCCGCTGACTGCAGTGAAAATATATCAGATCTGATCCCTGCGTGGTGGTAACAGTACAATCTCTGCTAAAATGAGCAGTCCGGCCGCACTTGAAGCAGCCCGAATCTCCACCACTAAGGTTGGGGAGGCTGAGAAGGGGCTAGGGTTTAAGCCATTATTCTCGTTATATAATGGTTAGCCCCCAAAATTTAGGTTTAGGGTCTCTGAAAGTACGTTGGGCGTACTCCTCCTACACCCGCGATCATTTACTCCCTTTCCAAATCTTGATAAAAAGATCGTGCCCAATATCCAACATCATGACTACTCACATACTTATAATGTTTCTCATGTCTCATTTGTTTTTCACCTTCGCTTAACTCCAATGCACAATCCATTGCATCGGAAACCGCGTCTATGTTCCACGGGTTGACCCGAACCGCTCCACTTAAAGAAGGCGAACACCCGATGAATTCAGACACAACTAACATCGATTTCTTCGGGGTTGACGGCTCCAAACCTAGGACTTTATCGAGGTTGTTCGTTCCTTGACGGCTGATGATGTATTCGTAAGGGATTAGATTCACCTTCTTCACCCCTTCACAAAATGGAACAAGATCACTTATAAGCTCACAAGAGGAAGGTTTAGGGTTTCTCACAGTGCTCTCAGGGGGAAAGTGACGAGATGGGGGCTATAATGGGGTTTAAATAGTGAGCAAACCCGCCTTCATTTTCTCCCCCTCCTTCTCTCAATCAAGAAACCCTAACCTTTCTCTCTATTCACGAGCCAGTAATCACGACAAAGAAGATCAACAACAAAGACCAACTAGTTCGATTTATCCCTAAAACTGGTACAACTTCTACATGAAAATATGAATATTCCAAGTTACTACCCTATCTAGCATACAATCTATGATACTTGGGTAATAAAACAAGTTAGAATACATACCTTGTTGTTGTAACTTCTCTTCATGAAGCTTGAGTGCCTAGTGCCCCAAGTGTGACACCTCAAATGATTCACACAACACTAAATGAACATGGAAATGAATTGAGAGAAATGTACAACTCCTTGAAATCGTCTAGCCCTAATATTCACACACTAGTGCACGGTTTCTTGAGCCATGGGATTCTTCTACATGGTGGCTATTAGCGTGGAAAGTCGTTTTTAGCAATAACGTCAAATTTTCTCGACTTTTTCAGATTTTATACTTCATCGTTTATATCATTTTTTCGCGGGGGAGCATAGTAATTTTTTATCCGTTCAAGATCATTGTCATGACCATTTGAAGGCTTTATAATCATGTTATTGATTAGAAATCGGCAGAGAATTTGATATGGCCATTCGAAATTGGATTTGTAACTTTTCAAATTTGAAAGATTTTTGATAAAGTTTGTGGTAGAATTATGAAGGTAGCTTTTATAGTGGAAGTTCTTCATCGAGCTCTGCTTAACTTCGGCACTCTACAAGAGTTCCATCAAACTTTTACTATTGGCATGTAGCTTTGGTTGAGGCTTGTGATCTCCCGGTCCATGATCTCCACCGGTTCTTCCACGATGTGGAGCTTAGTGTTGAATTGGATCTCATCAAGTCAGATGACGAGATTCTCATCGAGGCAGCTCAAGCCTCACGAGGCGAACTACCCGACGCATGATTTGGAGTTGGGGCGGTGGTTTTTGCCCTCAAGATTTGGCGGCATTACCTCTACGGGGTTTGATGTACCATTTACACGGACCACAAGAGTCTGAGGTACCTCATGGCGATGCCTACAGGACATGTGTTTTTGTGACACTTTCGCATCATGATGCAGCCGAGTGTGATGAGTGGAGCTGTACTGAATCCGAATTCTTCTGCTCCTAAAAGAGCAGCAATGGCTACATCTCTTCCGGTTTTCAATTGGCCATCTGTTTGAAGCCGACTCTTCTGCCCTTTCTGTCTTCTTTTTGGAGATTCTCAGTGTATCTGTGAATATTTCTTCCTTGCTGGAGGTCACTGCACTCACATTCTCCATTCTTGGATTGGTTTCCAAAAGGTGTAGTCATGCCAAAGAAGGTGTGTTTTTCACCTTTTTGTGTATATATTTATTGAAAGTATTATTATATTATATAAAAAATGATGTATATATTGATGACATGTGTAACGCCCCGTCCTGTCTATAACAGAGTGGGCAAGGTGCCTGAGTAGTTAGAGCATCCACTGCAACTACTCTTCTGAAGGTTCTGAGTTTTTTCGGTTTAGGTCAAATCTAGTGGGTATAAGGTTTTCATCACTCGGGACTTTACTAGTTCATCCCGCAGTGGTTCTCTTGGCACAATCCTAGTACATGCAGCGCAGGGTCGAGTGTCCCTGATGCTTGCATGGCAGCCGAGTACGCCCAGTGTATGGAGTTGGTATGCACAGCGTACTCCCTGTCGTTGACTTTCGGTTGACTTTTATGGTTTGTTCAATGTGTGGTCTATTAGGCCCATGGAGGTGTAAATCTCTGCCTCAATGTCTCAAATGTTGTCTGTTGCTCAGACCCCCAACGAAATACAATGGTTTTCTTCGCCAGTCGGGTCAAGGGTACGACTATCTTGGAGAAATCCTGAATGAATCTCTGGTAATAGCCCGCAATCCCAGGAAACTCTGATTTCCAGTTAAATTGGCTATACATTTGAGTTCTACATGTTCTCAATTTTTTGGATAACTACTTGGAAGCAATGGCAGGCCCTTGAGCTGCCAGCTGGCAAGAAGTTAAGATTGCACAAGTTCAATCCATATGAGTTTGTTCATACAACTCGGCGAGTCACAGCTAGAGTGTTCATCTGATGAAGGAGAACTTGACGAGTTGTTCATACAACTTGGCGAGTTGGATGCAGATTGTCTGAGTGTTAATATCAAAGAGGAACCCGTCGAGTTATGACTTAACATGGCCATTCCACGATGTTAGGGCCCTATCTGAGAAAGTACAGGCAACAAATTTAACTTTGCTACCCTTTAGACAGGAGCAAATTTCAAAGATTGCTTATGCCTTCTCAATCCACTGCCTTAAAACCATCACTCCTCCATATCTGTAACTTTGAAAAATCATAACTTCCTCATACGAAGTCAGATTTGGACGTTCTTTTCATGTACGTTTATGATTTAATGATATCTAAAACTTTCATTTAGATACCTAAGGCTAAAAATTATTGTATTGAAACTAAAAAATCATAAGTTATTTTACATAGACCTCTGTTATGAATTGTTTTCAAACACCATAAAGTCGGAACATGATAAACTCGAAACTAAGATAACTTAGTTTAAATAACACTTGATTTGTAAACACTACAAAAGGCTTACCACCGTTCATCCTTAACAACCGTATAGTAGGAAGATGCCTCCCCATAGACCCATCAAGGAAGGCCCTGTCATAAAGGAATACGACACGCATTTGCATGTCGTAACCTTACGACGCACGTGTTTATGACATGCAATGCGTATCAAGGAAGCACATGTTTGTGCTAGGGAAGCAACTAAAATTGTTCACATACTTTAAGGACCACTCTACCCTGAAAGTGAGACCACATCTTCTTTGTTCTCTTTTGGTGAAACCATGCATGATATGGGACACCTTGGGATAACCAGATCAATTTGAATTTTAGACTTAATGGCAAACCAAATAAACCAAACATCATTTCGTTCGATTCGTTTCGATTATTCGATTTCGATTTTTTATCACACCTGTAGGTGCAGCGGTACAACCAAAATGTGTCACTAAAGGTCTTTAGAACAAAATGTAATGCAAGATTAGGAGAAAGAATAATTGATCCGAATTTGAAACGGCCATACTTTTACTGACAAAGTGGACTCAGATCGACGCTTTGAAACCTGAAAACGTGGCAATTCATGTTCGCCTTGGCAGATAAGCATCTATACACCACTGCGTGCTTGGAACATGTTTTGGGGATCATTCATCGATGCAAGCAGAAACAACTATGGTCTTCCCAAATCCCGTGGAACAAGCTTTTCACATGAAGATGATATTCCACGATTCGATCGAGGAACACAAGATCATGCTTCACTTCCTCCACCTCCTCCTATTGTTCTCCCTAACCCACAAGTTCAAAACATTGAAAAGTTCAACGATGTTTAGAATAATTGTGGTGAACCTATTAGACATGAGGTTTGGAAACAAAAGAAAAATTTAGGGCACTGGCGATCGACAATCATCGACGTGTAGTCGATCAGAATCCTCCAGCAAACACCACCGGTGGTTCATTATGTTGATAACGTCTTATCGACCCGGATCCCGCTCCGACTCGCCGAGTCCTTCCTTTGACTCGTCGAGTCCCTCTTAAATTTAGGGTTTCCTTTACTTTCTTTTCTTGGCTTTCCAAACTTTGGGGTGTTACAAAGGTGATATGTACTTGCAGCCATAGAGGGCTTCGAATGGAGCAGCCTTTATGCTAGTGTGATAACTATTGTTGTAAGAGAACTCAACGAGGGTTGAATGAGTATCCCATGCCTTCCCAGTACGGAAGGCTCCCAGCCTCTCCTCCAAGATCTCAAGTATGCCCTCCTTGACCGTGCCAAAGATCACAGGAGTCCGATCTAGAATGCTGCGCGTAACCTCAGCTGATATCAACTCTCTCATCCGCTCCTCGAGTTGCTAGGGACGTAATGTGAGGATAACGAGAACGGGTAATCGGGTTTGTTTAATTTAATGAAGTTAATAAACTTATTTATTGTGGGTTGAAAACCCTATGTGCTCACTCGGGGTAAAGCAGAATTTCACAGATTCTAAGTCTATGACCCAAAATACCACATACCACAATATACACGAAAATCTTGATTTATATCTACTTCCAAGGCAACCATGAGGGGGATGGAGTACAGAAAATGAACACCCAAGTTCATTAACACCTACAGGTGGCGAACCTGCTAATGTTTCCACAAGACTGTCTAGAATAGCCAGTGGTCCTCATCTAAACTCCGCTAGATGACTAAATCAAACAAATTATGAAGAGGGATGCCGTAATCATAATGGTTAGACCTTTTTGCCAATTCTCACAAGTCCAGGTTAGTGTGCCGGTAAACCACACACGCTCCACTAACGACTTTGAGAATGCAAATGTCACAGTTGCTATCTAGTTAAGTTCGTGGGCAGCAGTGAGGATATGGGAATCCACGGGTTAGCTTTCGGATTTACCAAAGTTGTAGCCCTTTGTCCACCACCCCAATTTGATGATGTTATGTTTCAAGCAGCAGTCACCACAGCGGTAGCAGCTGCCATGTCACAGATCAATAACTCGAGTACTAATGGCTCGGGATCTGGCGTACACCTATCCAACCATGAATCTCAAAGATCTAGGAGTTTCAAAACCAATTAAAACCTAATAATACATTTCGTTTATCTTGGTGGAAATTGGTGAATCGTCATTCACCTACCTTCAAATATTTTATAGCTTGGATTACGGCATACCTCTTCTAAGTTATAAAATAGTTTGTTGGGTCCGCTGAGTTGTTCTTCGGACACGACGAGTTGAGTCGAGGTGGCCCCGCGATTCTTGCCAGGTGGAACTCGTCGAGTTAGGGGAGTACTCGGCGTGCCAAGAGAGGGTCTAAGTGAGAGTCAGTGGACACGTGTAGACTCTCACAAGTTCCAGTGAAGGGTGATTTTGTCATTTTTCCAAGTAGACAAGATTCACAACTATCATCTGATTTGAGGTCAAATGATTCCAAGACTCCACTCTTTTGGAGTTGGTCTATGCGTTTCTTGTTTACATGATGACTTAGGACCTTGGGAGGAATTATGAATCGACTATGGATAGGTGTTGAAGGTAGTATGTGTTGGGTTTTGAGCATTCTAACACTTCCTAAGTGTACATGCAACCCTAAATACCTTGGATCTATGTTTTCTCTATTATACATGCAAATAAGAACTTCCAAGGTATTATCCTAATCTAGCATACAAAACAATAATGTAACAAGATAGAATACATACCTCTTGATGTAGAAAGTCTTCATGAAGCTTGAGTGCTTAGTGCCCCAAGTGTGACACCTCAAATGGAATCACAATCATCAAAACACTTAGAATGACTTGAGAGAATTCTACACTCACCAAAATCGGCTAGCCCTTTCTTGAATACTACTAGTGGCCGATTTTCCTCAATAATAAGATGCTTATATAGTTACACAATTAGGGTAAACTCTTAATTGTCATGGCTTTCCATTTCCTTGGATCCATGGGTACAAATACACCATGGAGCATCCATGGACCATCCTATGGGTTTTAGCCCAACTTGATTATCCATGGAGCATTAGCCCACTATACAAGTATGGATGATTTACACAATCAACCCATATATTTAATTAGTCGTCTTTTGATCACTTAATTAATCCTAGATTAATTCTTGATCAATACTAATTAAATAATCTTATTATTCTTATTATTAATATACTAGAACTTATAATATATTAATAACCATAAGTGTCTTATTTCTCTCATTCAAGTGCATGATGGTATGCAACCCAAATGGACCATGCCGGGTCGGGTCAAGTCTTACCAAATATAGTTATGGACTTAGACATTAATCCAACAGTCTCCCACTTGGATAAGTCTAAAACTATTATTGCGTATGACTTCAGGAACCAACCGGCAATCGTAGCTCTCAAAAGCTTCTGTCGAACTCTGACCTTGTAGATGAACTCTGACCTTTGTCAGTGACTTGTCCATTAGATAAGGGATCATATATTCCTCCATTCTAGATATCATATGGACTGAGACATGGATTATAATCATTCTCTCTGTCCATTTGTTGTTTCCCGATTTCCGATTTATGACAACTGACTAATTGAACAAATCAAATCAGTCCTGGCCCGGCCGAGCACTTCCATTTGTCATCATCAAATCATCGAGGGGCCCACAGATATCGCTTTTATCCCGAAGGTAAAAGGAACGGATAAACTTCGACTCATATGGCTTGTTCTACTACTTGTTGAATCATACACAAAGGCACGTTTTATAGCACCGAGTTACCAAATGCGTTTTCGTGCTATCAATGTACTATCAACTCATAGTAACAACTCATATCTCTAGGTTTGAAGAATATAAGATATTATCGTCTCATGATCACTCGTGATAAAATCCATGAAGTGATTCCAATGAGCGCGGGTTGAATCCAATACTCAGAACTTATGAGCACTCATGATTGTTGTAGCCTTGTCCAACACCTTAGACCTCTACAACCCATCATGACAGTCTTAATTCATATCTACTTCCAACATATGACCGACTGTGGATGGTTTGAATAACTTAGTCATTCCGGAAGAATAACCCAGTTTATTCGGGAAGTCAAAACATGCAAAGTGAAACACAATAATAATTGAATCTAATATGGTATCAACCCTTTGAACATAAATAAAACACCTTTTATTTATCACCATATGATTACACATTATTCATTGTATACTGTTTCAGCTATCAACTTTATTCTTGAATTTAAAACAATAGTTGTCCCATGCTCCAAGCATGTACACTATGTTTTCTTAAACACTAGTCATGCCACACACCAAGTATGCATACTATGTTTGTCTATGATCTTTACTTTGTGAACTAGATCAATTGAACATTACTTCAAATGATTCTCTTTTCACACTCCCAAATGCTTACTGCAAATGCAAGAATTCCAAATTCATGCCATTTACTGAAATCTGTTAGATTCTAAACTTATATGCATTGATCCTCTTGTAATTATTATGCACAAAGTCATAAAGACTTGACAACAAACATTACAGAGCATTCCAAAGGAGATCAACTTCTTGGAAACATCCTTCTTGCATTAAGTTTCCTTAATCTTACACAGATTTGAAAATCCTAACTTTGAAACATTTCCAGATTCCATTTTGACTATCACTTCTGAACAAGAGTTGCCTCCTTACAGACTATGTCAATATGGTCCTTCCAGAATTATCACTATACTTCCAACTGTCCTTGAGCAACCAATCTTTGGTAAACCTTAGATTGTCCTCGACAATTGTTTAATCCTTTTAGTCATATCCAGTTCTAAACCTTTTCCCTTCTTAATGCCCCAGGCATTTGGAAAATTTTAGAACGGATGATTATAGCACATGTAATCGATCCTATATCCGAAGCATATGGGATACGATTCATGATGTCTTACATAAAGACTAAACCAGTCTTTTGCTATAATATTTCCATTTCAATTTGCCAAGTTCTCATAATTCAGATTATGAAAAGGGATGCCGTAATCATAATCGAATTTTAGAACGCAAATAATGGACCCATATACAAAATTTCCTTATGTTGAGCCATTCCAACATGAAATTCATATATATCCTTGACTAAATGATAAAAACCTCACGATCTAAGCTTATAGATTTGAGATGAAGCATAATTTCCTCTCCCTTAATTATAGCAAAACAACTTTTTCCCAATTGAAACTTTTGTTTTCTATAATTAACATTGCTAACTTGCAATACTTATCATAATTATCATGCTCCCACTAACATGATGATTATTAGCATAACACTTATGCTCCCACTAGCTTTGACATGTACTCAGAAATCAGCTGGACTTCTAGAAATCAATACTTCATTGACCAAAGTTCAGATTTCTGATGCTAGATTGTTTTGATAAAGTTGTATCAAAATCATACACCTTCCCTTAGATAGCACACTTGTGAGTCTAAACAATTATGAAGAGGTATGCCGTAATCATAATGGTTAGACCTTTTTGCCACTTCTCACAAGTCCAGGTTAGTGTGCCGGTTAACCACACGCGCTCCACTAACGACTTTGAGAATGCAAATATCACAATTGCTATCTAGATAAAATCTACTTAGTGAAAGTGTTTCCTCACCATCATTTTCATGAATCGGAGAGAAACCTTATGACACTTAGATTTATATGGTGTATGAGTTCCTACCCATATGAAGTTGTCAAACCATAATCACAAGACAAAGATAATGACAAATCCAAAACCATATGGATTGAACTCAATCTTAACTTCTTGCCACCTGGCAGCTCAAGGGCCTGCCATTGCTTCCAAGTTGTTATGCAACAAACTGAGAACTCTAAGAACTCATATGCAAAGCCAACTTTAACTGGAATGGGCACAGATATGTCAACACAATAGATTATAAACCTCAAATTGTGTGCTAGAGAAGAACTTTAGGTTTTATTCTTGATTAGTTCTTGAGACTTTCAAGACCTTTAAGACTCTCACTGTCCTCTTGACATATAAGACTCCCTTGTCAAACATCCAAGAGATAGTGCGGATTCTAATCAAGAAAAACACTTTACCCAATTGGCCTAAGTTGGTCTTTGTTTTATCCAAAACATCACAACTTACCAATTTCAAATGTACAAAAGTAGAAAACTTTTACTCTTACATTTGACAAGTGTTTTAAACCTTCTTTAAGACATGTCACTCAAATGACAATCTTGGAGTATGACTCTAAGACTTGTATTGGAACGAAGTATGACTCATCTTCTTGATTTAACCATTTCAACAATTCAAGTTCCTCTTCTTAGTCATAAGAATGCACTAAGATTTCCTTAGAGAACTAATTTTGATATGGTTTCTTAATCATTAAGATGATCACAAAACTGATACTAAAGTACTCTCCCATCTTTTCAGATTTGAGAAACTTTTATCCTTCTGCCTTATTTGATTCTTCTTATTGATCTTTAGTGGTGGACTTAATCAGTGCACAAGAATGTGTACTCGATCCCTAAGTCCTTTACTTGACTCACACATCCATGTGAACAAGTAATTAGTCTTAATTTTCCAAAACTTGAAAGTTCTCATTCATCATGCTATACAACTTGCATGATTCCAAGTTCCGGTCCAATTGAAACTTGGGTGATGAGAATCTTTCCTTATTTGGTAAATTTAGACATTACCACAAATGAAAGAATCAATTTCATACTTCCACTCTTGCTACTAATGGAATCTTATAAGCAACAAAAATTTCCACAGATGCCATTGTAAGGATATTTTAAAATAAATAAAATCAAAAATTTCCTTTTATTTTAAAACTTTGCGGAAAAACTATCCTTACAATCCATATGAAAACTTGTTGTTATCTATTCCTAAGCAATATCTCATAACTCCTAAGAAGTAGCTCAAGAATCCGATTTTTCAAACTATGCGATAGAAATCCATCTATGCGATCAGATTCAGCATATTCTTCCTTTAAGTTTCTTCACTTTCCTTTGATTCTTAAACCATCACCATGCGACCCGGTCACATCATGTATCAAGAATCTCAGAATAGAAACTTAACAGAGTTAGATAGTGGATTTTACCTGAAGTAGAGTCAAACTTATTGACTTTAACATCCTTAGGTAAATTTGGCAGCTTCGCAACCAATGCCCTTTCTTTGGCAATACAAACATATGGACCCTTTGATAATGGTACACAGGACTATCACAGACTTAGCTTTTCTCTTTACCATTTGGTCAACCGAGTTGACTATAGCCGATCCCTTTCCATTGGGAAGAGAATGCTTTACTGGATATCCAATGTCATCATTGTCAATGTCCATAAAGTTTTAGGAAGTTGATCTTAACAAATAGATAAGATCATTAAGGGTCTTGTCATAGTCTTTTTCATAGGTGTTCCAAAAGAACTCACTATGTGACTTAGAAAGTAGTTGAACCACCAACTTTCTCAAGACTTTGACACCCAACTCTCCCGGCTTGTCAATATGTGACTACATCTCCAAGATGTGACCACACCTAGACCTTGCCTTGCCTAATAGGGCCTGAGTGACCTTAAAATTTTCAAGAACTTGTGGGTTAGGGAGAATAATTTGAAGAGGTGAAGAAGTATGATATCCATGGGACATCATCTTCATTAGGAAACCTTGTTTCAAGAGATTTGGGAAGATCATAGGTGTCTAAACCAGACATCTTTTGGGAGATATTCAAGATAGTTGATTTAAAGTCCTTAATATGACACCCAATATGAAATATTAAGGCTAGGACCCAACAAACTATTTTATAACTTAGAAGAGGTATGCCGTAATCCAAGCTATAAAATATTTGAAGGTAGGTGAATGACGATTCACCAATTTCCACCAAGATAAACGAAATGTATTATTAGGTTTTAATTGGTTTTGAAACTCCTAGATCTTTGAGATTCATTGAACTTTTCAAAGGCATGTTTCAATCTCGAGTGTGCCCTTCAGGTTTTGTGACTGGGATGCCGAGGATCACAAAACAAGGTGTGAAGTAACCATGCAAATCACTTGGTACCCTTAATAAATTACCCCTCAATCGATGTGCCGGTTAACCACACACGCTCCATCGATACTATGATAAATATTAAGTCACCCTTTACCTACCTTGTTAAGTCCAAGTTAGTGTGCCGGTTAACCACACACGCTCCACTAACGACTTAGACAAAGTGTAAAGTGTAATTTCATGGATTAGCACCTTATTCACATTTTTCTAAGTAACTAAGATTGGGTATTATTAAAAGTTTAGTTACTTAGTATTATCATTAATACTTTTAATGAAGGGAGAATTCTAGTCCTGTCAAACCCGTTCGGCTAACGACCCTCCACCAGTCAAGCAAGCGGTGGGTGAGAGTGGACACCCATTAAGTTGCCATTTTATAGGCAACAACCTTATACCCACCTTATAGACCGGCTTCGTGAATGAGGCGTACTAGCGGTAAGACTGACTTTACTCTTATACATATATATATTATTAACTTATAATATTATAAAGTATAAGGGTTGAATTTTAACTTTTAAAATTCTAAGGGCTAACTTGGAATTAAAGTATTCATAAGTGAAAACTTTACAAATTCCAAAACTTGAGGGCAAGTTTTGAAACTATTCAAAACTAATTAATTCCATAACTTATGTGTTTAAAGTAGTTTTAATCCAAAAACTCTTCAAGTTCCATAACTTGAGGACAAGTTATGGAAGACTTTAAACTAATAAAAGAATTAACTTTTCTTTATTTTATAACTTATGGAATTAATTAAGGTTACACTTTTTTTTATTTTATTTTATTTTATTAAATGAAGAGACTCTTGGTCCTCCATAACTTGAGGACAAGTTATGGAGTCATAAAACCATTTAATTAGAACTAGACTCTTCATTTTGTAACCTTTGCCAATTTTTATGAGTTTTATGATTCTTAAATGTGACTTTTCATATAACTTGAGGACAAGTTACAAAAACACATTTTTGAATCAATTCTTAGATTAATTTGGATTAAAACCAACCATCACATAGTTTTCATCATTAATCCAAATTCACTCATAAAACAAGATAACACAAAAAACTTTTGGTGATCCATAACTTATTCTTAAGTTATGTAATCCTTTAAAACATTAACACCAAATTTTGTAACTCCAAAAAACTTTGAATCAATTTTTTTTTTTTAAAACCTTTTCAAATCCATAACTTATGGAGGTTTCAAAAAAATAAAACTTTTTAGATCAAACTTTTAAAACTAATAAAATAATCATATTATTTTATCTTTTATTAAATTTGACTTAATTCAACTCATAAAGCAAATTATTCAAATTTTACAAATAATTAGTTTTTCACAAGAACAAGTAATTATCTTAAAATTTGACAAACTTCATGGTTTTTTTTTTTTTTTTCTTTTTTCAACTTTGAAAATAAAATATTTGCATCAATATAACAGAAAACAACCCGTGGCTCTGATACCACTGTTGGGTTTTGAGCATTCTAACACTTCCTAAGTGTACATGCAACCCTAAATACCTTGGATCTATGTTTTCTCTATTATACATGCAAATAAGAACTTCCAAGGTATTATCCTAATCTAGCATACAAAACAATAATGTAACAAGATAGAATACATACCTCTTGATGTAGAAAGTCTTCATGAAGCTTGAGTGCTTAGTGCCCCAAGTGTGACACCTCAAATGGAATCACAATCATCAAAACACTTAGAATGACTTGAGAGAATTCTACACTCACCAAAATCGGCTAGCCCTTTCTTGAATACTACTAGTGGCCGATTTTCCTCAATAATAAGATGCTTATATAGTTACACAATTAGGGTAAACTCTTAATTGTCATGGCTTTCCATTTCCTTGGATCCATGGGTACAAATACACCATGGAGCATCCATGGACCATCCTATGGGTTTTAGCCCAACTTGATTATCCATGGAGCATTAGCCCACTATACAAGTATGGATGATTTACACAATCAACCCATATATTTAATTAGTCGTCTTTTGATCACTTAATTAATCCTAGATTAATTCTTGATCAATACTAATTAAATAATCTTATTATTCTTATTATTAATATACTAGAACTTATAATATATTAATAACCATAAGTGTCTTATTTCTCTCATTCAAGTGCATGATGGTATGCAACCCAAATGGACCATGCCGGGTCGGGTCAAGTCTTACCAAATATAGTTATGGACTTAGACATTAATCCAACAGTATGGGCCCATACTACTGAAAGCACAAGATCTGTATGAGATTTAGGAGGAATTTCGAGGCTACTAAGTGACTAATAGGAGTAGGGAATGGCCTATGGAATTGTTTTGCGATATAATGAATTATCAAAGTAACTAAATGTTCCCAATCTTAGTTACTTTGGCAAAAGTGAATTGATGGAATTCCATGAAATTACACTTTGTGCCCTTGTGAAGACGTTAGTGGAGCGTGTGTGGTTTATCGGCACACTAAATGGTTCTAAGCAAAACCAATTCACCACTAAACCTAAAGCACGGACCATCATGAAATATGAAGTCATTAAATTTAAAGAGAAGGATGTTCAAGAATTGGTGAAAAAGAAGAGGGTAAAGCAGAAAAAGAGAAAAAAGAAAGCCCAAGCAGCTGAAGATGACCGAGAAATGTCGACACTCGCACTCGAGCACTTCGGATACGTAAGAAGTGACGATTTCGGAGCAGTACGCCTCGCGTACTCCGAGGCTCCAGCCTCATATAGATAGGAAGCGAGGGCAACCGACTCAATTGCTATTTTTCTCTCTTCTCTTGTGCACTATAAAAGGAATGTTATAGCCTGGACCTCAGCTCCCATTTCAGAGAGTGAAACCCTAATAGAGACTCCTCCTTCGTTTCTAGCTAGTGTGTTGGTGTTCTAAGCTTCTAAGTGTCATTTCAAGGTGGTAGAAGAGGTAGTGAGAAAGGTGAGGAGGTGGAAGAGGAAGAAGAAGAAGAGGAGAAGGAAGAGGTGGAGGAAGAGGAAGAGGCAGACGAAGAAGAAGAAGCCATGGAAGCGGAGCATGATGCAATGCAGAAGGAGATGGAATCAGAGCTTTTGGAAATGCAAAACACGGATACAAGTGATATGAGTGATGCGATGAAGAAAGAGATGGAACTTAAGATAATAGAAAAGAAGAAAGAGATGGAGAGGAAGGAGATGGAAATGAAGAAAGAGATGGAAAGACTGGAGATGGAGAAGAAGAAAGAGAGGGAAGCGAAGGAGTTACAGAAGAAGAAAGAGAAGGAAGCAAGAGAACTTCAGAAGAAGAAAGAGAGGGAGGAGCAGGAGTTGCAGAGGAAGAAAGAGAGAGAACAGAAGGAGTTGGAGAGGAAGAAAGAGAGGGAGCAGAAGGAAGCGGAGAGGTTGAAAGGGAAGGAACAGAAGGAGGAGGAAAAGAGGAAATACGAAAACTTCAAGAATTCAAGTCATCCTTCTGGCAAACTAAACCCGTAAGTACCCATATAATTAATCCTTGTTTTTTGGTGTATCATGTCAGATTATCAGTACAAAAGCTTAAAATACATGAAATGTAGGTTTCGTCTTCACGTTTGTATGGCGTGAGCTTAGCAGGTTCGCCACCTGTAGGTGTTAATGAACTTGGGTGTTCATTCGTTGTACTTCATCCCCCTCATGGTTGCCTTATTTGACTTATATTGCTGAGGTACCCCCGAAGCATGTGTTGTCGCCCCGATGAAATATTCTTAGACTAGGTCCCTTATGTTATTTGTCTTAGTGACATAAAGTGAGAATAACGGGAATGGGTAATTGGGTTATTGTTGGTTGGTGAAAAATTAAATATGATTATTTATTGTGGGTTGAAAACCCTATATGCTCACCAGGCTCCTAAGGCCTCGCCTATCTCTAGGCCCCGCCCTTGTCCTACTACTGATGAGTCGTGGAACCCCGTCCATACTCTTGCTGATGGTGAGGTACAGGCCCAGCCCACGCTTCAATCCGACACCTTTCGTTTGGTTAGCTCATGTGTGGTCAAGTGTGAATGGATAGTCATAGTCAAAGATTTGAGTCTACGACCACAACATCGTTTCCCGGCTACACACGACGTCCGGCGACGTAGGGATGATGGTGTTTCGATGGCAAAACGGCAAGCGACATGTTGGCAGTCGATTCTTTGTTTTGTTTGTTATGCCCCATATTCCCTTAGATAGTCAAGGAACTCTGAACTAAGATACTCACCACCACGATTGGATCGAAGCATCTTAATGTTCCTGCCCAATTGATTCTCGACTTCCTATTTAAATTCCTTAAACCTTTCGAAAGTCTCTGAAATCAAACAAAATTAATTCACTGTGTTGTCGAATTTGGCGAAAACAGCCCAAAAACGGTAGGCAAACCCTTTTTCAATTTCAATCACCTTTTATATGTACTTCCATCAAAAACTAGATGGCTACCGTGCTAGGTGACAAACGGAGACTGGTTTACACGCACGAGCCTAGTTATCATATAATAAACATGGGGACTACTAGAGCTTCAGTGGTCAGACATTTACTAGGGTTGAATACGTGGATTGTGAAATGTACGAAGCTGAGTTCTTATGGTAACTGAAGGCTATAGCGGGGCCTGGAGCGGCGGGGCCGTTGTAGCGGGCGAGGCCCGAAGTAGCGGGCGAAGCCCGAAGTAGGGGGCAAGGCCCCGGATAGCGGGCGTGGCCCAGTATGTGCAGTATGTGGTTATGCATGGTATGTGGTAAGGTGGGGAACTCACTAAGCTTCGTGCTTACGGTTTTTAGTTTTGTTTTCAGGTACTTCCGGTAGCGTAGGGAGGAGCTCGGGGTGATCGCATGGCACACACCATAGATTAGTCAGCCTGGGAATGTTTACTCTGATAATAAACAAGTGTTTTGAAAACGTGGGCTGGTGGTGAATAGTGACATGGAGTGGGTATGGGAGTGGTTGCTTGTGTCATAGACATAAGTAAAGTCAACACTCTACCTTTGTCGACAGTGTTAGAACGATCTAAAGAGATCACAGGTTCTAGCCACAAGATATTGGGTGTGTCAATGGCTTCTTTAATCCGCCTCTCAAGAGTCCAAGAAGGAAAAAGAGTTTTCCCTCCTCTAGTCCAAGGGAACTCAGTGCCGACGTGGTGAAATCAATTGAAGACGTAGACAAACCTGCCAAAAGAGGCAAAAAGCCAGAAGTGAAAAAGGGGGTTACAGGGGGTGATCTTGTGCTATTTGCCTCGTGTGAAAGCCGGTATTTTGTGTCTGAGTCTTTCACTAGGAGCTTTTATATGACTCTTGGAGAGCTGGAGTGCCCGTTGCGAGTTTCCATCGCCAATGTGTTATGTCGTTGAGACTTAAGACTGTTTATTATGGAGGTCATCAGAACTCAACGGTTGCTACACCAGAACCACAGAAGGGAAACAACAACAACAACATCAACAACAACAACAACAACAACGAGTTCGGTTGTTAGGACCGAAGGGTAGTCAGACACCCCAGATACGTCTGACAGTATATGATGATATGTTTGCATGTTGGCTTGTTATGTTATATGCGATAGAGGTAGTATGAGGGGACCAGTCCCTGTGGTCGGTTGTTACGACCGACGGGTAGTCAGCACCCCAGAATGGCTTGAATGTCGTGTTTGGAATGTATGCTTCTTACTCTCTGAGTTGGTGGTAGTCGGATCTTATATTGGTCCTTAACTGGTAACGAGACCCTTATAGTTGTACGAACAGGTCATCGATCCTCGAAAGTGGATATCGGTTCTTGCTAGCGAGTTTTCTCCACTCTCGATAGTCGATGAAAAGTTTAAAGTCACTCAATCCCTATTGGCAAGCATAGTCTATGTGTGCTCACATCTTGGAGATAAAGTCACATATTGACAAGCCGGGAGAGTTGGGTGTCAAAATCCCATGAAAGTTGGATGTTCAATCACTTTCTTAGTACAGCATATCATCCTCAAACGGATGACCAGAGCGAAAGGACAATACAAACTTTGGAAGATATGCTCCGCGCTTGTGTGATAGACTTTGGTAACACATGGGATACTCACTTGACATTAGTTGAGTTCTCTTACAAAAACAGCTTAGAGAAATAGTTCGCCCCTTGCAGTTGGTCGAATAGATCATCTATGCACGGAAGAGGGTAACGATTCTTGACCGTCAGTTTGTTGAGTTCTCTGTAGTCAATACACATACGGAATGATCCTCTCAGACCTCAATACCCCGAGGATCTCCCTCATATGCTCCTCATGTTGTTCTCGGGATCTAGAATACACTAGAATATCATCAATAAACACGATCACCGATCGATCCAACATCAGCCGACATACCACATCCGAAGACTTTTATTCTTGTTCTTCTTGTGATACTTGTGTTCGAGTGTTTAGATTCTGGATGTTCTTATACTTTGGTAAAATATGGTTATATTTTAAAGTATAATTCTTGGTCAGAGTGTTTTATCCCTATGTATTTATAGAATTGGTGAGAACGTCTAGACTCGCCGAGTCGCCCTAGCGCTCGCCGAGTCCGGTCAAAGTTGACCGTTGACCGTTGACCAGAGTGGACCTGTGTTGACTTCTTAAGGATAGTCAACATTAGAGATATAAAGTGTTAACTAGGGGCCTTGACATAAACACAAGATTCATCTTCACTCTTCCACGTATGCAACCTTCCTTATTGTGAAATCACCGTTTGTGATCATTCCATATCCTTTTATGGTGCCAGTCCTGACTGGCCGGAGCCTTGTCATATAGACCTGAAGTTACAAACAATAGTAAAAGCGTGAATAAAATAAATAAGAATATAGAGTCATATATAAAGAATCAGACTCGTGATGAGAATACACCTTAATACCCGGAATGTTTTTGAGGCGTACTAGCGGTAAGACTGACTTTACTCTTATACATATATATATATATATATATATATATATATATTATTAACTTATAATATTATAAAGTATAAGGGTTGAATTTTAACTTTTAAAATTCTAAAACTTTTAAACGAGGTCCTAATTTATTACAAAATTTGGGATTTTGGCAAGCACTACTTGCGTCGTAGGTTGCGCTTGGAGCTTGACTCCGCATCTGATTGCTTTGATTCCATAAGACGCATGTCGAAGGCGACGAAGAGCACCCATTTCCTTTGGGTTACTTCTTATCCACAAATATAAATAATAAGTGTATATTTAATTAAAGCACACTTTGGCCCTTTTGTTTGGAGTTCACGGTCCAAGAACTTCTTGGGCCGTGAACACCTTACTCTTGGTGTTCTTGGGGTGTTTTCTAGTCCTACTTACATTAGGATACGAGTCTAGGCCAGTTTCATTGCATTTTAATATAGCTTATATTTAAAATTAATATTGTTATTATGAACTTATAATAAATATTTGGGCTATTATTATGAATTATATAAGCGTCGTTATAATATATTTTTAACTACTCGCGACACGACGAATTTGGTTTAAATAAAGTAATTTTCATTTCTTAAGGGGTACTCGATGAGTCAGTAGCCCGACTCGTCGAGTAGAGGCGGGATTTTCACGCGGTTTAAGTTGGCGACTCGACGAGTCCATATTCTCGGACTCGGTGAGTCTGCCAGTCTGGATGAAACTCTGGCTTCGCCCCGCTCAGGCATAGTTCACCATCTTTCGGGCAAGGAACGGTCACGACATGATTTCGGTGGTCGTTGATCGCTTCACTAAGAGTGCGCATTTCATAGCGGCCAAAGAGAAATGGTCTATGGATAAACTTGTGAATTCTTACGTGAAGGAAATTTTTTGTGCGGTAGCTCTGTACGAGAGTACATTCCCCTTGGATAACCAGAAATTGTGGGCCCACATTAGGCAACTCTATCTGTATGTTTGGTCACCTTTCAGAGTAGGTGACAACACTTGATCATTCTTGGAATAAACCAAGATGTCATCGATGACAACTATCACAGACCGATCCAACATCGGTTTGCACACGCGGTTCATGAGATCCATGAACGCGGCAGGAGCATTGGTGAGCCCGAAAGGCATTACCACGAACTCATAGTCACCATAACGCGTCAAGTCATTTTATATACTAATTTATTATTCAGCCCATTCCTAATGAGTTTAAGCCCACATTATATAAAATGCAATAGCCCATGTTTAATTATTTTAACGTTATTTTACTTATTCCGTGAATCGGAAGCGGGGCAATGCCCCTCTTTTTGGACCCAAGGCCTCCAAGTACTGTCTCGCAGTCGACCAAGTCACCATACAAGAAAATCACAAAACAATTTAACACATACGAAAGTGTCCAAATAATCATAGAAATTTCCCTAGACTCTACTAGGATTTCTTTATTGCTCAATCTACAATCATCAATTCTACTTCAACTCGATTGGTGGTGGAAATTCCAAACGATGGGACAAATTCAAGAATTACACCAACCGTTCCATCATCCTGCCAATCGAAGGTGTACTTCATACATATCGTACTCCTCTAAACGTACTGTTATTTCATAAGACATACTCTAAAGGCAGGATACCACTCTTATGTCCATAATCAAGCAAGGTTCTATGTGCCAAACATAGTCTTGCCAAGGTGCTATGTGCCAAACATAGTCTTGTGGTCATGCCACGGGCCGCACATGGTCTTCCTGGTCAAGCCTGGGGCCACTCCTTCAGTTGTGTTACAAGGCGAATTTGCCTTGGGTTCCATGCACACCTTAGGAGTGTTAGAAGGCTCAAAAATCTTTCAGTGGTATCAGAGCCTAGGCTTTTTTTCAATTATACTTGATGCTACTTTAGCTTCAGTGCATTACACACATTTCAGATTGCCCTTTAACACTAAACTTCATATCACTTCCCAAAAATACATAGGAAAGAAAACATATTTTTGTATTTTTGATTTTATAATTTTTTGTATTTTGATTTCCCCCTTTATTTTGTGCTACGTTGTGGTTACTGAGCATATGCATTTTCCTATTTTTCTTCTACTCCTTTGGGTTATTGACCGAGATGCTTTTCGTTGGTTTCTACGATCACCAATGGCCCATTTATCTTTCCTCCTTCTGTTTTAACCATTAAGACATTAGATTTTGGTTTAGGCTCGGTGTTGCTTGGTAATGTACCCATTATGAGTATGGAGTACTCCAAAGTATATTGGAAATCCTTTTAGACGTATTAGAGTGCGTAGATCCATAAAAATTGTTGCTTGGTCGTTTTCCTTGGCTCATGCATGAGTTAAGTGACCTAGAGTGTTCTAGAAGTTAGAGAGTGTCCGATGACTTTGGTTTAGAGTTTGGACTACCGAGAGCAGGGGCAGGTCAGTATGCTACTCATGCGGTGAAATGGGACACTTCAAGAGAAAGTGTCCATCCAAGAAGAATGACGGAGGAGCTGGAGGAATGTAACAAACAAACCGGCAGGATCAGTAGGAAACCATATTAGGACTTTTGTAATGTTCCAACGTCACCTCGGACACTCGACACTGAAGAAACTGAAGAACTCGGGACTCGCGACCTGACTCGTCGAGTCGTTCCTCCGACTCGCCGAGTCGCCGCCATGCAACATATTTTTTACTCGATTTCTCTTGAATCCAACACATGAAAATGATAGAGTTCATAAGTAGTTTTGTTTTGTGAAAATGTTTATGTTTCCTTTCTGTTTCTGAAAATGTAACACACACCAAGAAAATCCCATATTTTCTTAAAAGTTGATTGTTGTATCACAAAAGTAAAATATAGTTTGATTATCCACTTCATTGTTCTATTCCTTTTATGTACCAGGTTTACACAAAAAGCGCTAACTCCATAGTCGCCAAGGTTTACTCAACAAGCGCTAACTCCATAGTCGCCAAGGTTCATCAAATAGGCACAAAGTCACATCGTCGCCAAGGTTTATACAATAGGCGCTAACTCCATAGTCAACAACTATCCCATCTACCTAAATCTGCTTAATTTTTGCAGGTTATAAGTGACGAGCAGTTCGACGAAGAATGGTACATTGACAGTGGCTACTCACGTCACATGGCAGGGAGGAAGGAAGAGCTAAGAGAGTTTCGATCTCTTCAGAATGGTGGAAATGTCAAGTTCGGCAACAATTCAGAGAGCTTGCTTCAAGCTTCGAAATGCAATCTCTTGTTTGTCTGTCCATTTGAATGGTACGCCCTTTTGCGTAAGCGAGGTAAGTGGCTTATCGGACAACACTACAGCTCTTATCGTAATACTCTTTGATGAATCCGGCATATCTTCACGATTTCATGAAACTAAATTGATATTTTTTTTTGTAAAACTTTATATACAATAAGGTTGTTTCGTAGTTAAACCTTATTAATTTCGTAGTCAAAATAAAAAAATAAATTACAAAAAAAAACACAAAATCGCAGTTGAAATGGAGAGGAAATCGCAGCGATTTTAACCCAAGTGATTAACCCACATGTTTCTAGCAATAATTCACCATCTATTGCCTATTTTTCAGTCTCTTTCTCTCTTTCCCTCTACTTATGGCCCAGAGCACTACACACACACACCCATTTCCTTTTTCAAACACTCCAAAAATCCTCTCAAGAACTTTGGGCCATGTAAGAAAAAGGGTAAAACAATCTTTTACCCTGGATATTGGAAAAGGAACTTAGATTGGTTATTATGGGTTGAGATCCAATTATTAATTGGATATTTATATTATGAGGTTAGCGCGAGGATCTTCCGGACCAGCAGATTGAGATTTTATCCGAGTGACCAATTTTTGAGGAAAATTTGAAAGGAAAATATGGCTCCAAAATCTTTCTCTCCCCTCACTTTCCTTCCATTAATGAAACTCGGAAACACGATTTTCCTTCGACGCCCCTCACTTTCCCTTCGTACCTCTCATTTCTCTCCTTAAGTAGAACTCCCTTGCAGTTCCTTTAGCCAAGACTCTTCTCCTCCTTGCACAACAATTTCTTCAAGTCACCAATGGCCTTCAATCTTGCTCTAGATGCCCACAGCCGCTTAGGGTTCTTCTCAGCCGACTAAAAGACGGACAATGACGGCATATAGTGCCATGTCCACCATTATTATAAGTACTGCCCAAGACATGAGAGCTTCTACTAGATCCAATGGTGGAATCTTGAGAAGGGTTTTTGTTATATTTCCACATGGTTGAGTTCTATGAAGCCATTTTTCTAACAGACAGTTGGTGTTGCCGATGATTACGCAGGAGAGAGAGTGTCAGTCCCTAATTACACGCCTTCCCATCAGGCGCCGTTTGGAGAGGAAACGGTTCCAATTCGCACGCTTTTCCTTCTTGCGCCGTTAGTCAAAACCGATTCTAGTCCCTTTTCCCTCTAAATGCGCTAGACATTTGGAAAATTTTTAGAATGGTCAAATATTAAAGCATTTGCAATCGATCCTATACCCGAAGCATATGGGACACGATGCAAAAAAAAAAAAAAAAAAAAAACCCAATTGGTGACTGTCATCCATGGAGAAGACAACAATAACATATGTGTAGAGTCCGTTTGTGTTGCGTCTTGGGCCCTACGTTTTGCATCCGGATTGGGCCTGTCCATCTGTGACTATATCTCGAGATCCTTAAAAAACTAGCTTTCGAATTTGAAAACTTTAGCCTAGATCAAGTTCCAAGAAAAGAAAACACCAAAGAAGACGCATTGGTTGGCGTAGGATTTTCTTTAAGGATTCTACAAGAAATGAGGATCCACACCCGCTTTGTGATCCTCGGCATCCCAGTCACAAACTCGGGGGGGGGGGGGGGCATATCGAGATTTAAACATGCCATTGAAAAGTTCAATGAATCTCAAATGATCTAGGAGTTTTCAAAGCATTTAAAACTTAATCGGTTTTTGCTTTAGCTGCATACTTGGGACGGAGGGCCAGGGGACTTAAGGGAGATAGCCCGATATGCGGAGGGCATTTTATCACACGGTTAGCTCGATCATGCTGCAATATTCTTGAGTACTTAGAAAATGGGGGTATTGTATGAGAATTCGATAAGTGATAAATGGGTATCCCAAGCTTTACCAAAGTCTATCACACATGTTCTAAGCATGTCTTCTAGCTTTTAAATTGTCCTCTCACTTTACCCATCGGTTTGTGGGTGATAAGCTGTACTCATGTCCATTGCTTTAAGACCTTGGATCTACCATTTTAAGTACATTTTGAACCCTAAAATCCGTATTGGTAAATATCTACATGTAAAGTTGGAAACTTTACGTGTGATTCGTGTTCTAGGAGTCCAGATCTGTGAATGGCATGGATTGGAATCGAGCAAATCTGTGTATTTAGTGCCTCAAGGATTGCATCTAAGTTGTTGTAGGCCAAGGCTAGGGGTTTTAGGGTTCCAAAGGACCGTATTCATGAGTTTACTCTCCAAGAACCAACACACAAGGATTTTACGGTCGTAAAACCTTGAGTTTACGGCATGCATTTGTGTCTAAAATTTTTCCTAAAGAACCCCCCATATTCCAAATACTCACAATCCTCATAAACATTCACCCACTCACCCCGAACTATGCTCATTTTATGCAACTCTCCGAATCCATCCTCAGAAAACCTCTTCTTTGACGCATTTTCAGGTTTGACTGATCCATCAAATACTTCAAACTCTTGTGGTCCGTGTATATCGTACACCGAACCCCATACAGGTAATGGCGCCAAATCTTGAGGGCGAAAACCACAGCCCCCAAATCTAGATCGTGGGTGGGATATCTTGAGGAATACTGCCCGAGGGGCGAGATCCAGAAACTGGAGCAGGAACTCTGGAACCTGTCGATGAAGGGCACCAATGTGGTCGCTTATACTGCCCGATTCAGCGAGCTGGTGGCCCTCTGCCCCAATATGGTTCCCACCGAGGGGAAGAAGATTGAGAGACGACGTAAATCGTATGCCGATATCCTTTATGACATTGTCACTCGCAGACCTGCCGGTCCAACTATAGCTAACAGCAAGGTGCGGGGTTGTCAGTCCCGTATAGATCTATACACAAAATCACGTTATTTCTCGAAGCTCTTGGATTGCCAGGGCCCAAAACCTAGGGCTCGAAATTTCATTGTTCTTTCATTTGATGGCAAACTTTCGGAAATCTTGCCGCAACACTTCTGAAAGATCAACTGCATTGTTGTGTCCTAAATAGATGTTGTATACCTTTTGCAGCCAATCCTTGGATTCTCCTTGGCTCCAAACTTTTGAATACATAATTTATCATAGAACATGATAGTTTTCTCCACCTTCAAAAGAAGACTCTGAATGAGGCCAACAACCAATGATCTTCTTATCCCCATATCACTTTCATGGTCCGAGTCTATCAATCCAACCAAGTCTGTATGACGTGCATCGACACCATACACTAGAAAAACATCTAGTGTTCCCTTCAGGTGTCGCAAGATCTACTTGACCACTTCTGCGTAAAACATGTTGCAGCAATAGCATCAGCCCAGAAATATAAGGGAAGAGAAGCAAAACTTAGCATAGTTCGGGCCGCCTCACACAAGGATCGGTTTCGCCTTTCGACAATACCATTTTGTTGAGGCGTGTAAGGGGCTGAGAAGAAAAGTGCTTCCGAGCCGAAGCTCTGCCCGCGAGAAGCCTGGTGTTTGAAGATATTCTAGTTTCAACAAAGAAATACTACTCTTAGATCCGCAGTGTTGTCCGATCATCATATAATGCATACATGCATGCATATATATATATATATATATATATATATATATATATATATATATATATATATATATATATATATATATATAACAACCGTACTAACTAATCTAGAAAATCATGGATGGACAGGCTCAATCCGGATGCAAAACATAAGGATCACCCTTTCTATCACATTCCATAAGGTGATTCCAGCAAGCGCGGGTTTGTTCCAATGCTCAAAACTAGTTCATAAGCACTCATGAACGTTGCAGCAAACTTTTGCTATGTCTAATACCATTTAGACAATCTACACACCAATTCATGACACGCTTCGTAAAGCGTGGAAAGCTAAAATCCAATATAGTTAGGACCTCCGAGATTCTTACCAGAATCGGTCCTGCGTTTCACAAACTAGACCTACTCCGCGAACTCAGTAAAGTACATTTTCCACTTCGCGTCTCGAACTTGAAACAGTATCCTTCCATTAGGATTACATTGAGCGCCCAGTCGTAATCCTCGACAGGAAGTCGAGGGATTTGAGGAACAAGAAGGTGGAGCTAGTGAAGGTACAATGGCAGCACCGCAAGGGTTCGGAATGGACTTGGGAGCCGGTGGACGACGTGTTCAATTGTAGTCTGTTGTCAGTCATCATAAATCTGAATTCGGGAAACAGCACATAGACAGAGAGAATGATTTAGATCCATGTCTCAGTCTATACGATATCTAGACATCATCTGACATCCCTACCTTCATCGAAATATCTACAAAAAGAGTGATACTCACGCATTCCAAATTTACAACTATAAATCACATGTGCAACTTCAAGTGTATAAAATTCATACAAGTTATCTTCATGTAACTCATATCGTAATGGAATGTGTTCTTGAATCTTGTAGTAGAAGAAGGAGATTAGAGATGAAGAAGAAGGTGCTAGAAAGCTTGGAGATAGTATTTTGGTTATACCAATGTTTCGAATGTGATTAAATGAAAAAAAAAATAGAAAAGCTTTTTTAGGAGAAATGTCGATAAATAATCTCGATAATCTCGAAGTGTGTTTCCCCTTTGATGTATGGAGCATTTTCGTTCTATAGTTATGTCTTTTTTCAATTGTCCATAATCTTTTCAGGGTTTTTTAAAACGTTATACTTTAATAATTATACCGAATTTAAGATTGAAATATTTCTTGATTTTTATCATTTCATTCCAATTTGATGATTTATAATTCTAAGTTATATTTTAAGTTTTGATGTTAGATGAGTATATCATCTATGAGCACTATTACGAATTTGTCAAGGAAAGGACGACATACTCGGTTCATTAAGTCCATGAGCACTGCCGCCGCATTTGTTAATCCAAAGGGCATCACTTGGAAAATCTATGTAAATTTTAAATTTGTTGAACTTGTTCATAATTTTTAAAACTTATTTTACATGTTTTTGGACCGACATCTAAACTTGTTGATGTTCATGATTTTTAATTTATTCATAACTTTCAGGCTAATTATTTATGTTAGAATTATATATTATTTAATGATAACTGCATCATTAACAGAAACAATTAGTCTCTTTATTTATTTACCAATAAAACTATAACAAGGCAACAACTTGAGAATATATCATATGACCAACTTCACTGCATCATTAATGAATGACATCATACACTTTGGGTTCGGGAAACATAATCAATAAACGGTTTGTCATTACTGAAAGTCTAATAATGAAAGAAAAGGTGGCAGCAGTAGGACCTGATCCAATGACAATGGCCCGAGTTCAAGTGATGATCCAGGCAATGTTGGATCGTTAGATGGAAGAAACCAGGCGTCTGATTAGGCAGAATCGTGAAGAATTGTCAATTCAAGTTGAAGAGCTTGAAGTAAATGGCGTTGATGGCCTCGTTTTCGTGAAGACCGGGCGCCTTGGCCATGGCCTCGAGCGTGCCAGCCTCGACAGCCTTGGGCGCTAGACACCCCCCAGGGCGCCGATGGAGAGCAGTCCCCTGGTACCCCCTATATATACATATTGCACAAAGAGCTTGGTGACAGGAACAGACATTGAACCCTAATAAACCTTGGATCTATGTTTTTCTAAGATACATGCAAATAATTATTTTTCCAAGCTTCATATCCTAACTAGCATGGCATGGGGAACATAAATCAAATAAAGGTAGTAGAATTACTCACCTTGTAGTAGTAGTTGATTGTTAATGGTTGTAGAAGATGACAGTAATGACGACAATGTTGAGGTTTGGTCAACAGATTCGGAATTTAGTCACTCCCTGATGACAGATCACGGCATGACCCTTATTGATCTTACCTATTTGCTTGATGTTGCTGAATCAACAATGATTTGGAGCACTAGTAAAGCAAATTTGATTGGAATATTTTACTCTACATTTGATGAGTGTTTTGAACCTTCCTTAGGATTATGTCACTCAAGGTTACAATCTTGAAGTATGAATCTAAGACTTGTTTTGCAACGAAGTATTACTAATCTTCGAGATTTAACCATTTCAACAATTCACGATTGCTCTTCTTAGCAACACAAATGCACTAAGATGTCCTTAGAGGATCAATCCACCCATCTATGTCTTTTTGTTACTGATTTGGTTGAGCAACATGCTGATGAAATAACAACTCTTGAAGTTTGGGATAAGACTAACCATATATTCAAAATCCTATTTACAAAATGATCCAAAGAATCATTTTCCTAAGCTTAGTGGCCTAATTGGCATTGGCAAAGAAAATAGACAAAAGAATATATAGTTGGATGCCCCTGGAAAATAACTGGTCAACCCTTGGCCAAAGCCAACCCCTGACTGAATCTACTCTCCGAGTCATCCCAATGACTCGCCGAGATCTAAATTCATAGCTTCATGACATGCTCAAATCTAAGAATGGTCCCAAAATGAGCTAATAATGACCATAAACTCCCACATAAAGAGATCTAGCAACAAAATGACCAAGGTATCAACTTTATACCTCAATATGGCTGTTTCATGAACCGAATCTGGACCCCAAGATTCGGAGGATTCAGGGAGGTTGTCATGGAGGAAGCACACAAAACCAGATACTCTGTTCACCCAGGTTCGGATAAGATGGCCAGAAGGCAATATGTTATGGGCCGGAAGGCGATTATGTTGTGTGATGGACCGGAAGGTCGGCGTCGGTAGGACCGGAAGGTTTACCCAGCAGGGACGGAAGTCCCCTGAGACACATGGACCGGAAGGTCAGGGCCTGGAAAGGCGTATATGTGGTTGGTAGGTCATCGATACGAGGGAGAGGATAGCGATTTTTGATCGTGAGTTTATTGAGTTCCCTATAATCGATGCACATCCGCCCGATTAGAAGACATAACAAAGAGCAAAAAAGTTGTCTCAAACGAAAAACACGCCACAACACGCCATATCACGCCTTGCCACGCGTTACGCCTAACAACAACGTTATGAGGCTTTTCGTAACGACAAAGTCACGCCTCATGCCAGTTCGGGTTACCCAAATAAGAGCTTATTTGATTCTAAATACCCTACCCGAATAAGCACTCCTCGTCCTCTTTCACTGATCGATAGAAATCAAAATCACGATTCACACTTCTGTCATCGTCGTTCACAACAGAATTAAAAACCCTAAACATACTTCTACTCTGTATTAGCATTGCATCATAGGGATGCAAGTCAAATCTTCGAGAACATGCTCCCAATTGGTCATAATAAGGACCTAGCCTAGGTCAACTATAAGGCACCACTTGGGTGCAGAACTACAAAAAAATTCATAATGTTCTGTAGAAGCTTTGCAAAAATCAATATACCATTAAAAACACATGTGGTCTTGATCATCAACATAAAACATTCATTGCTCTGTCTCCCTTATGAAGAGACGTTGAACAAGGACTACTCCCACTAGAAGAGAACTGTTAATGTAGATATTGATTCAACAATTCAAATCTTGAAATAAGAAAGAAAGTGAACAAAGTACTTGTGAGACCGGTGTAGTCTGTTGAACAAGTAGGTAGGAATTAATTGTAAATGGGCTTGGAAAATATAAAATCTCAGAAAAAATTAAAAACTGGAACTCCATAACTTGTCCTCAAGTTATGGAATTTCAAGAGTCTCATTTTAAAAGTCATCTTAAATGGTTTTAAGGTCTTCCATAACTTGTCCTCAAGTTATATAACTTGAAAAGGTTTTCCATAAAAACCTCAGCACCAACTCGCCTCGTCCATCCATGCTACTCGCCGAGCTGGTCAACTAACACGCGACTAGAGTCGCGACCCTACTCGCCGAGTCTACTCGTGGACTCGCCGAGTTGCCCTCTCACACTTACAGTTTTGATCACCAATGACCCTGGCCTCATGAATTCGAGCCGTAGGTTTTTGTATCCAACCCCTAACCGCTCTTGCACAAATCTCTGGTTCCCTTAATAAAATACCCAGTTCTCCCCAACTTAGGGTTCGAACCATCAACAATTGACGCTATGGTTACACTGGTGTTGTCGCTTTTCTGTTCTCGGAAGCCATATCCATAACTTGTGATCTTGTGATGCTTCGTGATGACTGTGTCTCCACTGTTAACCCTTTAAGTTTCTTTCAAGTTAATCAATAACTAATCACCGGAAATTTGATTTATAGGTAGCGATTTCTGCTTTCATGTTTGGCCACCAATAGATTTTCTTAAGGTCCAGGTACATCTTGTCTGAACCAGGATGAACGGAGTATCTGGCCTTGTAAGCTTCATTCATGACGATGTCTCTGTATCCACTGAATCTCGGTCATCAGTACCGTACCCAACCCTGAAATGGATGTGTCACAATAAACCACAAAATCCTCTATGCCCTCTGGCAGGGCTAAGATCGGCGCCTCGCACAATCTCTGTCTCAGTGCCTCAAATGCAGCCTGCTGCTCGGGTCATGTAAGATCCAACAACTCATAAGGTAGGAGTCTTCGGGCCTTAAGATCAGGTCATTGGGCTAGCTAGGCCCAACAAACAAGATTTTACACTTTGGGGCCCAGATAGAATTTGATCAGCTCCCTGTCAACCTCAGGGTTCGGATGAGGGACTTCAAAAATATTGGAGAAGGCGTGGAAGATAAACGCCTTTCGAGTCAACGGCATGTCGAACTGCGAATCGACAAAATTATACAAAAAAATATTATCAAAATGACAAAAATATGATTTTGGGGGTAAGAGATTGAATAGGACACCAAGGCCGGCCCTTTATCGGATTGTAATCCGGGTATCGTTGTTATGTTATTGTTTGCTATGTTTGCATCCTGGTAGTTAGGATGGTATATGTTAGAGACCTGATTAAGGTCGGTATCCTGGTATATGGGATGATGCTATGCTAGTGACCGGTTAGGTCGGTATCCTGGTTAGGATGATGTTATGTTATGCGATCTGCTAGATCGGTTTGATTGGATGTGAATTGTTATATGATTGAATGTTTATGTGCACATGGTTGTTGGAATGGGGTTGGGTGATTGTACTTGTGAATCAGAGTACATAGCGGCGAGTGAAGCGTCGAAAGAAGCAGCTTGGTTGAGGAAATTCATCTGAGATCTTGGACTCCATTTCGATAATTCATGAGCTTTAAGGTGATTTATGAGTATTTTGGTGCTTGAGGAGGAAGAAGAAACTTCTTGAAGAGTCATTGCTTGACTTGGAGCTTTTGGATCCAAGCTTTTTGCGCCTCATTTCCAGCCTCTATTGTCCAAACCCTAGATCTTGAAACCCTAATGCTCGTCAGCCATTTGTGAGAGAAATCTTGTTTATTGAATCTTGTGGAAGAAGAAGAGGCTTAAGGACTAAAGAAGGAGATTATATATCCAAAAACTTCAACAAGTGCCACAGTGCTCACCCAATACTACACCATTCTCTTATAGCATAACCGCTATCCCATGCACCACACATGCTCTGGATCCGCTCGCAAGGACTCTCAAGTCCATGCTCTACCTTCCACTCACCATGATCAATACCCGGGGCCAAGCTCTTCCCCTTTGAACCGGAAGTACCTGAAACATAAACTGAAAACCGTAAGGACAAAACTTAGTGAGTTCCCCAAGATACCGCATACCATAAATAAAACATATAACGGGCCTCGCCTAAAGACTATAACGAGGTTTTACATGAAGATCTTCCCGATTTTGCATATTCAGCCTTCCATGGTTCCGATGAAGTGCAACCTAAATGGACCATGCTAAATCGGGTCAAGTACATACGAAATATAGTTATGGACGTAGACACCTTATCCAACACTTACCATTTTTTGTATGATATATAAGTCAATAATAGGTTTTTAAATACAAATCTTATAGTATATGTTTTAGTGTTTTTATGTTAGTTAACATTATAGTATTTTTTATATTATTTGTTATTCGTTATATATAAAAATTAACAAATGTTTCATATACAACTTATTTCTGGATTACTCCCGGGTTCGTTGGCTACCGCACAAATCAGTATAACCTCAACCCAACCATATTATATCGACATAAGCATAATAGATAAACGGGATTTATGTTGTGCATGTTTCTAGAGTTGGAACCGGAAGGTTCCCAGAGTTCGAACCTGAGGGTTCGCAGAGTTGGGTGTACGGACCCACAGAGATATAGCCTCGAGTGGCTGGTATGTGTTATGAGAGTCGGTCCAGTCATGCGTCCCTTGGAACCAAATCGATACTGAACTCCACTTGCCTCACAGGAGGCACACCCGACAACTCCTCGGGAAATACATCCGGGAACTCACGCACCACCGGAACCTCCTCAACTGAACTCGGCCTCTTGGAATCCACCCGCGTAGGGTTTATAGTCTTGGATTCAAAGCATGTACAATAGAGAAACCTAGATCCAAGCATTAGGGTTTGTATGAGCACATAGGATGTCTTATGACCAAAACCCATCATTATTAACTACTAAGCATGGACAAAAGTTAACACAATAACTCATTTTATCTATAGTATTGGCACGAAGTATTAAAAAATGTAAAATAAGCATCTTATATGTATAAAGGACAGACCATACAAAAAAAATTAATTAAACCATGAACCATACGCTATAACAAAATGCAAATGTGGACTAATGTAAAATTCATGAAATGAATTGTAAAGAGAAAGACTTTCATAATTAAAGATGTGTTTACAACGTAACTTTTCACTCCATTTCAATAAATATTAAATAGGATGAACATTCACTTGTACAATTTCAAAACAGTAGTAAAGCCAAGTGTAACAGTTTCAATCACTCCTACATTCAAACCCTTACATTTTTAGCATACACAATTCATAAGCCAAAGTCTACTTTAGTTACCATACTCCTACATTCAAACCCTTACATTTTTAGCATGCACAATTCATAAGCCAAAGTCTACTTTAGTTACCATGACATTTTCTAATTCAAACACCAAATCTCACATATAACTTTGTGGTTGTCATATATATAAAAATTAATATATAATACAACAAAATACAATTACAAATGTTGGTTTGTTTTGCTATTGCGAACATGTTCAAATGTCAAAGAGTTGTGTGGCGATCAACTCTGCATGCTCTCTTAAATTGTCATCGTTGCATCCACCCCTCCTCTCTCCGTCCATGACCGCCAAAGGGACTGATAATCATGATCGACCTCAGGCTCTTCGATCAGCCTTTTATTCTCATCCATCCTTAACTCTGAGATTGGAATTTTGTCGGGAACATCTCCCGTGAATTTCCTCAAATAACACACATGGAAAGTGTTATGAATATCATTGAGTTCTTCGGGCAATTCCAGCTTGTAAGCTTGGTTCCCAATCTTCGCAGACGGATGGTCAAAGCGAGCGGACCATCCATACGTTGGAGGATATGTTGCGGGCATGCGTGGTACACTTCGGTGGTAGTTGAGATACCTATCTTCCCTTGGCTAAGTTCTCGTACTACAACAGCTACCATGCGAGTATTGATCGTTTCCCGTTCGAGATGTTGTTCGGACGGAGGGTGGGTTTTGGTGCATTTCTTGAAGAGAAGAAGCTTGGAACAAGAAGGATCTAGGGTTGACGTTTTCACCTACATTCCTTGAGTTTCATGACGCGAGCCCTTGTTTCTCACGACGTGAGAGCGGTCTGGTGACCAAAACCCTATTTTTTTCGGTATTTAATGGAATGAGCCCATAACAGCAGCCACGGTGTACAAAAACAAGAGTCATATCGACATCACTTCCTGCAAAATTATAAGATATACAGATACAATCCCTGTTAGAAATACACATAAACTAGGAATCCAAATAAAGTTTCGATTATATATTACATTTTACATGAGTTTTTAATATCTAATTATGCTTTGTAGGGATGGGATACGAGTTGTAGGGGAGGCGATCACTGTAAAGGAAAGCCGACTATAAGCGAATTAGGAGTTGGGGGCAAACAAACGTCTAAGCCCAACTTGATCGGAATGTATCCACTCATGTTTCTACAACTTTATGATTTCGGGATTGTACTCTGATAACAGTTTTTATTTTGCTTTTCCGGGATGATAACGAATCTCACATTCGTAATCATTCAACAATTCAACCCATCTTCTTTGTCTCACATTAAGATCTTTTTGGTCGAATATGTGTTGGAGAATCTTGTGGTCGGTAAAAATAGTACACTTAGTACCGCACAACTTACCATCCGCAGACTGATGGTCAGAGTGAAAGAACAATACAAACACTTGAAGATATGCTGAGAGCATGTAACTTGGAATTCCTAGGTAATTGGGATGAACATTTACCTTTGGTAGAATTTTCCTATAATAATAGTTTTCACTCGAGCATCCTGAAATTGAGCCTTGATAGCATCTGTGAGTTGTTGATTGGTTGGAGAGGAGGATTTGAACAGCAGGCGATGAATCTCCTTAGTGAGTTGAAGGATTTCAGAGCCATGAAAACTATTATTGCGTATGACTTCAGGAACCAACCGACAATCGTAGCTCTCAAAAGCTTCTGTCGAACTCTGACCTTGTAGATGAACTCTGATCTTGTCAATGACTTGTCCATTAGATAAGGGATCATACAGTAAAAGTGTCAAACTCCATGGACCTTGATTCGGTTCTAGTTGTAGATTTCCATTGGCTCGAGACCGAGCCAATTCGTTTAGCAACGACTTTTGGTATTGTAATGAGTTGTATTTCGTTGATAGTCGAGGTGTCATTATTTGATCAAATTGTACACATTGAACCAGCCTTGAAATATTTCTGTTTTCCGACGTCCGTTTTCGTCAGACTTTTTACCGTTGCGCTACTATTGTTGAGACCTTCGATTCTCATTTATTTAGAGTAGAGAGTTGAGAACCACAATCTTAAATAAGTGTCGGGTTAATCGAGAGAGAACCGGTTTGGGAAGGAGTCACGATATATGCAGTTCAGAAGGGTCTTAGGAAAGAAATTTTTTCCAATTTGTGAACAAAATAAAGAAAGTCTCTATCTGTCAACTTCTTCATCCTCTGAATCTTCATAGATAGTTTATTGATTGGTCACTTTGTATGTGGGTACTAGAGCAGCATCTTCAAGTAGTGGAACCTCAATGGTTGTAATATCTGAAGGATTTAAGTTTTTCCCCTCAACCGATGAGGTGACAAATGGAAGTGCTCGGCCGGGCCAGGACTGATTTGATTTGTTCAATTAGTCAGTCGTCATAAATCAGAAACCGGGAAACAACAAATGGACAGAGAAAATGATTATAATCCATGTCTCAGTCCATATGATATCTAGAATGGAGGAAAGTATTGAAGAGGAACCAAATCTTTCATTCAAAAACAATCACTCAAGTATGCTTTGAAGCTACCTCACTCTCTTCTCACATGAGTTAAGAGTTTTTCTGTTTGGTCCTTATTTTCGCAGCAGAGGTACTTTATCTTCTTACACCATCTCTATTACACTTCTCCATTACATTCGTTTCATCATCGTAACAAAGATTCATGAGAGAGAAATAACCAGTTGGGTTAGAGCCTGAAGCATTAATGTTGGAAGACATCTGAAAGAAGAAAGCAAGTTTAGATTAGATATATAGAGTCCTTAATAAGGCACCCAAATGTAATACTAAGGCTAGGATCCAATCACAATATATTGTTGAGGAATTCATTCCAAAGACAACTGGATCAGACTCTGAAATATCAGATTTTGTTTAGGCATCTTTAGTAATGACGTTGAAGTAGAAACCTTAACTAATAATTCATATGTATCATGTGTTTCAGAGTCTCAAATAAGCCATGTGAATTCGGTGACGCTCACTGTCGCCAACGCCATGAGTTGGGAAGATCTGAAGGTTCTACTACTGGAAGAATACTGCCCAAGGGGAGAAGTGCAAAAGCTTGAGCAGGAGCTCTGGAATCTGAAAATGACAGTAGTACGGGCCCATACTACCTTCCACACCTATCCATATTTGTCTCAAGGATCATCACAACACCCTAATAGTGTACATAAACATAGACGAGCACTCAATCCTCATTCCTAGAGGAAGGATAGATATCTCACAACTAGCCTAGCATAAGTTACACACTCAGCCACATACTTTAGCAACTTCGAGCTTCATCGTCGGCTACCAGTAATAGGGTTTTAGATCCCTATACATTTTCGTATTGTCGGGATGAATCGAGTACATGGTTTTGTGAGCTTCTTACATTAGAAATCCTCATAAAAATCGAACTTCTTGCGGGCAGAGCTTCGGCTCGGGAACCGCACTTCTCGGGATCTTCAGGATCTCGGGACTTGCCTCGGGGCTAGAGAATAATACCGGGGCGTCGGGGTATTTCTGGCATGCAAAACGATGCAAAACGGTAGGTAAGTTTGGTGCCGAATGCCATTGGGACTTTGACTTTTGAGTCTCCCATCATGCCAAACTTTGCTAGGAGAGTCTTCGTGTAAGCTTCCTGATTGATAAAGATGCCTTCGGGTCCCTGTCTTATATTTAAACCAAGGAAAAAATTAATACCGATTTTCCAATCCAGGGGAGGATCCGATTCAGAATGATGGGTCACATGCAAACTTCTAGGGGGAGAATGAAAATAATGACTTAGATGTTCAATCGGAATTCGAAGTTTTGGTGCTGGAATTGGTCTAGAATCATTACCTTAAAGAATTTTTATTGAATATTAAATATTTTATTATTAATATCAATATATATTTTTTTTGAATTTAGAGTCTTGGACTTAATGATTTTTTATATGGTACATGGTACCTAATCGAACCGAAATGAACCTCCCCCCCCCCCCCTCCATACCGGATACGTTGACAACCGTATCAGAAATAGGTACCTCCTTAGAAACTGATTTGGTAGTGACTATTTCGAGTGGTTCAGTTAGTGGTAAGGTGGTAGAGATTTGTGAAGTATGGATGATAGGTAGGCGCAGTTTTAGATCCGGGAGTATGGATCAGACCAATAGGTAAACTTGTTATTAATCCGGGAGTATGGATTAAGACATAGTTAATTGTCCCTAGTCCGGGAGTATGGATTGGGCGCAGTTTTAGATCCGGGAGTGTGGATCAGACCAATAGGTAAACTTGTTATTAAAGCTCTCAGGAATACTTCTGCAGGTTGGCCACCACTCAGCTGATGTTTTCCATTAATCTGAGACAAAATAAATAAATAGCCTTTAATTCAAACTGAAAGGCAAAAGCCAAGAGTAAATCTAATTATCCAATCGCCTACCACATAATGAGGGACTCAAAGGTTAAATCCACCCACGATCAAAAGCAAAAGGGTCACCTAGAGTCATCAGCAAGAAACGTAAAAATAAAAAATAAAATCGACATTAATTAGGCTATCAGTGGGGTGTGTCCACCTTAATAAAGGAGCCACATGTATCTACATATTGTCATTCATGTGTAGGAATGGGTTGTGAAGCAACCAAAATCACGCGCAAGAGATTTACAAGAACGTCCATTGATATTATTAGCCTAGAAGTTTTGGTTAAGTCCATTTTGGACTAAGACTTCCTTATGGGATCCAAATGGACCAATGAGCTTCCGATTGGAACATTGCGGGATCAAACTGCGGAGGTGGTGGTGGTGCTGCGCTGCTGGAAGGTCTGTCCTAGGCGAAGGCAGTGCAGGTGAAAGCCCAATAGATCCCATTTTTTTTATCTCCCCGCATAGCTCAAGACCCGACACGAAAAAATCTCTTAGATGGGCGGATGCAAATCTAGATCTATCAACGGAGCAATTCCATTCCAGTCGTAGTCTCAATCCCATATTCAATGTCTGTGGATGGTTTGAATAACTTAGTCATTCCGGAAGAATAACCTAGTTTATTCTAGAAGTCAAAACATGCAAAATGAAACACAATAATAATTGAATCCAATATGGTATCAAAAGCTATGAACATAAATAAAACACCTTTTAATCGGGGTTGAATAATCCCAAAGTGTTGGAACTGGCCCTATTGTGCAGCTCTTGTTTGAGTCCAACCGTTGTAGGGACGGGCCTTTTACTTGAAGGATGATCTAATCCTCATCACAGGTGGTAAATAAGATATTTATAAAGTTTATGAAGGGTGTAGATGGTATCTTAAAATTAGATTTATAAGTGGGGAATAATAGTCAATTGATAAACATAAAGGTGTAATATGTTAAAAAAAAAGGGAACAATTTTACAATTTCCAATTCCGATTCTTTTTCAGATAATATGCACACATAGCACGTAATTTATATAAAATACTTCATATCTATGTGTAAGTTGAAAGTAACTATGCACTCACCTGATTAGGTGGTGACTCAGCACTCGGACAGCGCTTCGATACTCTCAAAATGATATTCCTTCGATAAAACTCGGATTTCTGCGTTCTTTATATGTACAGAAACCTTGTAACATATACTACAACTTGGTTAAGATTATTTATTCTAAGTAGTCTTTTGCCGAAAAGTCATTTTCGACACTTATTTCCTCTAAATTGACAAGCCCGGATCTACAGGCGTTACAAAGCCTAGACCGACCCTTGTGTTATGCTACTGCCTTAGACTCATTTGTATGCGTATTAGGGACAAGAAAACAACCAAGAAACACAAACACATGGGAGTTCACGGCCCAAGAGGATCTTGGACTGTGAACTCCAATAAAATGGATCAAAGGGTGTTATTAAGGCCCCTAAAGCCTTAGACAATTACTAGAAATTGTTCCCCACTTAAATGAAGGATTAAAACACATCCAAAAACACCCCTTCAAATGAGTTCACGGCCCTAATAGTGTTCAAACAGACGTAAATTTTCATATGGTAATGTAATGGTGGTGTGTACTTTTATTGCTATTTTACGATTGTTGTGATAATACGCATGACGTTGCCCGCCCCCGGACGTTTCTGCCGTCCGTTCTGACGGTTCGAGGGTGGTAGTCGATGCCCTGAGCCACAGAGCAGAGAGATGCCCCGATCCGAGATGTGTGTATGAGGATGATGGTGATGACTCCAGTCTTAGGTACCATTCGAGAGGCCCACGAAGAGTCCATGAGGCCAGAGAACCACAAGAGGGAGCGGGTGGAAAGGTTGACCCTCGGGTTGCCTTCACCAAAGCAACTTGATAGGATGAATTATGAAGAGAAAGGATTTAAGAGCGCCAAAGACCCCAGACTCGAAACCACACTCTTTTCTTGCAGCACTATCTTTTCTTGGGATTTCATAATTCCCACCAGTTTCGCCAGCAAATATGCTTTCACTTTCATGAACTTGCACCCCTTCGGAGTTACACACCTTCCTCTTTTCCTTTTTCCAAGGAACCCTCTTGGCCATAATGCCACTCCAACCGGTGCCACGGTGCTCGCCCCAAGCGACACCACCCTTTTTGCGTAACCGCGGCTGCGAACCTTGCCGACTAACTTTGGAAATTCGCCACTTTTAGCCCATTTTCGATCCATGGTGGCAACAGCGTTTATAGGGACTGTTCATCATCTGATGTGAGTCTTCTCAATATACGTTACCTAGAGTGGTATTTATGTGTGACCGGAAGGTCTTATGTGCTTACTTGAGTTATGCATCTTGTCTATGTGATATTATGTTATGCATTATTTTAGACCGGACCGGAAGGTCCAACAATTTATGTGTACAGATCAAGCCGGTGCCTTCCCACGGTCATCATCAGTGCCTGAAACAAACAACACTAACACTGTAAGCACAAAGCTTAGTGAGTTCCCCAAAATACCACATATAACAAATATTAGCCACTCGAGGCTATAACTCTATGGGTCCGGACGTGTTTCCCGAAGATCTTCCAGGAGTACCCCCAGAGAGACAGGTTGAGTTCCGAATCGACCTCGTTCCAGAAGCTCACTGAGTTGGCTGGACAATTCCTGCATTTCAGCAGGTGCCAACCGGTATGGTGATTTAGCGAGAGGAGTTGCATTCGGACAAGGGAAACAGACTCACGCAAGCTATTCTTATAACAAGAAATTGCACTAGCATAGGATGCTAAGCTCACACTATCAGGCATAACCTAAACAGGCTATCCTACTGCTGTCTACTCAATCCTAGCATGCAATATTCATTTGTATAAGACCCATCAGTGGTATCAAAGCCATTGGTTTTTGTTTTCAATTAGCTTTTATTCAAATTTGTGAACTTGACATATTAGGGTTTATGGCTAATAAACCCTAAAGGCTAGGTAATTTTCGCAATTTGGGTTGCAAAACCGCATTTGGCATACATGTCTATGAATGCATTTCCTAGTGTCACTGTGGGTTGAATCCGGTTTTGCTTGATGTAGTAGAAGTACATCCATTGGCCTAAATCTAAGCAACCTGATTGACCACAAGCAGAGAGCACACATACTAAAGTGCTCTCTATAGGAACCAAACCTTCATTTTCCATGTCCTGAAATAATGAAACTCAGAAGATAAGAATCAAACAAGAATTAAAATACCATAGGGGTATTTTAGAATCCATAAACAACCATGCGTGAATAACTAAAAAGATCCTTATTGATATACCTACAACTACAGAGGATCTACTCCCAAAAAATATATATACTTACATGCCTGCATGATATATTAACTTATTCAGTTTTATATTCATAGGTCAAACGATGGGCATGACACATTTTATAAACCCGAGGGATCTTAAAATGTCGGCACATGAGGTAAAATGTCTTGTTTATGCTTTTGATCTGTATCGGAACATGACATCCCGAGGTTTTGATATATATGGAAAATATATACCTTCTTAACGAAGAGTTTTGATAAACTTTTATCAAATGTTGTTTGGGGTAAATGTATCACCTTCTGTAGTAATATGGAAACCATAAAACTCATGTGGAACTCTAACTCTACTGAAACGCCTCAGAGGTACACATTCGTCAATTGGCTTAATCAGAGTTTCCTCCTCAGGTTGAGTGCTAGTGATTGAGGTTCCTTCACCGCCATGAATCAGCTGTGAAAAAGGGTAAAGACATAGTGGAACACCATCACCGCTCTATTGAACGAAGACTAAGTGAGGGCCATGTCTTGGGCCCAATTTGTGGAGAGGTTCGAGCCACACACTTGCCCATGAACGGCCAAGGAAACAAGGCACCTTGCCACACAGCATGCCCATGACAAATAACGAAATTTGGTCCCTGATGATTTCTTCCTTCCAATTTTCCTTCTTCAACCCTTCTACTTGAGCTTTCTTGATCATATCCAACAGTGCAGAAAAATATATTCGTTGTCACTACTCAATAGTTGCTCACATAATCAACTTTCACAGTTTCCACACATACATACAATAATAGGTTAAAGAGAAACACTAAAGGAGGCAAAGATAGCATTTTTGCGATAACACATACATCAAAGTTTTCATTTGGGAAAATTATCGAAGGCAACCGCTCCTTCGTTATCACAGAAAATCTCCATGGGCTCCTTTATGGCAGGTACAACTCCAAGATCACCGATGAAGTTCTTTAGCCATATTGCCTCCTTCGACGCTTCGCTCGCTGCAATGTACTCTGATTCGCACGTTGAATCAGCTACGGGAGAGGGATGTCATAACCCAAATTGCAGAACATTTGAAGGTAAGTGAATGACGATTCACTAATTTTCCTCCATGAAAAACGGAAAAACGATAAAATTAAGGATCTCGATCACCCTGTCCACCAATTGGCTGAGCCCTTCGCTAAGGATCCATGAAATATCCTTCTCTGACGCCTCTTTTGCAGTGTTCTCAGCAACCAGATCAACCTCCAGTTCTACCGTCCTCTCACTTAGACCATCATTCTCCAAACATTTTGATGTTTTGTAGGATCGAAGAAAAGAGAAGAAGCTTAAGGGAAGAGGTAAGCTGAATTTGATCGTGAAGAAATGGATTTCGATCGCATTGCTTGAAGATTGGATTTTTGAGCTACTACTTTAGAGTTAGAATATATTGCTTAGAAATTGCATTACGAGGACGGAAACTTTGAATCTCAGATAGAGACTTCGGAACCTTCCATCTATGGCCTCTCTAACTGAACCGAAAATCACTGGAGTCTGATCAACAATGTTGCGTGTGATTTCTGCGGAAATGAAGTTCCTCATCTGATCATCAAGCTGCCCGGCTCTAGAGCCTGAGCCAGATCCCTCCCCCCAGAATCGCCGAGTAGGATCGCGGATTTGGGCACGGGTTCGCGTCCGGACTCGACGAGTCCAAGAGTGGACTCGGCGAGTCCACGTTGTGTGGTGAAACCCTAATTTCCGGGGTTTGCGGCCTATTTAAAGGGCCTTATGGCCATCATTTGTGCTCACCCAACCCTTAGAGAGATACTATTATGGTAGCTGTTGTTGTATGAAAAGTCAACAAATGGCAAATGGATATCCCATGCTTTACCAAAATTGATCACGCAAGCTCTTAACATGTCCTCTAATGTTTGTATGGTTCTCTCACTCTGTTCATCAGTTTGTGGGTGGTAGGTTGTACTCATGCTCAGCCTCTCTCTCTCTCTCTCTCTCATGACCAAAAACCCAATTACTCCATCGATTCTTCCCATAGTTCCATCATCTTCTCACCATATTCTCTCTCTCTCATGACCAAAAACACAATTACATCCATTTCTTCTTTAGACCTTTTTTTTCACCTATTTAGTATCTTAGTTGATCGAGATTGATAAGGAGTTAACATGCCAACATGTACTTTTTTGTGTGTCTACTTATTTTCTGTCGGTTTATATATATTTAGGATGATTTACTATCGTTTTGTCCTAGGAATACATGTGATTTTAAAAACATTAACATAAAGTTGGTGAGTTTATAGGTTTGTATCGAAAGTACTTTTATACCAAAAGTATGTTTACGAAATATGTATTGTTATACCAAAAGTGCTTACTGAGCGTGTACTTTTATACCAAAAATAGGTTTACTGAATTCGAATCAATAACGAATCAAAAATCAATACTCAACGATACTTCAATATACACGCGGAAATTATGGGAAGTCAATACACATGTGGGAATTCACCAGACGTCGATACACCATCTTTGGGCCCAAAAGTTTCAAATCGTGCTTGTTGGGCCTAGCTATCCCATTGACATGATCTTTAGGCCCGAAGGAAACGCGCTTAGACACACTTGTGAGCTATCTAAGAGAGGTGTATGATTTTGATAAAGTCTTATCAAGGCAATCTAGTATCAGAAATTTGAACTTTGGTAAGAATGTCAATAAAGTATTGACTTCTAAAGGTCCAGCTGATTTCTGAGTACATGTCAAAGCTAGTGAGGCTTGACGTACCGATTCTTGAAAGATAGCCCTTTCATCTTGAGAATCTTCAGAGAGAACTGAACTTCTAGATCACTTCAGCAAGTACAAAGATGGCAGCAGACCGATTGAGGAGGCTTCAATGCAATCCGTCACATAGTCTGCAAACGGAGACTTGTTTACACGCACGAGCCTAGTTATCATATAATAAGCATATATATAACTAATTAGACAAATAATAACTTAATAAATAAGTTAAGACACTTAGGAACATGTAAACACTTTTTATAAGTGTTAAAGGTCCTAATGGTTGCATCCAGACAACAACCTCAGAGTCAACCCGTACATGCAGATAACCCCAAAATCAGCTGCGATAAGCTTGTGTAACCTCTCATCAATCACATCGGTAGTGTCGCCTGACCCTGAAGGTATCTCCTTGGAAAGGAGTGATCCGATTCAGGAAGAGGGGCAAGCTGGGGCCCTGTTATGTTGGTCCATTCCGAGTGATTGCGAGGGTAGGCCGGGTAGCCAACCGGTTAGAGTTACCTGCAGAGTTGGGCCAAGATTCATGACTCGGAGACACAAGACTTTAGAATGCTTTAATGATTGTTTCGTCTGGACCAAAAAAAGTGAGACCAAAACCAAATTTATGATCTTTATCTGAAAAACTGTCATATAATAGTTTTAAACTGTCATAAACTATAAAAACCGAAATTTGTTGCGGTAGGAACTGGGGTATTAGGAGGAACCTATGTTACGGTAGGAGCTGCGGTTGACTGACTTGGTCTGGGCGGGGAAGAGTGGTATGGGTCAATACCACTCGTAGCCACAATATGGTTACGGCTCGAGTTGTAGCCAAAGTCTCTTGGAGGGAAAGCGTGAGTTTGCGTATAGATCTATACTGGATTGACTATCCTACGCCTTGCTGCTAGCTACAGCCGGACCTGCAGGTCTGCGGGTGCCAAACGTCATATCTTTTTACGTCAAATTAAGCCGCAGGCTCCACTCCTGGCGACGAGTCAGTGCTATTAAGGAAAACCCTAATTGTCCGGGTTTGAGACCTATTTAAAAGTCCTTATGGCCTTCATTTGCGGCCATTACACCCTGAGAAACCATAGAGAGCAGAGGGAAAGCTTGTAGTGCAATAGGATGGCTAATTCATCATCCTTTGGTATGTCATAACTCATAAGCATACCCGATCACAAACTCTACAAGCAGTGGCGGAGCTACATTGGGCGGTTCTTTCTTTTCTTCTTCCCAAAGACTAATTTAAGGTCCTTGAAAGGTAACTTCTTTGGCGGGTTAGTGTCTTCAACAGCTTTATCCTTGTTCTTCCAAAGAGAAGATTTCGGGTCTTCGATTGGAGGAACCAAAGGTGCGTTTGAACCTCGGGTCATATAATACCTGTAAGAAAACATTCGGGAAACAACAGAGAAGATCGTTCAGATCCGTGAACGATTGAAAGCCTCTAGAGACCGACAGAAGAGCTACGCTGATAAGCGAAGGAAACCTTTGGAATTTCAGGTGGGAGACCGAGTCCTCCTCAAAGTCTCTAAATTTACATAAGAAATGGCTAATATCTAAGAAATTTTCTCGTAGTTTCTAAATACCGTATCATATCCTAATATGATAACTCAAAAAAAAAAAAAAAATAGCAAAAAATGCTTTTCCTATGGAACTCGCCGAGTAGAGGCAACTCGCCGAGTCCACAGTGGGACTCGCCGAGTCCATCAAGCAGAACACCAAAAATCGAATTTTTTTTTTCAAACATCTCAAGCATCAATACAATAGAAACCAATCAAGGCTCTGATACTAAAGAAGCTCCAGATTGTTGTTGTTTCTTTAAAAGTCTGGCTTGCTTCCTTCTTTGTTTTGTAGATTTCTCTATCTCCAAATCAAGTGGTAAAGGTGTACCTGTGCGAAAAGATCTTGGCATAAACAATTAGTAAGCATAGTAAACACAAAGAAATACATTACATAGATTCATTACATTTGTTTGAAAGTAAAGTAATACAAGTTTTGTAAGTACATAAGTTTAAACAAAAGAAAGACGTGACTCCATACGCTCCGTCTTCTCCGTCTGCACAGCCTCGGCCTGTGCCCCACGAATGGCATCCAATACCGGAGCTATCATGGTCAATCTCAAACATACATTTTGTAATGGAGTGCTCTCCGCCCTGCGGCTCAACACATCGGCCACCACATTGGCCTTGCCCGGCGTACTCCGAAAGTGTCGACATCGCAGCAAGTGGCTTCGGATGACAAACGCAGTGACGTTTTTCGGACCAGTACGCCCCGCGTACTGGCGTACGCCCCGCGTACGTGCGAGGCTCAGCCTCTATAAAAGGAATCCGAAGGCAGCCGATAGTTTTGCCAATTTCTCAATAAAGCGTGACGTAAATCCTTAAATTTTTTGGAGAGATGACACTATTTTAAGGGCACGTCCTTTTGCGTATCGTTAATTATCGCGTGTCGTAAAAAGCGCGTCATTAAAGGTCTTTTTTCTTGTAGTGTTGCTTAGTGTATACATCATAGTTGTACTTCGCGGATCGCGAGTTCGGGTTGACCCGGGATCCGTTTTAATTCGAATTTGAATACTAGGTTCCCGTGTGGGCCCTTTTCTTGCCAGTATTTTTCGACGGTGTATAAACCGTCATATATGTAAGTGGTTCAATGATTGTCAATTCTTTTCTTAGTCCAACTATGCCTAGTCCAGTCCATATAATCTTTCGTGCCTACCAGCACATTGAACATAGAGCCTAAATAGTCCAGCATTGGTACCTTACACAAAAGAAGATTGTCTGTTATCACTTGTTGATATCACTTCCCAAATGATAACCTACAGACAAACAACCATTAGACCTGAGACTTACGTTGTTTAAATAGGGTGCAGAACCCTAAAATTAAGGTTTCCTCCTAAGCGGTCAACTCGCCGATTTGAGACACCTCAACTTGTCGAGTTACCTTATAAAACCCTGCGGTCAAGACAACTTCTACTCGACGAGTTGAGCCTTGTGAGAAAAAGAAGGTGTTCTTGAGTGCTTTGGAGTGTTCTTGGTGTATTTTGGAGAAAAAGGAACTCATTTGAGAAGTGTTGATTACATTGGAGCTTGTAGATCCAAGCTTTGTTCACCTTGATCTTTCTTCTAGAGGTGGACTGATGACAATCGCTATGACCTGTGCCTGACTGAACTCACGATGTGAATTTTGAGATTCACAACGTGAATCCAGAAAAATGGCCCTATAAATAGAAATCGAAGGGCAGCCGATTTTGGTTGCTATTTCCTCTGTAAGACCCAAGTTTTGGCCCTCGACCTGGCAAGGAAAGACCATGACACAGATTGTGGGATAATGTCAAGACTAAAGTTGGCACATAACAATCTCTATTGTATCTATGGTATGTGGTATCTTAGAAAACTCACTAAGCTTTGTGCTTACGATTTCAGGTACTTTCGGTTCGAGCTTACGTGAAGGAGGTAGTAAGACTTCATGGTGTTTCTCTAACGATTGTATCAGATCGTGATAGTCGTTTCACATCAAGGTTTTGGAGAAGTATGCAAGAGGAATTGGGTACAAAATTATGTTTAAGTACAGCTTACCATCTGTAGACTGATGGTCAGAGCGAAATAACAATTCAAAAACTGGAAGATATGCTAAGAGCAAGTACCCTTCTTGGAATTTTCCATACTAAACCTCTTTAGTACCTTATCCAAGTATGTGCTCTGACTAAGTCCAATTAGTCTCCTCTTTCTATCTCTCAATATCCTAATCCCAAGAATATAGGCGGCTTCTCCAGGTATTTCATGGCAAAACACTTTCCAAGCACTCGGGAAAATGTGGCGAGGAAGTAACCTGCTACAAGTGTGGGAAAACGGGGCAATATGCCAATGAGTGCACCACAGACAAGAGGGTGTGCTACGAGTGCCGTGAAGAAGGGCATATTGCTAAGGATTGCCCAAAGAAGAAAGATGCGGGAAGGCCCAACGTACCACCGAAGCCGGTCGCAAGTGTGCATGTGGGAACAACAAAAAAACGAGGCAAGGATACGCCACCAGGGGCAGGAAGAAACAATTTCCCAGTGAAGAAAAGGACTTGTTTTCACTGTGGAACACCTGGTCACATTGCCCGAAATTGTCCAAATCGCGCACCGCTAAGCCGAAACTTCGAAAAACCATAACTTCTTCATAAGAAGTCAGATTTGGGCGTTCTTTTTATGGACACTCTCGATTTAACGTGGCCAAGTGTGTGACATGTGCGAGAGTTAAGGCACAACATCAGAAACCATATGGGATTTTAGAACCTTTACATGTACCATTGGGTAAATGGGAAGACATCACCATGGATTTTGTCACTAAACTGCCCAGAACAAGGGGGACTATTATTGTTTTCACACAACCAAAAAACATCATAAGACATTGAAGAACTTCCAAGTATATATATTCAAGCTCAAGTCAAATACAAAAATGATCAAATCCGATGAAGCCGTCAAATAACTTGAAGAATGAAAAATCAAGATAAATATGAAGCCCAATGGACCTCGGCTTCGGACCAATCAGCGATGGACCCGAGGGAGGACATGGGTTAGCTTCGCATGCGAGGTGACGTGGCTGAGTGCTGACCATGCGAAAATTTCCGATATTATCCACTTATTTCTCGGTTTTGAGCCAAAATCTTCTAAAATCCATAACTTTCGCATACGGGCTCCGTTTTTGACGTTCTTTATATGAACTAACTTGCAATACTCGCCATAATAATCATACAATCATAACACTTATGCTCCCACAATCCTTTCTCTTCCTTGCACAACCACTCTTCTATAACCAACAATGGCCTAAGATCCTTGCTCCAGCTGCACCCAATCGATCTAGGGTTCTTCTCAGAAGGCTAAAACGAACAATGACGGCCAATGAGTCCCTTTTATACGTCCCAAACCTGGTAAGGCAACATTGACCTAGTAGTCGTACCGATGGACGACTATAGCATGGTATTAGGAATGGAATTCCAATGATCATATACATTTGCATTAAACATTATGATACTTATATTAAAAACATTTCATTTTATTAGTTATTTGAAGTGAGATACCTAGGGCCCGATATATGAGCAATCTTGCGCATGGTGGTGTTGATGTGATAGATGGCATTCTCTGCAGTCTGCTTTCAGTTTTTCCATTAGCCATTTCTACTGTGAATTGTTCTTTAAGTGTGTGTGGTTGATGCTTAAGCATGCGAGCAAATTTATGGTTCACGAAGCTTCGCTCTGCTCCACTATCAAACATAATGCATGCATAGGAAATCCCAGAGATTCTGGTTACGGGTGTAGTCCTCCACTCGCGTATCTCTGTGGAGTGTTCGCCAAGGACGTGTCTCCAATCATACAGGAATAACAAATTTACTAGTAATAATATGATAGTCCTCCACTCGCGTATCTCTGTGGAGTGCTACCGAGGACCGTCGAGACAACAATAATGAGATTTCCCGGCCAACCTTTCTAACATTTGGTCAATGAAAGGTAATGGGAAATGACCTTAGTCAGATGAGTACGCTGATAGAGTAGAGTATTTCGTTGGGGAGTGAACACGCATGACAGGATTGGTGATTGAGAATACTGAGCAACTACTTAGAAAATCTGGAAGGATCCGTGTTGAAAGTCGTTGGATTCATCGTTCTAAGTGTTGACGGAAACACAACTTACTCACCGACAATCCTTCTGGTACTCACCGAGTACTGCACTGAACCTATAGGGGTTCACCCCTTCTTTCCTTGCGCAAATTCCTTGCCTTCCCAAGGCAAAGCTCCATAACCAACTATTTCCTCTGTCACTGTAAAGGTCCTATCCTTCACCAACTCCATCACCCACCGTTGCTGTCACTGCGGTATGTCTTCGTCGTCTGGACGAAGAACACGATCGGACAATGGAGCACACCTTTTCCCTTCAGAAAGACATTATTGCTACTAGAGCCGAAGTAAGGGCGTTCCGTGAGCAACAAGCCGCAATGGAAAGGCGTATCGTCAAACGACAAGAACAAAAGTATTACGATTGTTGAATATCACAAGTGAGCCTGGGGATATATAGTCAGTCTTGGGAATGGCATAGCCTGATCAACTATGCTGGTCCGAGGAGTGATTAGCATATGCCCAAGAATGGTTGTGTATTTTTCTTGATGAATGAAAATTCCTTGTTGAATTTGTTTGACCTGAAGACCTAGAAAGAAATTAATCTCTCTATTCATGCTCATTTTGAACTTGTTGGTCATGAGCTTAGCAAATTCATCTACCATGCCTTGATCAGTCAACCCGAAGATTGATTCCAATGATTTCCCTTCGTAGGGCTGAATTTTTCATTTCCGGGAAGTATTTGTCCCAAGAAAAGGCGTGCAACATCTACCCAAGTAGTAACCATCCCCAGTGGGAGGTCATAGAGCCAGTCTTTTGCTGCCTCGCGACAGCTGAAAGCACACAACGTCAACTATACAACTCATGACCTGGAGTTGGGAGCAGTGGTATTCACATTGAAGATATGGAGACATTACCTCTACGGGACCAAGTCCACAATCTTCACTGACCATATAGAACTATACTAAAACAAGAAACATTACATATACATGAATACGTTAACAATTGTGATCCACTGTATCGGTGCATGCCTTAAAGGTCATGTCCCGAGTTGTAGCCAGAATTCTCTTGGAGGGAGAGCGTGAGTTTGCGTATAGATCTATACTGGATTGACTATCCTACACCTTGCTGCTAGCTCTAAGATAAGTGGGGGAGATTTGTAGCACCTGGTTCTCGATACATATATTTATTAATTCTTTATATTAATTTGCATTTTGGCCTTGGACTCGGCGAGTTCAAGGACCAACTCGTCGAGTAGAAGCGGGATGAGACGCGGCGTTGACGTAAAGTTTGACGATTCCTATGTTCGCAACGCTGCTCACTCCTCTGATCCTAGGTAAAGACCATGGGGGAGCCCATGGCATGTAGGTAAAGACCTTGAGGAGCCCATGACATGAAGGTATAAGACCCTGGGAGGAGCCCTATTTAACATTTAACAAATCGTAAGTTTAAGGTGATCACTTAAAACAACCATTAGGAAATGAATTCTCACAATTATAATGGTTAATTTATTATTTGACTTCAAGCCACAATGTTTGGTATTTCATTTAAAAACAACTTATTAACTTATGGCTCTTTTCCAAGATTGTAACTTGAGTGACATATCATGCTACTTCTCAGATTCTTCCAATCCGTCCTCAGCAATGCCTCGTGATTGATCTGAACCCACTGGCCTATGATCCCTACATGTCGCCGATCATCGAGTGTCTCAAATACTCCCAGCTTGCATTTATTAAATATCTTTTCATTATACACTTCAAGTAATTAATTAACCCATACGGGTGTGATTTGAACTTTTCAAAACAATAGTAGGGTTTTATAATTTAACATTTCTAAATTAAACTTTTAATCAAGGTAGTTTTCGGGACAAATATTCTCTAAATCAAACCCATGGACTGACTCGGCGAGTCGGGTCGCGTACACCACACTACACCCTGTGTAATGCCCTTCACTTCAGTACGCCCCGCGTTCTCCCCATGTGCAGTTCAGTGCGGTTATTAGCCAAAACCTCACCAAACAAAATTTGGGTTTTCGCATAAAATGATGATTAGGGTTAAGTAAAACCACTTAACCCATTAAGGACTTAATCCATTAAGTCCATCATTCTACTAGGTCAATCATACAATGTGGTCAGACACAATTCATAACTACAATCCAACGGCAGCTCGCGTTGACTACGTCCCTGCCCTTTGTACACACCGCCCGTCGCTCCTACCGATTGAATGGTCCGGTGAAGTGTTAGGATCGCGGCGACGTGGGCGGTTCGCCGCCGGCGACGTCGCGAGAATTCCACTGAACCTTATCATTTAGAGGAAGGAGAAGTCAGAATTTTCGGCCAAAGGGTTCTTTAAGAATGCATAGCCAGAAATTATAACCTAGAGGTTCCTTATATAGCTAAGCTGTTAGGGTTTTTCCAACTGGAAACCGAAATTTCCCTTGCTTAGGCCCTAAGAAACATATGGACCCCCACAACAAAATTTCAATCAAACACTTCATACAAGCACTACAAATAGTCAACAAACAATTGGAAACCTTAGAAATCCTTGTTTAAGTCCATTTTGGATTAGGATTTCTTTATTGGGCCCAATGGACCAATAAGCTTCCATGAAAGCTGACTTCATTCAGTATACTCTTACAAGAAGGAATCAGGACTACGTCCGTACCCAAGCTGATTTCCCATGTATGAATCCAGAAGACGTCTTCATGATAGTAAAGAACGGAAAAGGACACTCATAATATAAGTGAAATGGCCAAGCACTTTGTGCACTATTTCGGCATACGAGAGTCACCACACTACTCGCCTTAGGTTTATAATGTCAGGAAGAGTTTCAGCTTGGAAACATTAATTCTTGGGTGTTGGGCACCATATTGAGGTATTAATCGGTTACCTTAAAGCTTAAAGCTCTTAGATTTCTTTTGGAAGATTATCTACATCCTTGAGGAAATGGAACAAAGTTTGGATCTAGCCCTATCACAAGGATATGGGATACGATTCATAATGGTTCTTAATCACATCTAGTGGTGAAATACCATCATTTGACTCCTTTATGTGTCATTATTTGTTGATTAGGGTCAAATCGTGTTCAAGGCTTCACTTGAACATCCCGCATTCCGTATCGATCCTTCATTTAAATCACCTGGTTTGAGGGATTCGGACACGCCTTCGGGAGTGTTTGGACTCAAACCGAGGGATTGAAAAATTTTTCCAAAAGAAATTATTCTTTAAAACCCGGAAAAGAGTCACGAGAAAGAGATCAACAAGACAACGGTCCTGCACCAGCAACCTCCTTACTAATGTAATACTATTTTTGGTTTTCACTAACAATTTTTTCTAGAAAGAAGAAGAAGAACCTGCTTAGAAGCAAGAAGAGCAATTTTATATTTGGGGTTGATCCAGCCAAGGTGGAGGCTATGATGCGGTGGGAAGTACCAAGGAATGCATTTGAGATTCGTAGTTTATTGGGATTAGCAGGTTACTATGATCGACATTAGATGGATTGGAAATGAATGTTCGTTTAGAGTTAGTGTGCCGCCTATGTACATATCGATTGTGCTTTCTGTTTTGTCGTTTGCCATTTCTACTTTAAATATCTTATTGA